>NC_080038.1:107319648-107635436 GCF_030020395.1 Manis pentadactyla | reverse complement strand
AAAGATGCATATTGTAGACATTCAACAACTATTTATTGGATGAATGAATGAGGTATCATGAATCAATGAGGAATGGAAAGCTTATATGAAAACTTTTTATGTGTTGAGCATCTTTATACATATTGTCACTGATAAACTTTGCAACTACCTTATGAAATACCAATTATCCACTTTCACTGTGTGGATGAGGAAATAGAAGCCAAGAGAAATTAAGAAAGTAGGCCAAATCATACAACTCATGAGTGGACAAACCAGGGTATGAACCAGGTTTATCTGACCCCACAGCCCATTTTCCTCCTATTCCATCACACTATTTCAATATGACTGCAACCATGCAAACAATCCACGGCACAGCAAAAGCAAGCTGCAGGGAAGACACATAGCAAAATAGTAGTGGTGCTTGTGTTAGGGAGCTTGCCTAATGGATTTAATTTGGGGCTTTTGCTATTGCATATGTATTTAATTAAAAATCCCTGTAATATACAAAATAATAATGAACATTAGAGAGAAAGAGTAAAAGGTTTAAAGAGAAAACCAAGGTGACAGAAAGAGAACAGTTTCTATCTTTAAGGAATATTCTCAGGGACCAGAACCATGCCTTATTAATCTGCTATAAACTTGATTATTGGAGTCTCAATGTTACCTGAAATAGCAAAAGAGCTTGCATTATTCTTAGTTTCTTCCAGAAAGAAATCTAGTGAGTTGTTAAGGGAGCCTGAACTTACTTGCCTGAGTTAGTTTGTCCACTTCCCAGGCAGGAGTCTCAGGATCTTACCCAGAGGCTGAAAAGGGTATATACCACAGCTAGCAGCAAAATTATCTGGGAGTCAGTGAAGCTATCCTCAATTATCTAGTCAGACACAAATTTAACAATGCCTCTTGGCCATAATGTTTCAGAAAGGACTCTAGGGGGAGTTCCTCTTATACACACACACACGCACACACACACACACACACACACACACACACACACACACACACACTCTAACAAACAATCTAAGATTCATATGTGCTCATTCTGCATGGCAAAAGGGTAGTCTGGTTGAAATGACTGGCTGGCTCTCTTCAGTATAAAAGACTGAGAGCAGTCTGTAAGATTACATTTTGTCCGCAGAGTGAAAGGCATGAGCATTTAAGATTTAGGCTATTGAGTATTGTTAGTTGGCCCATCTCCTCTGATCCACTCGAATTGAAAATACCTGCATACTCACTGCTGGCTTCTCAGAGATGCTTTTTCACAGATGGTTCTCTGTGTATATCATGGCCTATTTCATCTCTTGAAAAGATGAACCGTCAATCATGATCCCTGCCCTTGAGGTGCCTTCCATCTAGACAAATGGTAATGCTGTGTATGGATAGCATAACTGCTTGCATGGTGACAAAAATATGGAAAAGCACACACATGCAATCCTAAATCCATTGAAGCAAAGAAAAAGCATTTTGCATAAATTGAAGTCTTGGGGAGAGTGAGTATTAAGGGGGCTTACCTGTTTGGAAGATAGTAGCCAAGGAGATTTTGTACTAACTTTTGACTGCACGGAGGACAATTGCAGAAGCCATTTGAAAAACAGGAATGGATGGAGTTAATATAGCACATAAAGGTGTCAGAGAAAATTTTAATATTAGGAATGTTGAGAGAAGGCTTGAAAGAGGAAATGGAAAGCCTGAGTATGGGAATATCCTAGGAAGAACACAAACAGCTTTGAATTCACTGGCTAAGCAAGAGCTTGTTTTATGTGAAAGAAGGCAGATAAGAAGTAAGAAATATTTAAGAAAGTTCTCCTACTCAAGCTGGGATGTGAATGTGGGTGTTGGATGTTTTACAGTAGAAGGGAACTAATGTGGCTCTCTGGATTGAACCAAGCAGTTGCATTTTTGCCTCTGAAGTCTTCTCCTTGCAGGTGAAGGCCAGCTTTGCATTTGTAAAATAACTAGAATTTGTTGCCTACTTTCCATGTGTCAGAATGACTAAACCGTTTACATATAGTATCTCATGTCATCATCAAAACAACTCCACAAAGTACAAACCCTAACAGATGGGAAATTTGAGGTCTGTGGAGATTAAGTGACAAGTCCAAGTTCACCCATATTGTAAGTGGCTGAGCTCAGGGCTGTTCGACTCTAAAGCACATACCCTTTCTCAGATTTTCCATCCTGGGCAATGCACCAATCTTTCCTACCTTTACAACATGGGGCCGACCTCAAGAAACTAATAGGGCTGGCAGGCAGGCTGGTAGCTCTCTGATGAATCTTCTTATGAAGGACATATGCAATCGTTTATGATTCCACTTGAAGCAATAGTGACACTCTCTTTTCCCTACAATTAAACTTCTCACTAGGATGACCCATAAGGAACAGTACCGACTGGTTTTGTTCATCGGTTCTCTCAACGGAAGAAATCTGAGTGGCAAAATCAGTTAACACATAGAAAACAGGAAGAAGGAAGGGAATTGAAAGAGGCCTTCCAACCAATAAGGCACCATTAGGCAGTTAACACATGAATTCATCCATAGCTCCCCATGAGCTCCAGGAAAATACAAAGAGAGATACAGAAAATTCTGAGTACTTCCAAGTCCCAGGTAACATAAAGAATATGAGGTGAGACAATTGACTTTTCTTCTAAGAGACTAGGCCACAAGGTTTTTCATAAATATCCTTTTTATAGGAACCTCTAGTAGAGCCAGAATCCCTAGGATCTCAACCCTCAAATCATATATATGTATATTCATATATGTATTCTTTATTTTTAATTTTAAAAATATTTAAAAATATTTTATTTTAATTTTCTTATTTTTAATTGTGGCAAAAAGCACATAACATAAAACTTGCCATCTTAATAATCATTTTAAGTATACAGTTCAGTAGTGTTAAGTATATTCACATTGTTGCACAATAGATTTCTAGAACTTTTCCATCTTGCCAAACTGAAGCTCTATACCCAGTAAACAATTCCCCATTTCCCCCTCCCCAACCCCTGGTAAGCACTGTGCTACTTTTTGTCTCTATGAATTTGACTAGTTGAGATAACTTCACGTAAGTGGAATCATATAGTTTTGGTCTTTTTGTGCCTGGTTTATTTCATTTAGAATTATGTCCTCAAGATTCATTCAGATCCTATTTTAAAACCTCTTAAGGCCCTCCTTGTAGGTATGAATGAGAGTTATGACTTTTTTATTGTGGTCACATACATATGACATAAAATTTACCATTAGTGACATTTAGTACATTCACAGTGTTTTACAGCCATCACCACTATCTCCTTCCAGAACATTTCTATCATCTTAAGAGAATACTCCATACTTATTAAGCTGTCAGTACCCATTGCTCCCTCACCCTAGCCTCTGCAATCACTAATCAGATTTCTGTTTCTATGGATTTACCTATTCAGGTTATTTCATATAAATGGAATCATATGCAATGTGGCCTTTGGGGTCTGGCTTCTTTCACTTAGCATAATTGCTTTAAGGTTCATCCATGTTGTAGCATGTGTCAGAATTTCATTCCTTTTATGGCTAAATAATATTTCATTATAAGCAGATACCACATTTTATTTATCCATTCATCAGTTGATGGATATTTGGATGTTTCTACCTTTTGAATATTGTGAACAGTGTTGCTATGAACATTTATGTACAAGTTTTTGTTCGAATGCCTTTTTCCAATTCTCTGGGGCATAACTGAGAACACATTTTTTAAGGGATATTTGGCATATCTGCCCTCCCAGGGAGCTGTATACCTTTCTTTATCCTTTCACCTTCAGGACAGTTGCTACTATGTCTCCAGTGGGACATTTCTGTACATATTTTTGGGGAGGTAATTCTATAAGCCACAATTTAGAGCAATATTCAAACTATGATTCTCAGTACCCATTACCTTCTAAAGACTATTCTAGTCTTAGAAATTCCATGAATCCTTCTCCTGTAGTACTATCATCCACTCCACACCCTCTTATCCCTAAGCATAGTATATCACATTTTTATTTTAATATATAATATGTGGATGCCCACCTTCTCAACTATAACCTAATCAATTCCTTCCAGGCCCAGAAATAACTCCCTTATTTCTCACATGTCCTCAGATACATGTAGACTAATGTCTGCATAAATTCTTGGGTAAGAACATGAATTTTCATTCTGGCTTCATCACTCACCAGCTGTGTGACCTTGGACAAGTTTTTTGTTTAACGTGTCTTGGTTTCCTCATCCATAAATTTAAGGTAATAGTAGCATCTATCTCATTGGAGTTTTATGGATAAATGATTTAATGCATATGTAAAGCACTTAGAGAAATGCCTGGAACATAGTAAGTCCTCAGCAAATATTAGCTAGTAATAATAGTGGTGGTGGTAGTAGTAGTAGTATTTAGGGTCACTTGGAACTGAGTTCTGTCGATGATTAACTCTACCTGTGGCTCCTACTTACATGCTGTGTCATTGTGAGCTTACAGTACAAACATGCACACACATGTACACACAGGTGACATTTTTCGCTAACGGCAGAGATAGGTAAAGTTTTCACTACTAACTGCCATCTGTGTTCTCTTCTTTGGCATCTGATAAGCCTGCATTGTAGTTAGGGTTATGTGACTGCATTCTGGCCAATGGAATGTAGATGGAAGAGAAGTACATGAAGGTCTGGCCCATAAAATCTCCCCTGCGGTCTTCTTGACATTCCTCCCCTCTCATCTCCTGGTTGTAATAGAGGCTCTAGTAGAGGACACCAGGGCTCTAGAAGATGATGGGAGGAAGCTGGGTCCCAGAACTTCCATGTGGTAGGCTGCCTGTCAAACACCTTATTAGACTGTGGAGCATGTGAGAAAAAAACCTTTTACTACGTTAAGTCCCTAAGATGTTGAGGCTGTTTGTTATGGCAATTAACCTTTAAGACCAATATAATAATCCTCTAATTTGTGTTCTCAGTATTCAATTAGATTACAGTTTTAGCAACTGCAACTGAAATGTGCAAATTCAGGCATAAAATTCATTTCCAATCTAGGGCCTTTCCTCCAGTTCTGTACAAAATGATCCATCCAAGCAAGGCTGGGACAATGGGGAGACAAGTGAGGTGCTTAGGGCTCAAAGTTTGAGGCGCGCTCACACAGCGCAGTGCAAGTGTAGGGTCAGCACCTAAGGAGGATGCCTCCTTAAAGCTGGTGCCCTAGGTGCCTCACTTGTTTCACTGTAATCCCAATCCTGCATCCTAGTGCCCCTAGTGGTGAGGTCGGCCTACACTCTGTTTTATTTCCTAATACTAATGCTAAACCAGGCAGCTGCATGAAAGCTGGCTTAGCTACTAATTCACTGTTACCTGCAGCAAGTTAATTGATTTCTCTGAGCCTTGATTTCCTCTTCTGAAAAGAAGAGCACCTGGTTCATAGTGCACAATAAGTGGTGCTATTGATAGTATTATTATTATTCTCAAAATTGCTGAGGAGAATGAGTGAATTCCTTTGCTCACATCATCAATGATTCTCTGCTTCCATTACTGCTTGGCCTCCTGCCCTTCTGGTCACCAACTGGTATCTCTGTGTGTCGAGACACATATGCCCATGGATCCCTTAAATGGGAGAGCTATGGCTATAAGCCCAAAGAAATTTCGTTTAGAAGCCCCAGTCATTTTTCAGGCCTGGCCCTTACTTGCTAAGCAGATAGAGGTAGCCTTCATGTACTCACTCTCCACAAGCTGCCTTCCTTTAATGAGCTGGCTGACCTGCCCAAGCCTCTTCATAATGATGATCTGCTCTGCTGTGATTCATTTGGGGAGTGAACTTGCTCTTTGCTTTGGCTCCCTGGCTGTCTCTATCTCAGGGACATTTGTTCAGTGGCCACATTTGGCTTTGGAACTGGCTTGAGATCCAGCATTTTTGGATGGTGATGAAACAAACACAGGGAGCTCTATCAAGGCAGCACTTTCTACCCAAAATACAGCTCTCACACACACACACACGCACGCGCGCACACACACACACACACACACACATACCTACATACATGCTTCTTGTGCTGGTTGCTAAAATATAACCCCTGAGGACTCCAGTAGAGGTAGCGCCTAGGCTGACCATTCCAACCCTCCCACCTCATAGTATCAGTCTGAGGGATTGGGCTCCCATCCATTTTAATTTTGAATAAGACAAACTGGGGACTGGGAAGAAAAATGGAAATATGGAGGATGGAGATACTTTGCTGCTAAAAATAATGCTATGAAAGGCGGAAAAGGGAAGGATGGGAAAGAAAGAGGAGGGGAGCAGAGGGGAGGGGAAGGGAAGGGAAGGGAAGGGAAGAGACGGAGAGATACCAGGGGATAGGAACCCAAGATAGAAGGGAGTGTGGCAAGCTACAGAGGGTGGGAACAGGAACCAAAAGGAAAAGAAAACAAAAGAATTAAAGACAGGAAAGAAAACTTTGAAGGGCACAAAAAGAAGAGAAAACATAAATAGAGATGTGAGAAGGAAAAACTTAGACTGAGAAGTACCAGTGGGGGAGTGGGAAGGCGGCAAGCTGGGAACCACTGTGGGGAAGGGGGAGCAGCAGCAGGGCTTATGTTTCAAACAGTTCAGGCAAGGCCAGACAGTGCCCAAGGAGGAAGGTGAGCCCACTAGGCTGAGAGTCTTGCTAAGGTTATGCTGACTCACGAGCCATTTCTGGAGTGTTCCCAGCTATCTTAAAGGCCGCACTACAAGCCTGCTGCAGATTTATCTCACTTGAAGTCTGTTAAGGGTACTGGAACAAATGGGGAAATAAGAAAGGTAACTGACATTGGCTACTGGTTCTTCATAGTATTTACTTTGGTGCCCTAATTTTGGCTCTGCTCTCAGGACAATAGTGAAGAAAAGAAAGGAACTATGAGAGAAGCTAACAAGTAGGGAAGGAGTTCTGGGTCAAATTGCCATCCACATCAAGGTCTCCCTTGTTTCTCCAAGGAGTCAGATAACTGTGATTATTTGGGACAAACTAAGAGCATGAAGAAGAGGTGAGGAAAGGGAGAGCTGGGAAACCATGACAGCCATGTTGTTAGCCACCCCTCCTGGACATCCTGTTGATGCTGCTGACAGTGAACAAGAAGCACATGCCAATTTGGCAAGCCTGAGAGACCCATTCCTCCCTGCAGCCTCCCACAATTTATGCCAATTCCCTAAGGCACAAGGACATCCCAAGACCATAAAGACTGGCCGAGCCCCTGATAACCCTATTCTTGGGGTGGCTGTATAGGACAGGTAGGGTTAAAGTGAAGTTGGTCAGGGCTGCATGGGTGAGTGAGGAGTGTTGTAAGTTAAATAATTACCACTCCTGTATCTTCCCAATTCTCCAGCCTGTTCTCTGTCTCCCTCCCTAGCCCTCTCCCATTGTCTCTCTTTTTATAAACATCTGGTACGCACAGTTGGATTATTTATATACTTACATACTCAGCTGTTCATGATATATTATCATCATTTGCCCACACATGGTTTTACTTATTTATTTATAAATCCAATATGATAAACACCTGTGAAGCTACTGCCCAATGAGAAAAAACTAGGACATTATCCCAAACTTATATCTGCCTATATGCTCCTCTTCTGTCTTATCCCTTTGCCCCCTTTGTTGCACCAGAGGTAATGACTGATATTCTGTGCTTATTGTTCCCATGATTTACTCTTCATTTTATCACATACATATGTAGGCATGGCACTTTGGCCACTCAGCCATTTACCTAGCTGTGTGACCAAAGGCAAATTTCTCAATTTGGGTTCATGGTTTCCTCTCATAAATGAAATGACAAAGCAAAAATAATGTCTGTCTCAGAGGGTTGTTGTGAGGATTCAGTGTCCTAATGCATACAAAGCACCTAGAGAAGCACTTGGCATATGAGGACTGGCTGTGGTAGTAGTAATCCTCTGCTGTTCCTTGAACTACCCTTTTCTTCCCTTGCTAGCTCATGTACCACCTCCTCCAAGAAGACTAACCTGATTTCCTTAATTGAAACCAATTGTTTATTTTCTCTATATTCCCATGATAACTATTCATAACTTTATTCTGGCCCATGTTTTGCACTATGCTAATAACAAGTCTGTTGCCCTTTAAAGCAATGGTTCTTAATATTATCAGTATATTAAAATCATGTGGGAACTTTTTAAGGCATCCTGATTCAAGCCCTATTCCAAACCAATTAAATAGACTCTCTAAGGGTGAGACCCTGACATCAGCATTTTTTAAAGCTCTCCCAGTGTATCTAATGTGCAGCCAAGCTTAAGCACCATGCCTTAGGAGTTGGCAAACTGGCCCATGGGTCAAACCTAGCCCACTGCCTATTTTTGTCAATAAACTTCTATTGGCCAATTTGTTTTTGTTGTCTATGGCTAATTTCACAGTAGAGTAGCAGAGCTGAGTAGTTACGACAGAGACTACATGGCCCTGAAATCCTAAGTTATTTATCATCTGGATCAACACAGAGAAAGTTTGTTGACCCCTGGCATAGAAGATAATCTGAGTATAGGGACCCTGTCTGATTCATCTCTACTTTCCCTACCTGTGGCCTGCACAGTGCTGTGCCCATAGTAGCTTAAAAGTGATTGCCCAAAGAATGGATAAGAAATGAGATGGAAGGTCCTGTCTGCCAAATTAAAGCCTGAAGTTTTTTTTTCCAGTAGTGTTGATGTCAGACAATATTTGATAATATGCAAATTCCAGTCTGCTTTTAGTTGAAAGAAGCTAACCTGGAAAGAGCCCTGAACACAGCAACCGAGGGAAACTGGCTTGTCTTGCTTCCTGCTTCAATTTTCAGAGAACAGTGCTGGCCTCCTCACCCCTGCCATTCAGCATTCTTTGGTTTTAGGATGTCTGATTGTCTTCCATCTCTCCCAAGTCCTTCCAGTTTGAGAACTACTTGAATTAGTTGATTTCTGAAGCTGTCTTCCGGTTTTGCGTTACGGGCCATGTTGTGGCTTAATTATTTATGTCACAGTGGTTAAAAGTTGAGGTTTTAGAGCTAGACTCACCAGGTGTGAATCTTAGCTATGGGACCCTGATCTCACTGCTTACTGGATCCAGGCCTCTGTTTCTGCGTCTACAAAATGGGCACAGCAGTGTGTACCTTGTAGGGTTCTTAGAGGGTTTTAATACTTGTAAAACAGTAAGCACAGTAGAGGGCGAGCAGTAAACACTCAGTTAAAAGTAGCTACTGCCATTTTTATCATACCTGTCATCACCACCAGAGGTCTCATCTACCCTGCTATGGCATAAGCCCCTTAAATGTAGAGGCCCTGTCCTGGCCATTTTGGCATCCCCACCGTGCCTGGCACATAGTGGGCTTTCAGTGTACATGAACTGCTTGAATCGTATCCTGTCACCTCAAACAAAACTTACAGCATGGATGCAGGTGTCAAGCTCCACCTTACCCCACACTCTCCACTGCCTGTATCCCTAGGCAGCTGAGTGTTAATCAAGGCCATACATCAAAAAAGGCACTGACATATGTGGTAATTTTACCAGCCTCAGGGCCATAAAAATTAATTTGTCTACATTCTCCAAATGAACAGCAACTTTATTAAAATTCCCACCTGTGACAAATACATAGTGCATTAATTTTTCCTGGAGAAAGGAACTGCCAACTGCCGTTGGGGTGATGTCTCCAAAACATTTGTCTTGGCAAGTCTAAATTGCTAGGATAGTGCTTAGATTCAAATCTAGAGAACATGTAACAGGCCAGACTCCCAGCCATTGACAGCGGAAAAGAATAGAAAAGGCATTCTAAGGCTACAGACCGTTTTTCCTGCTTCAACACCGAATTGGGCTCAGGGACTGCTATATTAGTCTGGGATTAATGCACTGTGTTTTGGAAATGTAGTTGTTTATATTAATAAAATGCCACTGTACAGAGGCTTGCAGGCCAGCATGTCTGGACTTGGCCACTTTTATTGATTTATTTAACACTGCTCTCAGGAGGATAAGCAGGGTAGACATCTCAACCAGAAACAGATCACTGTGGGGCAGTTTGAAATTCCTTGTGAGCTCAACAGCAATCAGCACAGGAACTGGGTCCTGATTAAAGATCAGGCCTTTGTGTACTCAAGGCCAATAGCAAAACCCATGGAGGGGGTAGTTTGCTTTTCCTGGCTCTTGCTTCTTCCTGTGTCCTTCACCTGGCTGCCACCCCAGTCCCACAGTGAGTGATACATTTCTTTACATTCAGTCTTATATTAATGATAAAGCTTAATGTGGGCCCTTCTCAGGGGGGATTTGCATTTATTTAGATGTCGCTTGATTCAAAATAAAGGAATGACATGCTCGTGATAGATAAACTTAAAGAAATTCATGCCAAGATATATCTTACTCAAATTTCTGCAAACTAAAAACAGAAAAAAATTATTGAAAGCAACAAGAAAGAAAAAATACCTTGCCATTAGTGGAAAAAAAACAATTCAAGTTACAGTGGATTTCTCATCAGAAACCATGGGGCCAGAAGGAAGTGGCACCAGATTGTTAAAGTGCTTAAAGAAAAGAACTGTCAACCATAAAACCCACATCCAGCAAAAATATCCTTCTTAAGGGACAATGAAGACATTCTTAGATAAAGCCAAACTAGGAAAACTTGTTTCCAGGCAGACCTACACCTTAAAAGATGGCTAAAGAAGTTCTTGAAAGAGAGAGGAAATGCTAAAGAAAGAATCTTAGAACATTAAGAAGGAAGAATGCTCATATCATATTGGATAGTAAAAAAAAGAATTTTTGAATCCATAATGAAAGAAGGCAGGAATGGTCGAAGTAGTAAGTCACCATTTTATACCCCCTGGCATAATGACAAGTGCCAGCACAGATCATTATTGGAGGCTAACGTTGCGTAAAAGGTTATTGGGAGCAGATAGGCAAAAGGTCTCAGTATATCACTGTACAGTTAATTTTAACCAAAAATGGTACATTTACAGTGTGGAGGGCTGCTGGACCCCCAAAGTAACCAGGGGATCAAACCCAACATCATCAGTAAGGGACAGACCAAGATTCTGGGCCTGGTGATGTGATACACTGGGGCACGATATCACTTACATAGTGGTCTTTTTCAAAATATTTAATCTAAATATAATCATGTAGAAAGTTTCAGAAATTCCAGAATGTGGGATATTCTACATGACAGAACTTATCTGGACTCTTTGAAACCATCAATGTCATGAAGAAACAAACTAGCAACAAAAATAGCAAGGGACCTTTCAAAATGAAAAGAAACTAAAGAGACTTCACAACCCAAGTGTAATGGGTGGCTCTTAATTGAATCCATAAATAAAGCTATAAAAGACAAATTTAGGAGAAATGGAAGCATTAAGTACAGACTGGATAGACTGGATAATAGATGAGACTATTGAATTAATTTTAAATTTCCTAAGTGTCATGTAGAATGATTTTTATTTTTAGGGGATGCCTATTGAAGTATTTAGAGCTGAAGTGCTATGATATTTGCAATTTACACACACACACACACACACACACACACACACACACACACACATGCACACATGCAAACGGGGAGAGAGAGAGAGAAAGCAAAGCTGACAAAATGTTAAAAATTGGTGAATCTAGGTAAAGGGTTGTAATTGTTTAAATAGTGCTCCCTGAAAAGGTATGTCCAAGTCCTAACTCTTGATACTTGTGAATGTGACCTTATTTGGCAAATAGGGTCTTTGCAGACATAAATAAGTTAAGAATCAGGAGATGATATCATACTTGATTTAGTGTTTGGGTCTTAAATATAATTACTGGTATCCTTATAAAAGAGAAGACATAGGGATGCAAGGAATAATGCCATGTAAAATCAGAGGCAGAGATTGGAGTTACCCCAAGCTAAGGATTGCCAGGAGCCACCATAATCTGAAAGTGGCAGAGAAAGGTCCTTCCATAGAAGGTGCTTGGCCATGCCAACACCTTGATTTCAGATTTCTAACCTCCAGATCTGTGAGAGAATAAGCCTCTGTTGTTTTAAGCCATCAAGTTCATGATAATTTGTTGCAGCAGCCCAAGGAAACTAAAGCAAGGGTATATATCAGATTTCCACCATACTTTCCTTCAAGTTTTCTGTAGATTTTAAATTTCCAAAATGAAATATGGAAAAAACCCTATTATAACAG
Organism: Manis pentadactyla; assembly: GCF_030020395.1. NCBI lineage: Eukaryota > Metazoa > Chordata > Mammalia > Pholidota > Manidae > Manis > Manis pentadactyla. Next base: position 107,623,346 of record NC_080038.1, on the reverse strand, counting down.
GCCAAGAGAGACTCTACACTAAACTAAAATATGTTATATTTTAGTACCTTTAATGGAATTTTTTTTCTGTTTTTTAAACCAGAGGCTCCATATCTTCATTGTGCTGTGGTTGCCATAATTACATAGCCAGTCCTGGAGCTGAAAGAACTGGGGCATTAGGAGGGATCTCCCTAAACTTCTCATGTCTGTGATCAGTATTGGCCAGTGCTGGAATGAATAAGCGAGGGCAAGAGGGTCTAATAGGCAGAAGGCCAAGGGCTGCAGTGCTTGGGAACTGGGCAAGGATGGCAAGGGACCCTGATGGCCTTGAAAGTTTAGAACCAAATCAGACATCCTCCTGCACTGTTTTTCTTGCTTGTCCTCAACCATATTTTAAGACCCAAGGCTTTGCCTTCCACCTCTTTAAATTCCCTATGCCTTATGGCACTGTGCTAGGCACAGAGTTAGTTAAGTCTTGAATGATTACTTGAACTGGGGTTTGTGGTGGGCTAGAGGGAATGTAGGGAATGTAGGAGACTGCAGAAGAAATTCAAGTCTTTAACCTAGTGCTTCCCAGATGGAAAAAACAAAACAAAAGCACATGTCTGAGACCAGTGTCATTTGGGGGATTAGGGAAAGAGAAAGAACCCATCCCGTTGGGAAAGAGGAAGACTATATGTTTAGCTCACTATTGACTTATGTCCATATGTTGCCTCCAAGAAAGACCACTTCTGCAATGATCTCAATGGAAAAAAGAAGAATACATGATATAGGATTGTGAATTTGACAAGAATAGCCTATTCTGTATATCAAATTAAATATCCTTTCTTCATCCAAAGATATTTGTGCTGTTTTTTCCACCATGTATATGCATTTTTTAAATTAAGGTATCATTGATATACAATCTTATGAAGGTCTCACATGAGCAACATTGTAGCTACAACATTCACCCATATTATCAAGTCCCCCCGACACCCTATTGCAGTCACCATCCATCAGCATAGTAAGGTGCGTAAGAGTCACGTCTTGTCTTCTCTGGGCTATACTGCCTTCCCCGTGACCCCCCTACATTATGTGTGCTAATCATAATGCCCCTGAATCCCCTTCTCCCTCCTCATCACACACCGTCCCAACTCCCTTCCCTTTAGGACCATGTATATTTTGACAGACCCTGTACATGTATCTTTCAAATATCTGCAGTACTTTTTCTGCCATTTATTCACTTTTTCATATTTAACAAACATTTCCGTACTGCTTATTATATGCCAGGCACTATTTTAAGTTTTTTAAAAACATTCATTTGTTTTCATAATAAACTTACATATACTAGGAAACAAAGTCACAAAGGTTAGGGAAACTGCAAAAGGCCATCCAGTTAGTGAGAGGTAGAACTAGCATTTGAACCCTGGAGTCTGGCTCCAGACTTCCCATTCTTAAACACTACACTTTGCTGTCTTGCTATAGCTTTTTAAACCATAGGTTAAAAAATAGTACCTGGCAATGGCACAGGTGTTGATGATGGGAAAGGTGCTGGGCCACAACCTGCCCCCAAAACCCTAAGCAGCCATCTCACCTTTGTTTACAAAGTAATTACAGGATTTTTGAGCAGAAGCTTATAATCTTTTTGAAAAATGATTTGTCCACACAAGGTCAGTCTGTATCTGCCCAGTAGGTCAAACAAAACTCTTGAATCCAGTAGACTCTACAAAGCTCCTCCTGGCAGAGAAGCTGGGAATTTCTGTGTTAGAGGGTAAAAGTGGAGCAGAGTTCCTAAAACTGTTCTTTGCCCAATACCACCACTGCAGTGTAAGAACATTTTTGTTGTTATTAGGCCTTGGCTACTCACGTTGATATAGTATATACAGTTAAAAATAGTATAGTTTCAGTACAGAAAATCATTTTAGCAGGACTCTGGGTTGCAAAAGACAGAAAACTCTACCCAATGTGCCACTATAAAAGGATTTATTAGCTTAATGGCTAAGTACCTTCAAGCATAGCTGGGTTCAGTAATTCAAAAGCCATCATTGGGATTTGGTTTCTCCTTACCCCTCAGTTCTGCTTCCTCAGGATGTTTCCATCCTTAAAAAGGTTCTCTTCTCTTAGCCAGAAGATGGCTATCAGCATAATCAGGGCTACATCGTTCCACATTCCATTCCAGTAGAAAAAAAATGAGAATCCTTGTCTATCATTTCCAAGAAAAGCCATAAAATTCACTCTTGGATAAGTTTAGGACACAAACCCACACTTGGAATAGTTACAAGAGCCAGGCAAATGCCATGTGATCATTGACTTAAGCCTGGGTCTCACAGCTGAAGAAGGAATTCCACCCAGGAAGATGGACTGACATGGGAAAGAAGTTGAATCTCTATATGAAGATTAGGGTCTATTGCCAAAAGTAAAATGCTTGCTGGGGAGGCATATAGCAAACATCTCTCACAACCATACCTGGACAATCTAGTAAAGTTGTTTGATATAGAAAGTATGCGTGTTCCATGTAGAAAGTACCGGTGAAACTTATTTAGACTACCCAAAGCATTCTGTGCAAGCCTCTACAAAATCCCATTGTGTTATCATATATATGGGGACTACTTTAGAGGCAAGAAAAAAAGAATGGTGATAAGTGGGCTATTTGAGAGGACAAATAAAAGCAGTAAGATGCCCCAAGGGCTGGACTGATTTAACACTTTCCTATTTCATTTTTTTCTTTCTATGCAGTTTTAGTTGGAAAGAGTGGAATTCAAGGTTTATATCACATAATTTAAAAGTAAATCTGATTTTAGTCTAATACTTCAATATGTCGTAGATCAGGAGATGGGAGGCTTTTCTGTAAAGGGCCAGATAGTGAATATTTTTAGCTTTGTGGGCCATACATGTCCTAGCATGAAAGCACCCATAGACAAAACGTAAATGATGGGCGTGGCTGTGTTCCAATGAAATTTTATTTTTAAAAATCAGGCACTAGGCCAGATTTGGCTCACAGGTGGTAGGTGGTTGACTCCTGTTATAGATGGACAGCAATATACTATGTAGGAGTATGGGCTCTGTTGTTAGATCTATCTGTATTTGAGTCCTGTCTCTTACTACACTGTGTCTGTGAATCATTTCCTTACCTACTATAAGCCTCACTTTCCTCATCTGCCTAACAAGGATGATGATAACAGATATCTAAGAGGGTTGTGATGATTAAAAGAAAAAATTCACACAAATCAAAGAGCACAGTGCCTGACATGTAGTAAGTGGTCAATAAATGGTAACTCTTACTTCTATTATTAAGAATGCCAATATGGAAAAACTATAGGAACATCTTGTGAGGGGGAGGAAAGATGAGCTTCATTGCTAAGGAAACCCATTTATTAAAACATTCCAACTGAACTTTTAGGGGAGTGGGATTTGTGCATCAAGTACAACTTAAGAAAGAGAATTGCAGCTTTCAGGGAAGGGTTCACAGTAACTCTTCTGTCAAGATACTGAGGAAACCCCAAAATGCCCCCAAATCACTGGACATCATTTTACAAAGTCTTAGTAATAAAAAAGAAAATGTTATCCTATTCAAATTTATTTTGTGTCTATACCTGGAATTCTGGGTATATCTGTAATGATTTTATGCCCAAAGGGACAAGTCTTTTGTGTATAGGGAAAACTGAAATTCTACGTGGTTCTCCACTGGGTAGCTATGAAGCAAATGGGGTTTGTGAAATACAGTCACCGCTGGCTTATTACTGAGTTGAACAGATAAAAGAACCAGTACCATGTAGTATATGTACCAGAAATCAATGAACAGAAAGTACATTCAAGTAGACCCAAGATTCAAAGCCAACACCAGGAAGTAATACCAGTAATTTAGTGCACAAATGTAGGCAGTGACTCTTGCATGACGGTGACATCCACGACGCTATATTCCCTTGAAGGTTTTTCCATTCTCTTGGCCAAGTGGGGCCGGAAGCTTCATAGGAAGACAATGAAACATGCCACCAATGTAGAAGGCTTTAGAGTTGTGACACAAGCTCCGAGAAATCTCCAAAGGGCATGAGGTGTTAGATTTGACCAAGATGCTGATATATCCTAAATACTCTATTTTTTTGAGATGGTTACTGTGGCCATATAAAGATGGTGCTAGGTGGAAAAAATATTTCAGAGTCCAGAAAAGGGTGAAATTTGTTTTACCATCACGGACAGAGGTGAGGGCAGAGACAGCATGGGTCCTCTGTGTTGCCAGCCAGGCAGAATAAGAGTTATGACAATCATACACTTCTCCCTCTTAGAAGGTGCTTGCCAGGAGCTTGTGTCTATAGTTATGTGTTCTATCTTCATCCATGGCAGTAGATACTGATGGTTGGACTGAAATAAATAGCATTGTAAGACCGAGTTACTTTGGCAGTTGCCATGGTTCTGGGTGTGAGTGGAGATGGGTGCAGGAAGTGGAAAACATAGATTTTGGAGAATTTTAGTATAGTTGTAGACAAGTAGGAGAGATAAAGAGGGAGGCTGGCTGACTGTTGATGCAAGGCTTCCAGGAGGACTGATCTTCAGTGGACTCACTATGGTTCACTCTGTGGTGCTGCCTCCGCATAGTGAGAACCTTACTTTTTTTCCAGTGTGCTCAGAGGTGATTAAGATCTGGAGGATTGATTGTTATTAAAACGCACAAAAATGGATGTATAAGCCAAACATCAATTTATTCGTTTATAATGGGAATTAACTGCCCAGTAGGTTAGGACACTCCTGTCAGCTGGTTGGCAAATTTTCTTCTCATAACTAAGTTTATGTGGGAAAGTAATTACAATCAGATTACTTCTCAGAGCAGGGAGTCAGAGAAAGGGGAATTTGGTGGTGATCTTAATAGCTAATGACACAAATTGGGATGGCCTACAGCCTTTACCCCACTGTAGGTGGATCTGCCAAATTATCTGCAGGACAACATTCCCTCTCTGAGTCTAGGGAGATTACCAGTGCCTTATGGGTCTTTAACTGCCCCTTTTTCTAGACTTTGCAGACTATTCTCTTGTTGACAGTTCCTTCTTCATACTTACCATAAAATGATTAGATTTTATCTTGCTTGGTGGCATTAATCATATACCAGATCTGCCTTCTTAAACTACAACCTTGATTGGACTTGAGGATTGCCCAAGACTTTGTAGTTGCTGACTATATCTTTGAGTAGGTTACAGATCAGCTATTCTCTGTAGGTTTTAATCAGTTTCATTCTCAGAGAAATTCACTTCAGTGTAAGTTCTGAGGACATACTGGTGGAATTCTATGCTAAATAATGAGTTCATTCTAGCTGAAGTAGATGGTGGCATAACAAAATTTTGAAGTGGCAAGCGAAATATTTACTAGCTAGTAGACAGTTAAGCACTATCCCAACATCCTATCCATATGCTGTTTGGCTTTTGGATTTTTTCACATAGAGCACAAGAGGGCCTTGATTGGGAATTCCTCAAAAGGGGCTTCTAGAAATGAGAGCTGAACTGAAGTTCATAGTCCAGGATCAATTATTTGTTTTAACAGGTTATAAAATATGAAGATGTCCTGGGGAAGAAGGTAATGTTGCTGCAGAGGAAAGGTCCCAACAGGAAATAAATTGACACATTTTTGTGAGAGAGCACAGAATGATAAACAGTGACCCTAAGATAAGGAAAGACTGGTGATGAAGCCAACTAAGCGCTCCTATCAGCATCCAGGACTGTATTGGGGTCAGTAAGGAAAGAAACTGGAGACCATTGGGTTAGTCCTTTATTACAGAAATTTTAGTACTAGATCAGGATACGTCCAGGTAATCCCAGTCACTGAAAGTACAAATGATCTACTTGATAGAAGATCTCATACATCCCAGTACCCTAGTGGACATTTCTTGGCACAACTGGACTATACGCATTCAGCTTTGTTGTTGTGAGAGCATATGGAGTAAGGTGGATGCATAGCAAGCTATTGATAAAGGAGACCTCTTGTGAACGCCAACAAGGATTGAAACAGTGGTTAGTGAGGCACTGATGGGCAGAAAGGCCAAAGTACAATGGCATGGCATGTTCTGAGAGGCCTTGATGGCTTCTAGGGAATATGGAATCTGGTATTTCTTCAGAATATCCATTATAGCGACATACATCAGCACCAAGGAGTAGAGAACAGAGGACTGGTAATTAATATCCAACACTGATCATCACTTGATATCCTTCACATTTTAGGGAGTTGTGTATTTCCAGCATGGCATTACTTTTGTTCAGAAGCATTAGGAACTCATATACAAAGCTGTCACATGCCAAGAGCATAACACAAGCAATCAAACCCCCAGTTCTTGACTTCTATGTACAGATGGTGTTGATGTATATGTCCCAGGATTTTTCAGATAGGATGGTTCAGAAAGTTGTCTGCCATTAATTGCTCTCCAAGATCCTCAGCTAGATGAGGGTTCTCAGAGGTAGTCCCTAAGAATAGAACTCAACATCATTGGGCAGTGATCCTCAGATCACACTGATGCCTCCAGAGTCAGAAACTACTGCAGGGCCTGACTCTCAGTCTTCAGTGGAGATTTACTTAGCCAGGCTTCCTGTTGAATGCAGCCAGGACATGCTACAGACACAATAACTAGGATGGGACTCCTCTCCCAAGTCTTATAAATACTTGTCAAAGTATTGCAACATTGCAAATATGCACCAGCCCGAAGGGCCAGCCCTCAAAGAAATGGACCAATAGTTCCAAGCAGAGTGTTCAAAGGGCCATACCATCTTGTTTGTCAACAGCCAAGATGGCCAGTTTGTGGGGCAGACCGAAGTCTTCAAATGGCACAAAATACATAGCTGTATGAAGGGTGGCAGAGCTGTGTTTCCATGCAGGATGCTTTGTGTTGAAGCTGGACTCTACTCAATAGGTGGAGCAGGATTCCGCCTCTAGTAGGAAAATATTGGTAGGATATGGGAATGCAGTTAGGACTTCAGCTAATGGTCCTAAACCAAAAGGGAACTAGGATACAGAGGGTAGGGTGGGGGTAAAAGGCTTGGCTGAGTCGTAGGCACAGAACACTTGGGTGAACAAATTCAACGCAGATCTCCATCATTAGTGGGGATGGGTTCCTAATGCACTGAGTTGTTTGCACTGGCTAAGACAAGGCAGAGTTTTGCCTGCAGGTTTTCAGTGCTCTTGGCGAGTTGGTATGAACTATGAAAAGGGCCTGTTAATTGTTTTCATCATTGTTGGATTAGGTTTAGTGATGGGTCACCAAATGAACAAGATCTGGTTGTGTAAATTCCCAGAAGCACATGAGTTCATGACTGTCTATAAAGTGCAGGATATAAATCAGTAAGGCTAGAGGTGAGAGGGATGTAAGTTTACAAAGTGAATTGCCTGGGCTCCTCTTGCTGGTGAGCTGAGTTATTTACCCTTGCTGGGGTTCGGGAACGTTTGGCAAGGCAATCTCTTGTGAAGTGACCAGCCTGGCTACAGTAGGAGCACAACTGAGTTTCTTGCTGGCGGGCTCGTTTGGCTGGGGTAAGAGGCGGCTGGCTTCCTCGCAGCTGTACAGACTCTTCCTTGGATGATAGACCTGCAGGGATGGAGAGGGCTTGCTGGTGGATCTGAGAAGCCAACACTGGGAAATGGGCCTCTGACTGTAGGAGCTCTGGCCAGTCATTTTGTTTCTTGTCCAGTTGCATACACTGAGTGATCAGGTCTGGAAGGTTGTCCATCATATCTGTGCCACTCATTTCATGCTGGATGGGGTCAGGCAGTCCCTCTTGGAGGTGATCACTCCGACTGTTTTCATTACAGCTCAGATTTTGAGCAAGGAAGTGAAAAGTAGTAGCATCCTGCTGAGAGTTGTCCCCTTTGTCTAGAGGGCTCATCTCTTGTTTTGCGGGCTCACACATTGACTGCTGGAACTTAAGAACAAAGTCATCATATTGTTGCAGCAGAGTACTCTGGTCAGGCCCAGACATGACCCCATTACTTTCCATCTGCTGAGATAGGAAATCAAAGAAGCACTTAATTTGGGCATCATATGCAGGACTGAGGGTCTTGAGAGCTGTCAAGTTGGTAGTCACCTGAGCAAGAAACACTGAGAGACTGTCAGGGTCACCACGAAACTGGGAGAGATGCTCAAACGAGAAGGGTACAGACATCATAGGGGTGTCCAGGGCAGGCATGACTTGGCCCTTCAGAGCAGTGTCCTCCTTAGTCAAATGTTGCTTTTGTGGTGGTATTATCAGATCCTCTGCCTGAAGGGAGGAATGCTCTACCTGCAGTGTAGGCAGGGATTCTGTGTACTTCTCCATTATATCTTCTAGAATCAAGTGGGGCTAAGTAAAATTGAGACCCAGTACTGGAGGCCAAGGGCAGACAGTGGGTTTGCCCTGTGATTAGAGAGACAGTGTCACGAGCAAGTAGCCAGAGCTGTTAGCTATGAAGAAGTCACAAGGGGATGCTGAAAACTGAGTTGGAGAGTAGCCAAAACTGTTGTCCACTCTTCAGTGTTGCCTCTTCTTCACGGAGAATACCAGTGTTCTTCACATTCAGAAGAAATAAATCACCTTAGGACACATAGAATAATTGGAATTAAGAAGATAAATACAAAAGTCACAGCATATTTCTCTCCCCACCCCCGTTACTTGTAATATAGAAGCAATTTGCCCTCAAACTAAGCTTTTTGTTTTCAAGGGTCTCCTTTTTTTCATCCAGCAATCAAGGGATTTCACAATCCACAGTAATGTTAGAGATCATCCAGGCCAAATTCATAATTTCACAGATGGGAAAATAGAGACCAGAGAAGTAAAGATGTTTTCCCAAGGCCACACAACTAGTTAATATTAGAGCTGGCATGCTCATCAAGACTGCAGTCCAAAAAATGCACTTCCTCTAGGACTACAAATATGCTTATCTGCATATACTGCTCGGGCATGATGATGGTTCCTGGCCCTTGTTACTCAAAATGTGGTCAGGGAACCAGCAGCATAGACATCACCAGGGAGCCTGTTAGAATTGCAGACTCTCAGGTCCACTCCAGACGTACTGAGTCAATATATAACAAGATTCCCTCGTTAAATGTGCTTTGAATGTGCACTGAAGTTTGAAAAGTGCTTCTCTAGAGAGCATTTAGCCTGGATAGGAATAATCACTATTGGACTTGACCTTCGATGCCCCAATCCTAGCCTGCATTGCTGTGGGGATATGATTGCTCTGGTCATAGTTAATCCATTTTTTTCTAGTTTCTTAGTCCCTGTCTGAGGTCACATTTTGTTGCCATGGAGATGATTAAGATATCACAGGCAAAATGAAGAGATGAGGTTGAGAGCCTAGCAAACAAGAACAGAATTGTATGAAAAGTATAATGATCAAAATATTCAGTAGTCATCCCTGCACTGATAACAAGAAGAAAGCAACTAGTAAAAGTTAAACACAAACCCTTAACCTATGGCATATCAGTGTAATTCCTCTCATTGCTCTTTCCTTGTGTAGCACACCATTTAAATGTATTTAAATTGGCCACTGGTGGGCAAAAAAATGTTAGTCATTGAAAGTAAGACTTGATTCCCTAGGTTTTATTTAATGTTCCTCCTCTCTAGACCTATGGAAGAAATTATTAGAAGACTGAAATTGTATAAGATCAAAGGCCAGAAACTTATCCAACCTCTAGAATTAATCAGTTAGATGACTTTGAATGACTCATTTAGGTCTCAGTTTTCTCTTTTACCTAATGAGGATAACTATCTTATCTACTTCAGAGGCTTATTGCATTAATGAGATAATAGATAGGTGCTCTGCGGGGCAAAATGAAATGAAATAGTTGTTTCTAAGATTGTTCCAATGCAGCTGAACAATGTCATATGGCCAAAGTAGGGAGATACTGTCATAGTCACCATTCTTTCTTCCTATCCATATCTCACCCTTCTGGTCCACTTTTCAGAACTCTTCCACTTTCCAGGTGCCCATCCATGAATTTATTCCTGCCAGTCTATCTAGGTGTCAACTGACAGCTACGACATTAATTAATGAGAGTTAATGATTAGCCTTTCTCAGGGCATTCAGTTTCTCTTCAATCTTTAATGTGCATAAAAATCAACTTGGCCCCAATCCCTCGCAATCCTGATTCAGTCAGTCTGGGGTGGATGCCCAGAATCTGCACTTTAATACGCTGCCCAGTGGACTTCTGATGCTAGTAGTCCCTGTGAGGAAAGCCATCCAGATGAACCTTGAAAAATAAATCAAGCCATGTTACAGCATCACAGAGAAGTAAGGATGGGTTGGGGACACATTTGGTAGTAAGAGGTTGGCCCTCAAATGACACTGAATAGATGGTAGCCTATTCTACTTCCACATAAAGCCCACAAAGAACCCACACTGTCCTTCACAACTCTTTTTCTCTCCCAGGCAGTAAAGTGCAAGAGCTCAGCATGCATGTTCTAGAACTGGACTGACCTGGGTCCAAACCCTGGCTTGACCAAAATTTGTGTGACTCTGGGCAAGTTACTTAACCTCTCTTGAGAATCAGTTCCTAAACCTTAAAATGGGAATGATTTTAATACCTGCCTCACAGTGTCATGAGGATTAAATGATACGAAAAGAAATTAGCACAGCTTCATGCAGATGGCAAGTGCTCCATAAATGTTAGCTATCATTATTCTAGGTCCACAGTCTGTTATCTGTGTTTCAGAATTTGAATTTTTTCAGATTTTAGAAAGGCAACACAGAGTAAGTACTGTTTATTACATAACACTCCCAGTGGTGTCTGGGAAAACATCCCATAATGAAGCCATTAACATTTCTGCATAAAAATGTCTGAATATTCATACTAAAAGAGATAAGGACTAAATTCTTGTCAGTTCAGGTCAGGTGTTATTGCCACATGAATGTTGGCTCCAAATTAATGAAAAAAAATAGCTTTCATTTAATAGAGCTTTTTGATTTCAGAATGAAAGATAAGGGATGGTGAACCTCTACCATGTTCTTCTTTTGGTTGGAGGGGAATGACTATAACTTTTCTTTCTCTGTCTCTGCCTTCTGCCCTTTCCCTCCACCCTCAGAAGTTCCAGAATATCTGTAGAGGTCTCTAGGTTTTTTTCTTAACAGAATTATGCATTCAAGGTGGCAGAGCATTTAATTTTTCTAATTATGTAGCACTGGTGAAACACTTGCTGAAATTATAAGCATTAATCCTAATGTAAATCATGCAATGGCACTGTCGTCAATGGCAATTGCTTAATTCCTCAAAGAAAATATACCTTGCCTTATTATTTTGGAAATTGCTCTCCTTTTAGAGGTCAGTGGCCTTTTACTGGATTGTCCCAGCAGATCCTGGGGTGGAGCATGATAGTCTGGAGGAGTTCCAGACCACAGCCGGGGTGGAGGTAAGGGGAGATGAAGCACAGACAGAGCAGGAAACTAAAATGCACAGGTTTGGGGGATCAGACTAGTAGCTTTCATCAGGTCTGACACAAAACTGCAAACGTGTAAGTTTCTACTTAATCTGTATGTGTTTCAACTACAAAACAACAGCAAGAAAAGGTTTAGTAAACTTTTGCAGGTCATTTTGGTGTTTGTGTGCAGTTTGACTCAAAACCATGCTTAAGTTTCCCTGGATATAAAACTGCCCCACTCTGGACTCCCCTTAGACCCTGTTCGGAGAAGGGCCTGCAGCCCCTGGTGCCTACAGCAGAGCTTACAATGCTTTATTTTCAAGCTATCCTGCATAACCCACTGGAGGAGAAGCTTTCACCTAGGGTCATGCTACTACCCAGAAGAGTTACATTCTTACTCTTGAGCTCCAGACCTTCTAAGGAATGCTGTGGCCATGGAAGCTAAATGGAGACAAAAACAACCCTCAAGAGGTGACCACAGGGGCATACTGTTTGGACTTTTCTGGAGACTTGTGTGTGACCCTAGCTCTGCTGCCATCTAGATTGACATCCTGGGCAGATCATTTCCTCTCTCTGGGTCAGTTTTTGTATCTGTTCAATGAAGGGATCGGATTTCTCAAACTTAATCATATAGAAGAAATTCTGATTCAGGAAGGTTAGCAGGAGACACAGAAATCTAAATTTTTTATTGGTACCTCAAATGATTTAATGGTAATGTTGGGAAGGAATTTGGTTCAGAGATGCAGGGAAGTCTGAGTGAAAGGTAAGGAAAGAATTCATTTGGCAGCTGGCTTGTAGGCAGCAGAGAGCAAGTATGAACAGAGGGAAGAAAGGGAAGCTCACTGAACTCCTGCTCAGCATAGGGCAAATCCCTTGCCAACTCCTAAAGCCAGGGTCACCTGGTGTCCAGCGTCTGCTTGAATCTGCACAGCATGGGAACTAAGTCCCTACTACCTCAGGATTTAAGGGAGCCACAGAACACTGGCTGGAGTGAGATTATGTTCTGAGAACTTCCCAAAGGCAAAGAAAGGAGATTTTCAGGCAGGCTACTAAGGAGCATGATCATACGAGCTGCAGCCCTGTCTGGTTACCCAGGCAGTGGGAACTTGCAAGCCCAAAGCAGAGATCTTGTAGCCCCTTCCTACTTGTCTGAAGTAGGACAAAAAGAGTGAAGACTTGTGCTTAAGTCTGAAGAATAGAATGAAATGGCAAAGTGACAAAGAAGCTTACCACTGGAAGAGTGCAGAGACAAAATGTATTAAGGTGACTAGTACGAAGTCTTTATTTAAGGCAAAAGGTACACACACAAAGAAAGGGGAGTGTGGGAAACCTCAAAGAGGAGGCTCCCTTAAAGGTTTAAAGTTTGGGGTTTTATAGGGCCTTTTGGGTAGGGGTCAGCATAAGTCATGTTGTATACAGGTGATTGGTAATTCCTTTGAAGTTTTGTCTTAAGAATAGGGTTTTTTAGGTGACTGTGTTGGTCCAGATCTTGGCATTATTTTTCATTTACACTTTGGAGGTCTATCTCCTGTCCTGGTTAGAGAGTTACTTAATTGATTAAGAGGCGGGAAGAGGAAGAAGAACAGCCTATAGCTTAAGATAAAGAATAAACTGGGCCTCTCTCACAAGCTAAGTAGATTTTACAATAGCATGATCTTTGTCCCATTTCCCTGCTGTGCCTCATGGGGTAGGACAGAGAAGTCCTTGATTGACAATCTTTGGCCTTGGAGGCCTGATCTAACTGGTACGATGAAGACGTGGGATGCACTCTGATGTTTTTCCTTATCTGGGAAATTGTTTTTCATCTAGGGAATATCTGGACATTCCAAGTCACTCCAGGCCTTTGAAACTTGGACTAATTAACTAATTAACTCTGTGAGTCCTTACTGGCTCTCTGGTTTTATATGGTAAATTCCTTGAGTCCCTTTTAGTGGGCTTTCCTGGCTTTATTCTCTCTTCACCCTGCTCATGTCTTTCTTTCTGCCTAACAGTAAGAGGTCTACAGATTTTATTTTGAGAATACTGAGTGATGGATCACAGGGAGCTCCAACATTTGTTAGAGGTTCTCAAATTTCAGGGTACATTAGAATCCCCTGGGAGTTTAACATACAGATTCTTGAGCCTCATTTCTGGACAGTGTGATTCAATGGGTCTGAGATGAGGCCAGATAATCTGCATTTTAATTAAGCTCTGCAGATAATGCTGGTGTCATAGTTCCCCCAGTAGCACTTTTGAAAAACTCTAAATTGAGTACTCTCAAAAGGCCCTTTCTGCTTCAGCACTATCTCTATTTTTAAAAGTAGAAAATATTTGGCTCCTCCGTTCAGGTTCCTGGACCCAATTCCAGTGTAGGTGTAGGAGGTAGAAAGTTTTCCCACAGACAACACCAAGCAATTCTCAAACACCAGCAGGGCATCCAAGAACAACTTAATTCTGACACCATCTGCCCAGAGATAGCACCAGATTCCCCAGGTTCCATGGGCTCCATCCGACAAGTCTGCCCTCCACACACAACTCCAGATGCCAGTCACAAGGTGCTACTGACCAACCGGCTACAGATTGGAGGTTCCAACGACCTCCTCCTTAGGTTCAATTAATTTTCTAGAGCAACTCTCAGAACTCAGGAAAACACTTACACTTACTAGTTTAATCAAGGATACTGTAAAGGATACAATTTAATAGACAGATGGAGAGATACATAGGGCAAGGTCCCAAGTAAATGAGCTTCTATCCTCGTGGAGCTTGGGGCCTGGCTCGGTGGCAGGTGTAAGTTCCAACAGAGAAGCAGAGTACAAAAAAAAAAGCAAATGCCCTTGGGTTTTTGTGGGCTTCATTGCATGGTCATGATTGACTAAATCATTGGCCATTGCCTGATTCAACCTCCAGCCCCTTGCCCTCTCCCCTCCCAGGGGCTGGAGGCTGGGGGCTGAAAGCTCCCATCCTCTAATCACATGGTTGGTGCCCTGGCAACCAGCCCCTGCCCCTGGTTGGGGTCCAGGTCTCTCCATTAACATAATAAGACACACATTTCAGCTTTATAGCTCTCAGCGTTTTTCAGGAACTGTGGATGAAGACCAAATATATCTCAGAAGTATATTTTGGTCATCGGAATGACCAAATATATATTTCTTATAAATCATTATATTGTAGTTCCAGAAGTGACCCCTGAAGTGCATGATAAAAGGATAGCTTCCTTTCAAGGCTCTGCCTGAGGTCTCATGGTCACCTCTAAACAGCAGGCTAGTGCTAGCCTGGCTTAGATGTGTGAAAAGTAGCTCACTTTGGGGCAAGAGAGGGTGTAGGAATTGAGCCGACCTTACTCTCAGGCTCTGTGGTTCCTGCTGGGCGATATGCACTGCTCTGCCGGGCTATGCCTGTGAATGAAGTAGAAAAGCCATTCCTGTATGTGCAATCCCAAGATGGAGCAGCCCAGCTGGGATCAATCTGGCAACTGCTATGACTCAGACCTCATAATTTCCTTTAGCCTTCATCCTTCTTTCTGGGTCTGCTGGACCCATGGCCTACCTGTTTATGAAGTTAAACATGTCATGGACACTCTCTAGAAGTATTCCCTGTCACAGTTTCCCAGTTTTCCTTTCTAATGTGCATAACTCTATTATGGAGCCATACTTGGTCTCCAAGCCTTCCTACTCCATGGGCATATGTAATGTTCCTCCTAGGCAAGGTTTCTCAGTCTTGTCCTTCACTTATCTCCTTGCCTTTGCCTACTGTCTCTGCTGGCAGTCACACTACCAACCTGAATGATCCTACTCAATCCCCAGTCAGAATCATGGCTGATAACACTGCTCCAGCAGTACATGACCCATTTGTACCATTCTGTTTTCTCAGTCCAGCAGAAAGGAAGGCCTAGAAGGAATGAATGTACTTTTATAGGAAGGAAAGGATTTGGATGCTTGGTGGAGGGCAGGGAGATCAGACAGTGGGTGGGAGTCATAACTCTAAGGTTGAATATATAACAGAGCATTCCATGGAGTCAAGGGACAACCCGAAAGATAGACTTCATTGTCTCTTTACTCTACTTCCCAACTTGACTCAGGCCCTGAGAGGTACTAACATAACATGGGTAGTGAAATGGAGACTTTGGTGGAAATAACCATGTTCTAGAGATCTGCAAACCCCTGAAGACCAAGTGTGCTGCTATTTATAGCTCACAAAGGATATTACAACATATGGCAGATAACCTTTGTAGCAGGATTTGGTCTAAGTCCCATTTCAAACCTGCAAGTGCTGAGGACATGGTGAGCCTCTGACACCATAAATGCAAATGTTTGCATATGTATTCAGTAAGAATGAAAAAGACAAGTTCTGTTTTTACCCAGTTATACCAGACATTCTGTGGGGCCTTGGGGGTAATCATACTTCCCCCATACTTCCATTTACTTGGGGGTAATGTATTTCTTTAGTACCCAATGTATGCCAGTTTGCATACTCTGATTCGCACTAGTTGCCTAGAGCCTTACTTAAAAGGATTTTGGGTCTGCAGCTGGCCTCACTGGTATAATGCTGTGAAGGCTTGTCAATATCTTCCATGAGCTTTGGAGGAATAAACACAACATCCTGAGCAGGCATTGGCCACCTCTCTACCAGACCACATATCCTCAAAGGAGTCTTATGCATTAGGTATGATGATTTACTTTTATACCTAAGGAAAATGAGCCCCTACCCACTTCCAAACATATAATAATTCCCACTCCTGCTTTCAAACTCTCTGTCCCCTTACCTGAAAGCCCGTTTTTTTCTTCTTCCTAGGCCCAGCTCATGTTCAGTCTCCTTGATGCAGTCTCCTCTGGTTACTCAGACCTTGACTTCTCTGTTCCGTGAGCTGTGGAAAGACACATTATTGCATGCACACTGCAGGAGGAAGGAGGAAGTCTCCTTGCATTGAACCCTCATAGTACCTTGCAGAGGCCCAGTCCCCTGGGCCTTATACAAGTCTGTGTTGATGGATATACTAAGATGACAAAGGCTGAGGGAAGGACAAACAAAAGCATCCCCACTAGCAGTCTGAGGTTAAAATTATGATAAGAAAAGAAGACCTGAAATCCAGTCATGAAAATCCTGTCAAAAAAGGATGATGCTGAGTAACCAAGCAGGGGGATGGGGTTTCAAAAGAAGTGGTCTGCACTTGAGGGAAGGGCCAGCAGACATTGGTATCACTAGCTCTTAACTTTTCATTCCCCTATCTCCCATTCTTCCTCAGACCTCATAAATGCAGTGATTTTGTTCTTTGCAGTTCAAAACAAATGAAGAGGCCTGATAAAGACTTCTGTATTAATTCAAGGTTCAAGAAAGCAGTCTGAGAGAGTGCTTTGCATAATTGAATATGCACCTTGCTTTGTTTTATAAGAACAATGAGATGAAATATTTTTAATTGGAACCTTTTCAATAAAGCTGCATTGAGCTATCATCATACCCATGTAATCATCATCAAATCAATATGTGAACATATTTAAAGAACCAGAAAAGAATAATTAGGTTTCCATCCCAATGAGCTCATTGCCTACGTATACAAAGATTTGCATATCTTAAGAACAACTGTAATATTCATTGTATCATTCAATCTTGACCACAGTTTTGCTGTTTTCCAGGTCAGAAAACCAAGGCACTGAAGTAGTAAGTCAAATCAAGGGGCAAGGGGGAAGCTCGATAGATGGAAAACTGTCTCTGAAGGACTCTCTTGTGAAATACTTGTTCTTAGAGATATAGAAGCTATCTAAAGACGATTTTGGGCAGGTGGAAGTGGAAACAGGATCGTGTCTTCATGAAGTATGTTATGAGTTCCCTATCGGTGAAAGAATGTAAGCAGAGTTAGGATTACCACCTGGTGAGGAGTGAAAGTGGGGCCTCCAAGAATCAGGTAGAAGAGGCGTCATAAAGATGATCCAGTACTTCCAAAGTTACAGATTCGGCAGCATGCTTGAATGCACAGCTAAAACATGGGTTATGACACTGCCTGATACTTGCACACATTTAGGAATCTGATCCTCAGATCCACAGTAAATCTTAACCTTATGCACCTTGCTCATCTACCTCAAAGCTCCTATTCCTGGTGGGGACTCAGTGGCTAAGGTACAGCAGGTTCTTGTTTACGAATTTGGGGGCTTAGCTTGGCTCCTCTGTCCATTCCTAATGCCCCCATCATTTCCAACAGTACATGCTGTTTCACATAATCAATGAAGGGAAGAGTGGAGAAATTCTGATCTGCAGATCTCAAATAGTTATAAAATAAAACCTTTAAATTTGAAATGAAAGGTCTTCTGCATTCGTGTTCCCTGCTGTCTTGTTCATCTTTAATTCATTAAGTGCAATTCACTTAGTGCTGAATACCACTTACAACTGATGAGGTGACAGAGCTTAGTCCACTTAAATTTACAGTTTTTTACATCATCAGGTCCCTGTGGTGTGTGGGCAACTCTCGGCTATGCTCAAGGTACAGAAAACTTAATCTAAGCAACTTAGTACATATCATGTTTTTCAATTACAAGAAGCTTCCTAACAGCTACAGATCAGAGAAAAGTTCCAATTTTAGAGATGAAGAATTTGAGGTTTCAGGAAATGGAAAATGATTCAGATCATGTTTATGACTTTTTGCTAAATTTCAATCCCAAACCCTTTCCAGTTAGCTTTCTATCCCCTCTCAGCATTGGCTACGAGTGAACAAGCAACACAGGGATTATAGAGCGTGGTGCAGAAGCAACCTTTTAATGTCATTCAATAATTGGTAATATCACACACACAAGCAGAGCACTTTATGTGATCGAAGTATTCTCCTACTATCTCATTATCATTTTGATAAACTATGAAGCAGGCAAGGCATGTATTCAAGGCTCCCCCAACAGATAAAGAGAGAGCTATCTAAGAACTTACAACTATCTAGTATTAGATCTGGGACTAGAATTCTCAACTCTTGCTCCTAACAACACTATGTCTTGGAAGTAATTTGAAACACTGGAAAAATCATGGGTTTTGGAGTTAGATAGAATTCAGATTGAACTTCCAATCTGAATGCAAAGCCAAAGATCAGAGACCTTGGGAAAATACCTCTCTGAGCCTTAGTTTCCACATCTGTAAAATGTGTATTGCAAAGTATGAGTTGAGATACTACATGCAAAGTTCCTGGCATCCCACAGACATCACTGATAGCATCATATTTTCTACAGACACTGAAAGATGTCTATCAAACATGTTTGTTACCAGCTCCAGGTTCCATCTAGGGATTCTGGGGAAGGTGATTATACCCAAGTCTCTTGGTGTGGAACAAGTGGCTTAAACTAAATCACTTAGAGTATATAGCCTGCCTTAGTGTTTCTGATCACTTGTAATTAATTTTTATATACCTGTTTTTCCTACCAGACTATGAGCTAATGAAGATAGGAATCATCCAATTTCATCTCTGTATTCCCAGGGCCTACCACATACCCTTATGCATGGAGGAACTTAGTAATACTTTGTTGAATTTATGAAATCTGCCCATGTCAGCCATAAGTAGAACTGGACATTAACAAAGGTGGTCTTATTGTTCCCAACTCCCCATATATCTCTTCTATTATTCTTCCACGATGTGAGTGAAAAACCTAGCCCTCCTCTAGTGCATCTAAGCATGCTTTTGCATTATAGATGCCTGCATTAATCAGATAGAAATATAGACAGACTTCTGGCAGTGAGACCAATACTCAGTAGGCAGATGTCCCAGCCTTGGACTTCAGTGACTACCCAGGGCAGTGAGATACCTTGGAGACCCTTGAGAATGTACTCTGCTTAGATGGATGAGTCATTAAGTTTGTGGCTACTCTTCTTTGAAGAGATTCAAATTAGCCAAGCCCCTAGGTCAAGACAATTATCTAATAGATTTGGAAAGAAAATGAATGCAGAATAATCCAGACAAGAGTTGCTTAAAGATATGTAATTTTCAACCACCCTTAAGTGAAGACAGGAGAATTCCTTACCTCTTATGTGTTGTACCCCAAACATAACCAGACCACAACTTTGGGCAGTGGGGCAGATTCTTGGGGATGTGAAAAGACAAGTGGGAAGGGGTGGGATTTTCTAACATCCTATGCTGCAGCAACAACCTTAGTTCCATGCTCTTATTGCTAGAATGCTCTATTTTCACTGGCCAACATTCTGTAATCCCCTGACACTGGGACAGATATGGGGTGGTAGAGCTTTGGGCTCTGCAAGTGAGCGCTATGTAATCTCAGGCAAGCTAATTTCTTTGAGCTTCATTTTTTAAATCATAAAATGGGGCCGATAATATCTACTACAGAGGGTTGTTCATTTATTCATACAATAAATCTTGATTGAATGTCTATCACATGCCAGGTAAGAGGTTAGGAACTGGAAAATAGTAAAAAGCCCTCCTAAAGCATGGGCATTCTAGAATTACAGAAGTAGTTCTAGTATAATCTAGTATCCAAACTGCTTGTCTCAGTACTTGGCTCATAAAAACCATTTAATCAAAATGAGGTATTATTTTAATAGCCTGAGATATAAGGATGTGGCATTTAAGAGCCCACTGTCTGGAGTCAGACCTGGCTTGTAGTTCTAGCTCCAAGTATTAGCAACACTTATCAGTCATGAGAACTTGGCATGTTTTTTAACTTCACATACCTCGATTTCCTCACCTATAAAATAAATAGTAAAGATCAAAACAGTTTGATAAGCTTGGGAATATCAAATAAGTGTCAATGTGAAACTTCCAGCAAGTCTTCTTTCCTCTAAGGGCTAATGACTCAGGACTAAAACAGGTCTAGTTGGATAAAAAATAAAGGCCTTTCAAGAAAAGCATCTCTTGAGCTGCTTGAAATTTGTCTAGGGCAAAAAGAAAAGTAAAAGTAAAAACTATTGTTAGAACAGCCAATATCTCTGATGACATTGTAAGTACAGATATGGCAGGGAAATAATAGTTGACAAGCAAACAGCTCCCTTCTTCACATCCATTGCAGGTGAGAAAATTGTGTCATAGTATTTAACTGCCTTTGCTTATATTAGACTCAGAGTGCCCCCTTTGCAAGGCCCTTCTGTCTTGAACCCCAGATTTTAGGAAGGCCATGTCTACTTCTCTCATCTTGCTAAAAATATTGTATTTCTGATAAGCTCTTTCTACCTTGTGTTTCTGTGTTCTTGATGACCTCTCTATTCAGGATGCTACTGCCATTGACACTTGAAGTGCCCAAAGCATAACTAGGGATATAAACAGAACAGCAGTAACATGATTCTGCAGAAAGCTGGCCTCTGCCTGGCTTTACAAAGAATCTGGGAGTGTATCAGGAGTATACTTTACACACAGTAAAATTCTTCAATTTCAAATGTACACTTTTGACAAATATATACATCTGTGTAGTTACCACCACATTTGACATAAACATTTCCATCACTTTCACAATTCTGTCATGTTCCTTTGCAGTCAGTTCCCCTATCCCTGGCCCTAGGCAACCACTAATCTACTTTCTGCTTGTATAGATTTGCCTTTTCTGGACATTTCATACAAATGCAGTCATACAATATGTGGTCTTTTGTGACTGGCTTCTTTCAGCTAGCATAATGTTTCTGAGGTTTTCTGTGTTGTACCATGTAGCAACGCTTCATTCCTTGTTATTACCAACATACTCCATCACATTGACATACCACAGCATGTTCACCTTGTTGGTGAACATTTGGGTTGTTTCCACTTTGGGTCCATTACAAATAAAGCTTCTATGAACATTCATGTGCAAGTCTGTGTGCATACATATATTCTCATTTATGTTGGGTTAAATACCCAGGAGTAGATCATATGGTAAGACTGTTTAACATTAGATGATACTGACCACTGTTTCCCAAAGTGGCTATACCATTTTGCTTTCTCACCAGCAGTGTATGAGAGTTCCAGTTATATACGCTTGCCAACACTTCACATTGCCAGTCTTTTAAATTGTATTTGTGTGGGTTTTTATAGAAGCTCCCGGAGGGTCATGAGCCATTTGCTCTTTCCCTTATTGGCTACTCACTATCATCCCTATCCCCATGGCCTCTGGGGAATACTCTGAGAAATGGAAGGAGAAGCTTCACTGGGGGTAGAGAATCAGTAAAACTGCCTTTACCTATCCATAAAGCCTCCATGGGGACAAGGAGGCAATCTAATTATACAAAGAACAAACATCAATACTACAGAAGTTGTAAGGAGGCAGATCTGGGATTCCTACAGCACAGACCTTCTAAAGTTTAGAACTGCCTAACAGTAGAGTGAACTTCATGAAGAAAGGAGCTCCCTCTCATTGGAGGTATTCAAGCAGAAACTTGGTGAACACTGTGGCGATATTCTAAAGCAGATTCATGTCCCAGACAAAGGTTGGATGAATGTCCTCACACTATGACAGTGTGAAGTTGACAACTGAAATTTTTTGACTGCCGACTCTTCCTCTCTGTTCTCTTCCATTTCACCTGACTTCAGGCTGACCCCCAATCCTTAATGCCCTGGTACCACTAATGTTTGGAAATCAATCCCTACTAAAGTAAGCTGAAAATTTCTCTTTCCCAGAGTGTCTGAACTGTATTATATTCTCCAAGAAATTCTAATGATAGAACATCAGGCAAAGCAATAGTCAGTGAATAAACATCAGGCAAAGCAATAGTCAGTGAATAAGATGTTTTGACTAGAATTTCCTGTCTGTCACCACTCACATTAGACATAGCACCTAGATCATCAGCTAGTCTACCTACTGGCAATATAGGCCCTGAGGGAAGTCAAAGAGAAGGAAAGCAAAGCTTCCAAATATGATTTTCAAAGCAGGACAATGGATGAAGACTAATAAACTCAGCTTGGTTTTCAGATCCTCATAGATCTGACTACCGAAAATTGTCCATCTGCCAGCTCAATTTTGTATCTAACACTCTCTAGCACTGATATGGTACTGTATGTTTTTAGAATACCAACAGATTTTTTTATATACCCATCAGGAGTGATGTATCTTTTACTCATCTTCACACTTTAAGTGTCTGTCAGACTGTCAAGCCTTCCTGCCTTCTGTAAGGATGTATCACCATAAAGGAAACTGGTTGTGACCTGCCATTGGGCTTCAGGGATTCAGTCTACAGAGAGACCCTGGAGCTGTGCCAGAGTAAAATATCCCCAAGCCCCATGATTTCCTTTATAAAAAATAAACCAAGAAAGAAATATGATAGCATTGCATATCAAGGAATATTTTTAAGATCTGAACTCGTGTACATGAGTGAATAAAAAAATGAAATCAGTATTCTCAGGGATAGCTAAAACACCAGCCATGAAATAAATGTGACTTACTCCACAGTGGAGGCAGTACACTGGGCTAGATGACCTCAAGTATTTTGTCACAGATAAGTGGCAGCTGTATAGAAGACACAAGTTTGTGTTCCTTTTTCTTTCATCCTTTTTTTCTGTCCAGATGGTTTTTAATCATTCTCATATGCAAATATTATTTATGAGCATATTAGTAGATTATTTTTCAAAATCACGAGAGAAGTATCTATGAGTAGTATCACCTCAAAACATGAAGTGCCCCTGTTCTAAGTCATTCCAGGAAGATAACTGAGATCTAGAGAGGGAAAGTGATTGACTCTCAGTGATTCTAGGAAAAAGGAGTAGAGCTCTTAACATTTTATTTACATCCAACCCCAAACTCCATAGAGAGAGAACTGAAAGCCTAAATATCAATGGTGGTAGAAGCCAGGGTTTTAATGAACTCTGTCCACTTTAGCCATCACTGCAGAGGAAAAAGGAATACTAAAAATCAACCATTAACCTCATCATGGACATAGACTGTTCTGGCACCAAGACTGCATTCCAGCTCCCCATATGCCCTACTTTTGATTTGGTGGTATAGGTGTGAGGTAAATCTGCTAAAAGCCCTCATGACCCTACCAGTATCATTCAAGAACCAGTGTGAGTTGACGCCTACTAGTGATAACTATAAGGAAATGGAGATATGAGGAAGTAAAGAAAGCTGTTACGTTTACTTTCCTGGATCTGGGTTCTATATGGACATTGGCTCCCTAGAATTCATGTTTTAAAACTTACTAGATTCCATGATCTCCCGAGGTTTGAACTTTGCTGGGTTCAGGACCCACAGTATAACACTCACTTTTACATGTCTTGCCACTTACTAAAGGGTTAGTGGAATGAAACACGAGCTCTTACTTCAGTTTACTTGAATAGCTCTTCTGGCTCTATCAGCAGATTACTTAGGAAGGAACTTTTGCTCAAAGCCCTGGACAGTTAGCATGACAACTAGCTAATCATGACTTAAAAGAAACCTATTTATTGAACCTCTGGGAAATCTCTAAGATCCATGGCCATGACCCAAAATCACCTTGTGTTCATAAAGATAAATAGGAGCTTTATAAAGACAAAAATAATTTTTGAAAAATGATGAAAACAGGAATCCAATTGCTGCAGATACATGGCCTTTTGTACCAATATATACAATGTTCACTGAACCAATATAGAAATTAAACCTAAAAGAAGAGTGGATTGCCCAAGACCCCACAGTGAGCAAGTGGCAGAGCCAAGATTCAAATCAAAGTCTATCTGACACAAAAGCCCTATGTCCTTTCTTTGTAGTTATCTATTAAAGTATCATTGATATACAATCTTACATTAATTTCAAGTATATAACACAGTAGTTCAACAGTTGCCCATACTATTAAATACTCACCCACTCCACTGTGGTCACTATCTACCAACGTAGTAAGATGTTACAGAACCATTAACTGTATTCTCCATGCTGTACTACTATCCCTGTGACCAATATATATTGTGTCTGTGATTATTGTGCCCCTTAATCCCCTTCCCTTTCCCCCCACACTCTCCCCAACCTCTCCCCTTTGGTAACCACTAGTCCCTTCTCAGTGTCTGTGAGTCTACTGCTCTTTTATTCCTTCTGTTTTGAAAAGTCCTCTATACTTTTTTTTTGGTATCATTAATCTACAATTACATGAAGAACATTATGTTTACTAGACTCCCCCCTTCACCAAGTCCCCCCCACATACCTCTTCACAATCACTGTCCATCTGCATAGTAAGATGCTGTAAAATCACTACTTGTCTTCTCTGTGTTGCACAGCCTTCCCCGTGCCCCCCCCACACTATACATGCTAATCGTAATGCCCTCTTTCTTTTTCCCCACCCTTTTCCCTCCCTTCCCACCCATCCTACCCAGTCCCTTTCCATTTGGTAACTATTAGTACATTCTTGGGTTCTGTGATTCTTCAGTTTGTTCAGTTCAGTTTGTTCCTTCAGTTTTCCTTTGTTCTTATACTCCACATATGAGTGAAATCATTTGGTACTTGTCTTTCTCCGCCTGGCTTATTTCACTGAGCATAATACCCTCTAGCTCCATCCATGTTGTTGCGAATGGTAGGATCTGTTTTTTCTTATGGCTGAGTAGTATTCCATTGTGTATATGTACCACCTCTTCTTTATCCATTCATCTACTGATGGACATTTAGGTTGCTTCCTTAACTTGGCTATTGTAAATAGTGCAGTGATAAACATAGGGGTGCATCTGTCTTTTTCAAACTGGAGTGCTGTATTCCTAGGGTAAATTCCTAGAAGTGGAATTCCTGGGTCAAATGGTATTTCTATTTTGAGCATTCTGAGGAACCTCCATACTGCTTTCCACAATGGTTGAACTAATTTACATTCCCACCAGCAGTGTAGGAGGGTTCCCCTTTCTCCACAACCTTGCCAACATTTGTTGTTGTTTGTCTTTTGGATGGTAGCTATCCTTACTGGTGTGAGATGATATCTCATTGTGGTTTTAATTTGCATTTCTCTGATGATTAGCGATGTGGAGCATCTTTTCATGTGCCTGTTGGCCATCTGGATTTCTTCTTTAGAGAACTGTCTATTCAGCTCCTCTGCCCATTTCTTAATTGGATTATTTGCTTTTTGTTTGTTGAGGCATGTGAGCTCCTTATATGTTTTGGATGTCAATCCTTTATCGGATCTGTCATTTATGAATATGTTCTCCCATACTGTAGGATACCTTTTTGTTCTATTGATGGTGTCCTTTGCTGTACAGAAGCCTTTTAGCTTGATATAGTCCCACTTGTTCATTTTGCCTTTGTTTCCCTTGCCTGGGGAGATACGTTCATGAAGAAGTCACTCATGTTTATGTCCATGAGATTTTTGCCTATGTTTTTCTCTAAGAGTTTTATGGTTTCATGACTTACATTCAGGTCTTTGATCCATTTGGAGTTTACGTTTGTGTATGGGGTTAGACAGTGATCCAGTTTCATTCTCTTACATGTAGCTGTCCAGTTTTGCTGGCACCATCTGTTGAAGAGACTGTCATTTCCCCATTATATGTCCATGGCTCCTTTATCATATATTAATTGGCCATATATGTTTGGGTTAATGTTTGGACTCCCTATTCTGTTCCACTGGTCTGTGGCTCTGTTCTTGTGCCAGTACCAAATTGTCTTGATTACTGTGGCTTTGTAGTAGAGCTTGCAGTTGGGGAGCGAGGTCCCACCCACTTTATTCTTCCTTCTCCGGATTGCTTTGGATATTCAGGGTCTTTGGCGGTTCCATATGAATGTTTGAACTATTTGTTCCAGTTCATTGAAGAATGCTGTTGGTAATTTGATAAGGATTTCATCAAATCTGTGTATTGCTTTGGGCAGGATGGCCATTTTGACGATATTAATTCTTCCTAGCCATGAGCATGGGATGAGTTTCCATTTGTTAGTGACCTCTTTAATTTCTCTTAAGAGTGTCTTGTAGTTTTCAGGGTATAGGTCTTTCACTTCTTTGGTTAGGTTTATTCCTAGGTATTTTATTCTTTTTGATGCTATTGTGAATGGAATTGTTTTCTTGATTTCTCTTTCTATTAGTTCATTATTAGTGTATAGAAAAGCCACAGATTTCTGTGTGTTAATTTTGTATCCTGCAACTTTGCTGAATTCTGATATTATTTCTAGTAGTTTTGCAGTGGAGTCTTTAGGGTGTTTTATGTACAATATCATGTTATCTGCAAATAGTGACAGTTTGACTTCTTCTTTACCAATCTGGATTCCTTGTATTTCTTTGTTTTGTCTGATTGCCATGGCTAGGACTTCCAGTACTATGTTGAATAACAGTGGGGAGAGTGGGCATCCCTGTCTTGTTCCCGATCTCAGAGGAAAAGCTTTCAGCCTCTCCCTGTACAGTATGATGTTAGCTGTGGGTTTATCATATTTCGCCTTTATTATGTTGAGGTACTTGCCCTCTATGCCCATTTTGTTGAGAGTTTTTATCATTAATGGATGTTGAATTCTGTCAAATGCTTTCTCAGCATCTATGGAGATGATCATGTGGTTTTTGTCCTTCTTTTTGTTGATCTGGTGGATGATGTTGATGGATTTTCGAATGTTGTACCATCCTTGCATCCCTGGGATCAATCCCACTTGGTCATGGTGTATGATCCTCTTGTTGTATTTTTGAATTAGGTTTGCTAATATTTTGCTGAGTATTTTTGCATCTACGTTCATCAGGGATATTAGTCTGTGGTTTTCTTTTTTGGTGGGGTCTTTGCCTGGTTTTGGTATTAGGGTGATGGTAGCTTCATAGAATGAGTTTGGGAGTATTCCCTCCTCTTCTATTTTTTGGAAAACTTTAAGGAGAATGGTTATTATGTCTTCCCTGTATGTCTGATAAAATTCCGAGGTAAATCCATCTGGCCCGGGGGTTTTGTTCTTTGGTAGTTTTTTGATTACCGCTTCAATTTTGTTGCTGGTAATTGGTCTGTTTAGATTTTCTGTTTCTTTCTGGGTCAGCCTTGGAAGGTTGTATTTTTCTAGGAAGTTGTCCATTTCTCCTAGGTTTCCCAGCTTGTTAGCATATAGGTTTTCATAGTATTCTCTAATAATTCTTTGTATTTCTGTGGGGTCCGTTTTGATTTTTCCTTTCTCGTTTCTGATTCTGTTGATGTGTGTTGACTCTCTTTTCCTCTTAATAAGTCTGGCTAGAGACTTATCTATTTTGTTTATTTTCTCGAAGAACCAGCTCTTGGTTTAATTGATTTTTTTCTATTGTTTTATTCTTCTCAATTTTATTTATCTCTTCTCTGATCTTTATTATGTCCCTTCGTCTGCTGATCTTAGGCCTCATTTGTTCTTCTTTTTCCAATTTCGATAATTGTGACATTAGACTTTTCATTTGGGATTGTTCTTCCTTCTTTAAATATGCCTGGATTGCTATATACTTTCCTCTTAAGACTGCGTTTGCTGCATCCCACAGAAGTTGGGGCTTTGTGTTGTTGTTGTCATTTGTTTCCATATATTGCTGGATGTCCATTTTAATTTGGTCATTGATCCATTGATTATTTAGGAGCATGTTGTTAAGCCTACACGTGTTTGTGAGCCTTTTTGCTTTCTTTGTACAATTTATTTCTAGTTTTATACCTTTGTGGTCTGAAAAGTTGGTTGGCAGGATTTCAATGTTTTGGAATTTACTGAGGCTCTTTTTGTGGGCTAGTATGTGGTCTATTCTGGAGAATGTTCCATGTGCACTTGAGAAGAATGTGTATCCTGTTGCTTTTGGATGTAGAGTTCTATTGATGTCTATTGGGTCCATCTGTTCTAGTGTGTTGTTCAGTGCCTCTGTGTCCTTACTTATTTTCTGTCTGGTGGATCTGTCCTTTGGAGTGAGTGGTGTGTTGAAGTCTCCCAAAATGAATGCATTGCATTCTATTTCCTCCTTTAATTCTGTTAGTATTTGTTTCACATATACTGGTGCTCCTGTATTGGGTGCATATATGTTCATAATGGTTATATCCTCTTGTTGGACTGAGCCCTTGATCATTATGTAGTGTCCTTCTTTATCTCTTGTTACTTTCTTTGTTTTGAAGTCTATTTTGTCTGATACTAGTATTGCAACACCTGCTTTTTTCTCTCTGTTGTTTGCATGAAATATCTTTCTCCATCCCTTGACTTTTAATCTGTGCGTGTCTTTGGGTTTGAGGTGAGTCTCTTGTAAGGAGCATGTAGATGTGTCTTGCTTTTTTATCCATTCTATTACTCTGTGTCTTTTGATTGGTGCATTCAGTCCATTTACATTTATGGTGATTATTGAAAGACATGTACTTATTGTCATTGCAGGTTTTAGATTCGTGGTTACCAAAGGTTCAAGGTTAGGTTGTTTACTACCTTACTGTCTGACTTAACTCATTTATTGAGCTGTTATAAACACAGTCTGATGATTATTTCTTTCCCTTCTTTTTCCTCCTCCTTCATTCTTTATATGTTGGGTGTTTTGTTCTGTGTTCTTTTTAGGAGTGCTCCCATCTAGAGCAGTCCCTCTAAGATATCCTGTAGAGGTGGTGTGTGGGAGGCAAATTCCCTCAATTTTTGCTTGTCTGGGAATTGTTTAATCCCTCTTTCATATTTAAATGATAGTCGTGCTGGATACAGTATCCTTGGTTCAATGCCCTTTTGTTTCATTGCATTAAATATATCATGCCATTCTCTTCTGGCCTATAAGTTTTCTGTTGAGAAGTCTGATGATAGCCTGATGGGTTTTCCTTTGTAGGTGACCTTTTTTCTCTCTCTGGCTGCCTTTAATACTCTGTCCTTGTCCTTGATCTTTGCCATTTTAATTAATATGTGTCTTGGTGTTGTCCTCTTTGGGTCCTGTCTCTCGGGAATTCTGTGTGCCTCCGTAGTCTGAGCAACTATTTCCTACCGCAGTTTGGGGAAGTTCTCAGCAATTATTTCTTCAAAGACACTTTCTATCCATTTTTCTCTCTCTTCTTCCTCTGGTCCCCCTATAATGCAGATATTGTTCCTTTTGGATTGGTCACACAGTTCTCTTAATATTTTTTCATTCCTGGAGATCCTTTTATCTCTCTCCGCATCAGCTTCTATACTTTCCTGTTCTCTGGTTTCTATTCCATCAATGGCCTCTTGCATCTTATCCATTCTGCTTATAAATCCTTCGGGCGGGGTCTCTGTCAGAGTAGCACAGAGCCCTGCGGTGAGTGGCAAGCATGCCAGGTGCTCTCCTCCATGTTAGCAGCACCCCTGCCGGGCAGCTGTGTACCAGCAGTGGCCTTTGGATCTGGCCCAGGCAGCTGTGCGTTGGGCTGGAATTCCGGCCGGCTGCTGGGAGTGCACCTGCTCCCTGTGGCTCTTCTGCAGGTGCGCGCAGGGCTCTCCCGCGCAAGCCTCTACTGGGCTTCTCTGGCTCCACTGCTGCCGGTGCACGCAAGCCACACCCGGGCTGTTCGGTTGCGCTGCTGCGGGCTTGCACAAGCCTCTCCTGGTCCCCTCCTGTGCCGTTGGTGCACGGATCTGCTCCTGGTCCCTTCCGGCGCCACTGTCCCCGGCACGCACTGCCACTCTCCTGCTACTGGGCCAGTGTGTTGGGGTCCATGCCAGTTGGAGGAATGACTGGCAGGATGCTTAGTACCGTGAGGGGCTTCAGAGCTGCATTGCCTCCCTGGGGTTTAGGGCGCCTAAGTTTCCCCGGGATTCCCAGCTGCTGGCTAAGTGTGCCGGGACAACTTCGTCCATCTATGGGGTCCCTGTCTCTTTAATACTTGCAGAAAGCACTTGCTTTTCTTTTGTCTCAGGGGTGTTGATTGCGGGGAACTGCCCACAGGTTTTGCTTTCCCATTTCTCTAATATCCAGCACCCCATGCTCCTTGTGTCTGTTCTGGGTGCAGATTTCTAGAGCTGGTTGTTTAGCATTCCTGGGCTTTCACTCCCTCCCCATTCTGACACCTTTCTTCCCACCAGGTTTTGGGGCGGGGTAGCGTTCGGGTCCTGCCTGGCCGTGGCTTGTATCTTACCCCCTTCGTGTGATGTTGAGTTCTCATAGATGTAGATGTATCCTGGCTGTTGTACTGCATCCA
Organism: Manis pentadactyla; assembly: GCF_030020395.1. Lineage (NCBI taxonomy): Eukaryota > Metazoa > Chordata > Mammalia > Pholidota > Manidae > Manis > Manis pentadactyla. Next base: position 107,593,154 of record NC_080038.1, on the reverse strand, counting down.
CTGGTGTCTCTTTTAGGAATAGTTGTATTTATTATATTTTCAAACATATATGTTTTGGGGAGGATATTTCCTCTGAACTACTCACGCCGCCATCTTCCCGTGATAAAAGTCCTCTATTCTTAACTAATTATGCTGAACTGCCTAGTAGAGATGAGCTGGTAGCAAGTATGTTAGAGTTGAGGGAAGCAGAAACTTCTTAATTGGTAGAAACCCTTGAGTTTCTAGTTTGTTCCCTCCTCCTCTCTTAATCCATTGTGTGTCATTCCATTGTTTCCTGGTTCTTTCCCCAGGGCAAAAAAGCTGGAATGGCTGAGATAGGAAAGGAGGCAGGAGCCAAGGGCCAACATAAATTTGAAGGATTTTCTTTGGCATTTGTTCATCATTGCCATGTATTATAATTAATATGTGAAAGACACTGATTGTTGCTGTTTTATAGATGACAAATCCAAAGGATAGAGTATCCATTATGGGGACCAAATGCCCTACTACCAGTCCGACGTTTCTTATTTAATAGGCTATCTGGTGACTGTCATTGAGATTCCTGGTTGACTGCTGCCTTTGTCTGAGTGTTGAGGAAATAGCCTGTATAGCAGAATTAATGTTTTGGACTTGTTTTGTGCCTAGCAGCCCGTAGGCACAGACTGAAAGTTATGCTGAACAACAGAACTTGGGTTATATTTCTCACATTTGGGGTGCTAGAGAAAACAGTGTAAATTTATGATGGAAGCTCTATGATGTAAAAAATCCTTCCTCCTCTCACAATTGGAGGAAAAGTGATTTATCAGGGGCTGCCAAGGAATTCTCTGATTATACCATATCTCCCATTGATTTCTATAAATAAACTTATAGAACAGAACAACAAATTGTATTTACTTTCAGAAACACTATTCGGTGTTCATGAGAAGACTGGTAATTTTATAAGATCTATTGATTTTTCCTAAAATAACATGATTTATTCATGAACTCCCATGCTCACAGCTGAGGAGATGAGAACCTGGCACTTTCAATTATTGAGTAATTTTTTTTTCCATTGTGAGGTGGAGGTTAAGGTTTTTTCAAATATCTATGACTTCTCCACCCAACTGATTCTATCCTACCTTCACATTTCATCATTAAATATCTCTATCAAATCAGCTTTGATAAAGAAGAAATGAAGCAGAGTTAATTTAGAAGAAGAAAACTCTGGTACAGTATTATAATAAAATAGCATGAAAAAACACGAAAAGTTTGGACATGATCATCTTGTAAGTATCGTCCTTAAAGGGTTAAAAGAGAAAATATACATATGTTTGGATTTAATAATCTAATGAATTATCATATCCTTAAGAAAAAAATTTATAAAATTAATTTTAAAAGTCTTTATTTATGTTTTGTCAATAGCTCTCAATATAGCATCACTTGGCTCATTTTGGATGCTTTGTAGCCTTCTCCACACATTGGGTTTTCCTTCAGCCTGCTCTGATACCTTCTGAACCTACTGCTTCCCTTCCCCCTCCATCTCTCATACCAAAAATGAGCTCAAATCCAAGAGAAACCAATTACTGGAGATGTTTCATGAGAGTATGGAGGTTTGTTAGCAATCACTTCTTTCAAAATTGTTTCCTTTACAAAATATACTCTCCTAAAATGAAAAAGAAAATTCTCCCCAAAGACTGTAATGCTATTTCATAAAAATCTCAAGAAGTTAAGATTAATAACTGCATAAAAGCTGTACCATAAACTATAAACAATCAGACAGAGGTACCAAATGCACAGAACTGTCTCCTTGAGGAAAAAAACAAATGGATACATAGCTTATGTTCAATGTAAGTTCTGAAGAAGAACTCAAACATGTGTAAGGGATTATGGGTATCATAGGATGCTTGATAGTGCTGTTGGTAGTGTGTGAGTATCGGTGTGGCTTTATCTATGGACTCACTAAACTGCTGGAGGAGATCTATGGTGGATAAGGAAGGCCTGGAAGACAATAATTTCATTCCTAAAATTCCCAGCTTTACTTCTGCTTTCCAGTCTGGCATGTAAGGAGCTTAGAAGTTGCCACTCTGTCTTAACAACAAGTAAAAAAACGGAACAAACTTAAATAAAATAATTCTTCTTCAGTCTGGCAAAGAAGTGAGGTCACAGGGCAAACCATTGTAAGAGTTGAAAACTTCAGGGGACCTAATCACACAGGATACACATTTTTGTGTTTTATCTCCAAGAGTTCAACTTGGTTCTCACACTGAATATTGGAGAAAGATCCCCTTGTGCTTATAACAAGTGAGGAAAAGGAAACTATGAAATATGTCAGAGAATTCTATTAATAAGGCTTGCCCTCAGGAGAAACTACTTTACCAGAGCCTAATCTGCTGAGGTTTTACCAGAGCTTAACCTACCTGAGAGAAGTGAAATACCAATGCCAGCTGACTCTAATCTTCCACACAGGGGAAGGGAAATACACAATTCCAGTCCCCTCCAGCCATCCCCTCCCATCCAAGGGGAGAAAAACCACTGAGAAGCACTGGTGAACTTCACAGTCCAGAGGCACAGGGTCTTCAAAAGACTGAAGCCTAATCATGGGACTGTAGAGTATTTCCCTTCTCCCCAGAGCTTACCACGATACCAGTAAAATCTGATTTACTGCAATTCCCTTTACCCAGTACATCATGTCCAGCTTTCAACAAAAAATTACAAGCATTGTAAAAGGTGAAAAACACAGTTTTAAGACACTTAACAAGCATTGGAACCAGAATCAGATATGGCAGAAATGTTGGAATTATCAGAACAAGAATTTTTTTTTAAACTATGATTAATATGCTAAGGGATTTAATGGAAAAGTCGATAATATGCAAGAAAAGATGGATAATATAAGCAGAGAGATGGAAATTCTAAGAAAGAATCAAATAAAAATGTTAGAGATCCAAAGCACTGTAACAGAAATGAAGAATGTCTTTCATGGGGAATCTTCCAAAACTGACAAGCAAAGAAGAAACACTGAAAAAAAACTCCAGAACAGAATGCTTAAGAACAGTGTAATACTAAAAAGTTATAACATGTATGTAATGGGAATACCAGGAGAAGAAGGAAATAAATGAAAAGAAACAATATTTGTAGCAATAATGACTGAGAATTTTTCCCAAATTAATGTCAGATACCAAACTAAAGATCCAGAAAGCTCAGAGAACACTAAGCAAGACACACACACACACACACACACACACACACACACACACACACACAATAAAACCTATTCCTAGGTATATTTTCAAACCTTAGAAAAATCAAGGACAAGGAAAAAATCTGGAGAGAAGCCAAAGGAAAAAAACACCATACCTATAGGGAAACAGGGATGAAAATTACATCTGACTTCTACTTAGAAACCATGTGATTAAGAAGAGAGTAGAGTGAAGTATTTGAAGTGTTGAGAGAGAAAACCACCATCCTGGAATTCTATATTCTGTGAAATTATCTTTCAAAAGTGAAGGAGAGAGAAAGACTTTCTCCGATAAATAAAAATTGAGGGAATTTATTACCAGTAGACTTGTCTTGCAAGAAATGTAAAAAGAAGTTACTTAGAAAGAAAATGATACTAGTCAGAAACTCACATCTTCATAAAGAATGAAGGAATATCAGTGAATAAATAAGTGAAGGTAAAATAAAAACTTTAATATGTCTTATTCTTAATTGTTCTAACAAATAATATTTTGTTTAAAATGATATAGGCATACCATCATACCTCATCATTGCACTTCACTTTATTGTGCTTTGCAGATATTGTGTCTCTCACAAACTGAAGGTTTGTGGTAACCCTGCATCGAGCAAGTTTATTGGCACTGTTTTTCCAACAGTATTTTCTCAATTTGTGTTTCTATGTCACATTTTGATAATTCTCTCAATATTTCAAACCTCTCATTACTATTATATTTGTTATGGTGATCTGTGATCAGTGATTATGACTTGCTAAAAGCTCAAATGATGGCTAGAATTTTTGGCAATAAAGTATTTTTCAATTAAGGTATGTACTTTTTTTAGACATAATGCTATTTCACAGTTAAGAGGCTATAACATAGAATAAACATAACTTTCATATGCACTGGAAAACTAAAAACTTCATTTGACTCATTTTACTGTAAGATGCAATTTACTGCAGTGGTCTGGAATGAAACCTGCAATATCTCACTGGTGGTGTACGTGTAATAGCAACATTGTATTCAGTTATATACATATATTTGCTTATGTAAATGTATGTTAAAGGAAATTAATGATAGAAATGATACAAGGGACAGGAAGACAGAATTAGGAATATTTTGTATTTTATGAGGTACTTATACTACCTCTGCAGCAGTATAGTCTTATTTGAAAGTGGAATTGGATTTATTATTATAAATGTATATTGCAAACTCCAGGACAACCACTAAATAAAATTTTTAAATGTATAGTTGATATACTAAGAGAGTAAAGAGTCATATAAAATATTCAATTAAAACCACAAAAGGTAGAAAAAGCATGGAAGGAAAAAGTAGGAACAAAGAATAAGGGCAACAAATAAAAAAGAGTAACAGATAGTATAGATTTTAATCCAACTATATCAATAATCACCTAAAATATCAATGTTCTAAATGCACCTATCAAAAGACAGGCTGTCATAATGGATCAGAAAATAAGTCCCAACTATATGCTGTCTACAATAAACTGAATTTAAATATGAAGACTAATGCACATTAAAAGCAAATGGCTGCAGAAAGATATACATGCTAACACTCATCAAGAGAAAGCAGGAGTAGTGATATTAATTTTAGACAGAGCAGAATTCAAAGCAAGGAAAATTATCAGGAATAAAGAAGGGTATTATATAATGATGAAAGGGTCAATTCTCCAGGAAGACATAACAATCCTTAACATGTATGCACAGCATCAAAATCCGTGAGGCAAAAACTGATAGAATTATAAGGAGAAATAGATGAATCCACTATAATGGTCAGAGATTTCAATACCCCTCTATAAGAAATGAACAGATTCAGCAGGCAGAAAATCAAAAAGGTATAGGTGAATTCAGACACAACATCAATCAAATGGACACACTACACATTAATAGCACAATACACATTCTTCTCAAATGCACATAAAACATTCACCAAACTAGATCACATTCTGGGCCATAAAATACACTTCAACAAATTTAAAAGAATAGGACTCAAACAATGTCTGCTCTCAGGCCACAAAGAAATTAAACTTTAAATCAATTGCAAAAAGATAGGAGATTAAAGATGGTGGCATGAGAGGTGAGACATAGAACTCTTTCCACAACCACATATAAGAAAATATAGTTAATACAACTATTCATAAAACAGCAACAGGAAAGAAGGCTGTGCCAGACTGCATACACCTGGAGAAGAGAGCAGACCGCACAAAACAGAGTACCATACCAAAGCTGTGATCTGGTGGGACCCAAGCCCTTCCCCCACCCTAGCTCAACAGCCCAAGGAAGAGAAACAGAGCGTGGAAGGGGTGGAAGCTTAGGACTGCTGAACACCCAGCCCTGGAGATCTGCTTTGGGAGCACAAACCTATATTGTATATTGTTCTGGAGATTAGTGGGGTTGGAAAGCTAAGACAGGCAGAATACTTGGAAAGACTGAGATTACAGCAGTTTATGGAGGACAGGGATCCACATCCAGCTGCTCTGGGACAAAGGAAAGGTGGGTGGTCAAAGATGCTTCCTAGCAGTGAGAGGGCTGCTGAAGGGGCAGGAATTGCATGGAGCTTGCTGAACAGGAGAAGGGAGAGGTGGACAAGGTTGTCTGAGTGTGCACTGCCCAGCAGGTTGGGAACTTTCAGGAGCTTCAGGTGCTCTATCCATCTGGCTGGCTGCTCAGCTCTGAGGCCCCCCACTGTGATATGCAGCCTTCTGTGCCTTCCTCCTGGCCTGCCAGCACCCGCTCACAAACCAGCAGTACCTGCCCTGGCATCAGCCAGCCAGAGGTAGGCCCCGCCTACAGCAGCTACAGATGCAAAGCACAGAGGGTTACACCTGTGTTCTCGGCACACTGGTTCTGACAGTGGAGACAGGCACTGAAGCTGGGAAGCAGGAAACAGCTCTTACCTCCCACCAGGCACCAATGCAACTCAGCTGCGACCACTGTCATCACTCCAGGAGCTGAGCAGCTCCAGAGACTAGAGCTTCTGGGCACTAGAGGGCACCACATACAAATATGAAGTGTGAAAGGAACCTGGTTCAAACCAAAATCTCACAAACACAAGAAAAAGGACCAAGTGAGACTGAACTCACCAATGTTCCTGAGATTTCAAAATAAAATCATAAACATGCTCAGGGAGGTACAGAAAAATATTCAAGAACTCAGGGACGAATTTAGGATTGAGAGTCAATCATTAAGGAATTCCATATCTGAAATGAAACATACAATGGAGGGATTTAAAAGCAGATTAGATGAGGTAGAAGAGACGGTAAATGGAATAAAAATTAGAGAAGAGGAATACAAAGAAGCTGAGGCACTGCAGAAAAGTGGATCTCTAAGAATGAAAGAATATTGAGAGACTGTGTGACAAATCCAAATGGAACAATATTTGCATTGTAGGGGTATCAGAAGAAGAAGAAGAGAGAGAGAAGGGGATAGAAAGTGTAACTGAGGAGGTAATTGCTGAGAACTTCCCCAATCTAGGGAAGGAGATAGTCTCTCAGGCCATAGAGGTGCAGAGATATCCCAACACAAGGGACCCAAGGAAGACAACATAAAGACATATAATAATGGTAAAAATCAAAGATAAGGACAGACTTTTAAAAGCAGCCAGGGAGAGTAAAAAGATGACACACAAAGGAAAACCCATCACGCTATCATCAGACTTCTCAACAGAAACCTTACAGGACAGAAGGGAGTGGCATGACATATTTAATACAATGAAACAGAAGGGCCTCAAACCAAGAATATTCTCCCCAGCAAGATTATCATTTAAATTTGAAGGAGGTATTAAACAATTTTCAGGAAAGCAAAAGCAAAACCACCTCTACGGTGCATTTTGGAGGGACTGCTCTAGATGGAAGTATTCCTAAGGCTAAATAGCTGTCACAAGGGGAAATAAAACCACAATAAAGAAAGTAGAATAATTAATTACTAAGTAGATGCAAAATAAAATCAATTATCCCCAAAGTCAATCAAGGTATAGACAAAGAATACAAAATATGATACATAATATATAAAGAATAGAGGAGGAAGACAAAGGAGGAAAAAAAAGAACCTTTAAACTGTGTTGGTAATAGCATACTAAGTGAGTTCAATTAGACTGTTACATAGTAAGGGAATTACCCTTGAACATTTGGTAACTACAAATCTAAAGCCTGCAATCGCAATAAGTACATACCTATCGATAATCACCCTAAATGTAAATGGTCTGAATGCACCAATCAAAAGACACAGAGTCACTGAATGGATTAAAAAACAAGACCCATCTATATGCTGCCTACAAAAGACTCACTTCAAACTCAAAGACATACACAAACTGAAAGTAAAGAGATGGAAAAAGGTATTTCACACAACTAATAAGGAAAAAAAAGCAGGAGTTGCAGTACTTGTATCAGAAAAAATAGACTTCAAAACAAAGAAAATAAGAGACAAAGAAGAATATTACATAATGATAAAGGGGTCAGTCCAACAAGAGGATATAACTATTATAAATATCTATGCACCCAAAAAAGAATCACCTACATAGGTGAAACAAATACTAATAGAATTAAAGGGGGAAATAGATTGCAAGGCATTCATTTTAGGAGACTTCAACACACCACTCACTCCAAAGGTCAGATCAACAATACAGACAATAAGTAAGGTGACAGAAGCACTAAACAACGTATTAGAACAGATGGACCTAACAGACAGTGGCAGAACACTCCATCCAAAAGCTACCAGATACACATTGTTCTCAAGTGCACATGGAACATTTTCAAGAATAGATCATATACTAGGCTGCAAAAACAGCCTCAGTAAATTGAAACAGACTGAAATTGTACCAATGAGCTTCTCATATCACAAAGGCATGAAACTAGAAATAAATTACACAAAGAAAATGAAAAAGCCCACAAACTCATGGAGGCTTAATAACATGCTACTAAATAATCAATGGATCAATGACCAAATAAAAAGAGATCAAGCAATATATGGAGGCAAATGACAACAATAATTCAATACCGCAAAATCTGTGGGACATAGCAGAGGCCATGCTAAGAGGGAAGTATATTGCAATACAGGCCTACCTTAGGAAAGAGCAATCACATATGAGCAGTCTAAATTTACAATTAATGAAACTAGAAAAAGAAGAACAAATGAGGCCCTAAGTCAGTAGGAGGAGGGAAATAATAAAGATTAGGGCCAATCATCTCAGACACCAGAGAAATACAGAGAATTATTAGAGAATACTATGAAAAACTATATGCGAACAAACTGGATAACCTAGAAGAAATGGACAACTTTCTAGAAAAATACAACCTTCCAAGACTGACCCAGAAGAAACAGAAAATCTAAATAGACGAATTACCAGCAATGAAATTAAATCAGTAATCAAAAACTACCCAAGAACAAATCACCGGACAAGATGGACTCACTGCTGAATTTTATCAGACATTTAGAGAAGACGTATTACCCATTCTCCATAAAGTTTTCCAAAAAATAGAAGAAGGAGGAATACTTGCAAACTGATTCTATGAAGCCAGAATCACTCTAATACCAAAACCAGGCAAAGACACCACAAAAAAAGAAAACTACAGACCAATATCCCTGATGAACAGAGATACAAAAATACTCAAAAAATATTAGCAAACCAAATTCAAAAATACATCAAGAGGATTACACACCATGATCAAGTGGGATTCATTGCAGGGATACAAGGATGGTGCAACATTCGAAATCCATCAACATCATGCACTACATAAACAAAAAGGACAAAAACCACATGATCATCTCCATAGATACCAAAAAAGCATTTGACAAAATTCAATATCCACTCATGATAAAAACTCTCAACAAAATGGGTATAGAGGGCAAGTATCTCAACATAAAAAGAGGCCATATATGGCAAACTCACAGCCAACATCACACTTAACAGTGAGAAACTGAAAGCTTTTCCCTTAAGATCAGGAACAAGTAAAGGATGTGTACTCTCCCCACTTTTGTTCAACATAGTACTGGAGGTTCTAGGCATGGCAATCAGACAACACAAAGAAGAAAGGCATCCAGATTGGTAAGGTAGAAGTTAAACTGTCACTGTTTGCAGATGACATGATATTGTACATAATAAACCCAGATACTCCACTCCAAAACTACTAGATCTATGATCTGAATTCAGCAAAGTTGCAGGATACAAAATTAATACCCAGAAATCTGTTGCATTGCTATACACTAAGGATGAACTAGCAGAAAGAGAAATCAGGAAAACAATTCCATTCACAATTGCATCAAAAAGAATAAAATACCTAAGAATAAACCTAACCAAGGAAGTGAAAGAATTATACCCTGAAAACTACTAGACACTCTTAAGAGAAATTAAAGAGGATACTAATAAATGGAAATTCATTCCATGCTGTTGGGTAGGAAGAATTATATTGTCAAAATAACCATCCTAACTAAAGCAATATACAGATTCAATGCAATCCCTATCAAAACACCAACAGCATTCTTCAATGAACTGGAACAAATGGTTCTAAAATTCATATGGCACCACAAAAGACCCCAAATAGCCAAAGCGATACTGAGAAGGAAGAATAAAGCAGGGGGAATCTTGCTTCCCAACTTCAAACTCTACTACAAAACCATAGTAATTAAGACAATTTGGTATTGGCACAAAAACAGACCCACAGGCCAGTTAAACAAAATAGAGTCCAGATATTAACCCAAACATATATGGTCAACTAATACATGATAAAGGAGCCATGGACATACAATGGGGAAATGAAAGCCTCTTCAATAGCTGGTGTTGGCAAAACTGGACAGCTACATGTAAGAGACTGAAACTTGATTATTGTCTAACCCCGTACACAAAAGTAAACTCAAAATGGATCAAAGACCTGAATGTAAGTTATGAAACCCTAAAACTCTTAGAAGAAAACATAGGCAAAACCCTGTTGAATATAAACATGAGCAACTTCTTCATGAACATATCTTCCTGGAAAGGGAAACAAAAGAAAAATGAACAACATGGAATATATGAAATTAAAAGCTTCTGTACAGCAAAGGACACAATCAGGAGTACAAAAAGGCATCCTACAGTATGGGAGATTATATTCATAAGCGACATATCCAATAAGAGGTTGACATCCAAAATACACAAAGAGCACACACACCTCAACAAACAAAAAGCAAATAATCCAATTAAAAAATGGGCAGAGGGTCTGAACAGACACTTCTCCAAAGAAGAAATTCAGATGACCAACAGACACATAAAAAGATGCTCCACATCGCTAATCAGAGAAATGGAAATTAAAACCACAATGAGATATCACCTCATACCAGTTAGGATGGCCACCATCCAAAGACAAACAACAACAAATATTGGTGAGGCTGTGTAGAAAGGGGAACCCTCCTACACTACTGGTGGGAATGTAAACTAGTTCAACCATTGTGTAAATCCATATGGAGGTTCCTCAGAAAACTCAAAATAGAAATACCATTTAACCCAGGAATTCAACTTCTAGGAATTTATCCTAAAAAATGCAAGAGCCCAGTTTGAAAAAGACATATGCACCCCTATGTTTATCGCAGCACTACTAACAATAGCCAAGAATTGGAAGCAACCTAAGTGTCCATCAGCAGACGAATGGATAAAGAAGATGTGGTACATATACACAATGGAATATTATTCAGCCATAAGAAGAAAACAAATTCTACCATTTGCAACAACATGGATGAAGCTAGAGGGTATTATGCTCAGTGAAATAAGCCAGGCAGAGAAAGAGAAGTAACAAATGATTCCACTCATCTGTGGAGTATAAGAGCAAAGCAAAAACTGGGGGAAAAAACAGCAGCAGACTCACAGAACCCAAGAATGGACTAACAGTTACCAAAGGGAAAGGGATGGGGGAGGATGGGTGGGAAGAGAGGGATAAGGCAAATAAGGGGCTTTATGATTAGCACACATAATGTAGGGGGGGACATCAGGAAGGCAGTATAGCACAGAGAAGACAAGTAGTGATTCTGCAGCATCTTACTACACTGATGGACAGTGACTGGAATGGGTTATGTGGTGGGGATTTGATAATGGGGGGAATCTAATAACCACAATGTTGCCCATGTAACTGTATATTAATGATACCAAAATTAAAAAAGACAGATTAGGTTAGAAATGAATAAAATCAAGAAGAGTAAAGCAATAGAAAGAATTAATGAAGGCAGGAGCTGGTTCTTCAAGAAAATAAACAAAATATATAAACCCCTTAGCTAGACTTATCAAGATAAAAAAAGAGTCTACACACAAACAGAATCAGAAATGAGAAAGGAAAAATCACTATGGACACCAGAGAAATACAAAGAATTATGAGAGAATACTATGAAAAATTATATGCTAACAAAATGGATAACCTAGAAGAAATGGACAACTTTCTAGAAAGATATAATCTTCCAAGTCTGAACCAACGAGAAATAGAAAATCTGAATAGACCAATTACCAGCAGCGAAATTGAATTGGTAATCAAAAAACTATCTAAGAACAAAGCTCCTGGACCAGATGGTTTCACTACTGAATTTTATCAAACATTTAGTGTAGTGTAATACCCATCCTCCTTAAAGTTTTCCAAAAAGTAGAAGAGGAGGGGATAGTCCCAAACTCATTCTATGAGGCAAGCATCACTCTAATACCAAAAGCAGGGAAAGACACCACAGAAAAAGATAATTACAGACCAATATCCCTCATGAACATAGGTGCAAAAATACTCAAGAAAATATTAGCAAACCAAATTCAAAAATACATCAAAAACATCATCCATCATCATCAAGTAGGATTTATTCCAGGGATGCAAGGATGGTACAATATTCAAAATCTATCAACATCATCCACCACATTAACAAAAAGAAGGACAAAAACCACATGACCTTCTCCACAGATACCGAAGAAGCATTCAACAAAATTCAACATCCATTCATGATAAAAACTTTCAAAAAAATGGGTATAGAGGGCAAGTACCTTAACATAATAAAGGCCATATATGACAAAACCCCAATCAAAATCATACTTAACAGTGAGAACCTGAAAGCTTTTCCTTAAGATCAGGAACAAGGCAAGGATGCCCATTCTCCCCACTTTTATACAACATAGTTGTGGAGGTCCTAGCCATGGCAATCAGACAACACAAAGAAATAAAAGCATCCAGTTTGATAAAGAAGAAGTTAACCTGTCCCTGTTTGCAGAGGACATGATATTGTATATAAAAAACCCTAAGGAATCCACTGCAAAACCACTAGAAATAATATCTGAATTCAGCAAAGTTGCAGGATACAAAATTAATACACAGAAATCTGTTGCATTCCTATACACTGATGATGAACTAGCAGAAAGAGAAATCAGGAAAACAATTCCATTCACAATTGCATCAAAAAAGAATAAAATACCTAGGAATAAACCTAACTAAGAAAATGAAAGACCTATACTCTGAAAACTACAAGACACCCATGGAAGAAATCAAAGAAGATACCAATAAATGGAAACATATCTCATGTTCATGGATAGGAAGAATTAATACTGTCAAAACGGCCATCCTGCCTAAAGCAATCTACTGATTCAATGCAATCCCTATTAAAATACCAACAGCATTCTTCAATGAACTAGAGCAAATAGTTCTAAAATTCATATGGAATCACAAAAGACCCCTAATAGGCAAAGCAATCCTGAGGAGGAAGAATAAAGCAGTGGGGATTATGCTCCCCAAATTCAAGCTCTACTACAATGCCACAGTAATCAAGACAATTTGGTACTGGCACAAGAACAGACCCATGGACCAATGGAACAGACTAGAGAACCCAGATATAAACCCAAGCATATATGGTCAATTTATATATGATAAAGGAGCTATGGATATAAAATGGGGAAATGACAGCCTCTTCAACAACTGGTATTGGTAACCTGGACAGCTACATGTTAGAGAATGAACCTAGATTATTGTCTAACCCCATACACAAAAGTAAACTCAAAATGGATTAAAGACCTGAACATAATTCATGAAACCATAAAACTGTTAGAAGAAAACATAGGCAAAAATCTCTTGAATATAAATATGAGCAACTTTTTTTCCTGAATGCATCTCCTCAGGCAAGGGAAATGAAAGCATAAATGAACAAACTGGACTACATCATGCTAAAAAGCTTCTGTACAGCAAAGGACACCATCGGTAGAACAAAAAGGCATCCTACACTATGTGAGAATGTATTTGTAAAAGACATATCCTCTAAAGGGTTAACACCCAAAATCTATAGGAACTCACAGGCCTCAACACCCAAAAAGAAAATAACCCTGTTAAAAAATGGGCAGAGGATGTGAACAGACACTTCAGCAAAGAAGAAATTCAGATGGCCAACAGGCACATGAAAAGATGCTCCATATTGCTAATTATGAGGGACATGCAAATTAAAACCACAATGAGATATCACTTCACAAAAGTTAGGATGGCCAACATAGAAAAGACAAACAACAAATGCTTGCGAGGATGTGGAGAAAAGGGAACCCTCCTACACTGATGGTGGGAATGTAAACTAGTTCAACCATTGTGGAAAGCAGTACGGAGGTTCCTCAAAAAACTCAAAATAGAAATACCATTTGACCCAGGAATTCCACTCTTAGGAATTTACCATAAGAATGCAGCAGCCCAGTTTGAAAAAGACATATCACCCCTATGTTTATTGCAGCACTATTTCCAATAGCCAAGATATGGAACAATCTAAGTGTCCATCAATAAATGAATGGATAAAAATATGTGGTACATATGCACAATGGAATATTATTCAGCCATTAGAAGAACACAAATCCTACCATTTGCAATGATATGGATGGAACTAGAGGGTATTATGCTTAGTGAAATAAGTCAGGCAGAGAAAGACAAATACGAAATGATTTCCCTCATTTGTGAAGTATAATAATGAAGCAAAACTGAAGGAACAAAATAGCAGCAGACTCACAGACTCCAAGAAGGGACTAGTGGTTACCAAAGGGGAGAGTTGGGGGAGGGTGTGTGGAGATGGAGAGATAAGAGGATTGTGGGGTACCATGATTGGTGCACCTGTTGTGTGTGGGGTCACAGGGAAGACAGTGTAGCTCAGAGAAGACAAATAGGGACTCTGTGGCATCTTACTATACTGATGGACAGTGACTACAATGGGATATGGTGGGGGACTTGATAATAAGGGTGAATGTAATAACCACATAGTTTTTCTTGTGAAATTTTCATAAGAGTGTGTATCAATAATACGTTAATAAAAAAAGAAAAAAAGATAGTTAGAAAATTCCAAAATAATTGGAGGTTTAACATTACACTTCTAAATCACACATAGCTTGAATAAGAAATCTCATGACATTTAAAAATATTTTTAAATGAGTAAAGTGAAAACACAACATATTAAAACTTGCAGGATATAACAAAAACTACTTAGAGGGTAACTTACAGCACTTATTGTGTACATTAAGAAAAGAAAAATCTAAAATCAGTAATCTAAGCTTCTACTTTAGAAGAATAGAAAAAGAAGAGCAAATTAAATCCAAAGTGAACAGAAAACAAATAAGAATAGGGCAGATAGCAATGAACTTGAAAACAGGAAACCAATACAAAAAATCAATAGTACCAAAAGTTCTTTCTTTGACAACATCAATAAAATCAAGTAGCTTATAAACAGACTAAGAAAAAAAAAAGCAAATACTAACAGAGTTAAAAGAAGAAATAAACTACCATACAATAATACCTGGGGACTTTAATACCCACTCTCAACAATGGATTAATCATCCAGAGAATAAATAAGGAAACAATGGATTTGAATGACATTCTAGACCACATGGACATAACAAATATATACAGAACTTTCTGGCCAACAAAAGCAGAATACATATTCTTTTCAATCACACATGGAACATTTTCTAGTACAGAGCACATGTTAGGCCACAAAACAAGTGTTAGCAAATAACAGGAGACTGAAATCATACCAGTTATCTTTTCTTAACCACAATGGTATTAAACTAGAAATCAGTAACAGGAGGAAAATTCAAAAATGCATGGAAGTTAAACAACATACTACTGAACAATGAATGGATCAAGTAAATTAAAAGAAAAAAATGTTAAATACCTTGAGACAAACAAATATGGAAACACAATATGTCAAAATTTACAGAACACAGAAATAGCAATTCTAAGAATAATTTTATAGTAATAAATGCATACGTCAAGAAAAAATATCTCAAACATCCTAACTTTATATCTTAAGGAACTGGAAAAAAAGAAGAAACTAAGGCCACAGTTAGAAGGAATGAAATAAAGAATAGAGCAAAATAAATTAAATAGTGAACAAAAAAACAATAGAAAGATTAATAAAACTAAGAATTCATCCTTTGAAAAGATAAAGCAAAATTGACAAACCTTTTCCTAGACTAACCAGAAAGAAAAGAGAGGATCCAAATAAATATCATTAAAAATAAAAGAGGAGACATTACAACTGGGACCACAGAAATAGAAAAGATCAATGACAACTATATATCCATTAATTCGACAACCTAGAAAAGTGGATTAATTCCTAGAAACATACCATCTACCAAGACTGAATCATGAAAAAATAGAAAATATGAACAGACCAATGATAGGTAAGGAAATTGAATCAGTAGTCAAAAACCTCCCAACAAAGAACATTCCAGAACCAGATGGTTTCACTGGTGAATTTGACTGACTATTCAAAGAATCAGTGCCAAGCCTACTTAAATTTTTCTAAAAATTTCAAGAGGAGGGAACACTTCCAAACTCATTTATGAGATGAGGATTACCCTGATACCAAAGACAGATAAGGCCACTACACAAAAAGGAAACTACAGGCCAATATCACTGATAAATAAAGAGGCAAAAATTCTCAACAAGATACTAGAAAACTGAATTCAACAGCATATTAAAGAGATCATACATCACATTCAAGTGGGATTCAATACTAGGATGTGAGAATGTTTCATCATATGCATATCTAGATATGTGATACATCACATTAATAGAATGAAGGATAATAGTCATATAATCATCTCAATAGATACAGAAAGACAGTTGGCAAAATTGAACATCAATTCATAATAAAAACTATTAACAAATTGGATACAGAAGGAACAAACTTGAACAGAATAAAGGCCATATATGACAAGCCCATGGCTAACATCATACTTGTTGGTAAAACATTGAAAGCTGTTCCTTCAAGATCAGGAACATGACAAGGGTGCTTACTCTCACTAAACCCTATTCAACATAGTACTGGAAGTCCTAGCCACAGCAATTAGGGAAGAAAAGGGAATAAAAGGCATCCAAATCAGAAAGGAAGAAATAAAAGTTTCTATTTACAAATGACATGATTTTGTAAGCAAAACATCCTAAAGATCCACCTAAAAACTATTAGACCTAATCAAGGAATTCAGTAATGTTTCAGAATGCAATAATCAACATGCAAAAGTTAGTTGCATTTCTAGACACTAACAATGAACTATCTGAAAAGGAAATAAAGAAAATAATCCCACTTATAACAGCATCAAAAACAATAAAATACTTAGGAATAAATCTAACCAAGAAGATTTGATTACTGAAAACTGTAAGATATTTATGAAAGAAATTGAAGAAGACACAAATAAGTGAAAACATATCTCATGTTCATGGATTGGAAAAATTAATACTGTCATAATGTCCATAATATTCAGAACTACCTATACATTCAATGAAATTCCCTTTATGATTCCAATGGCATTTTTTTACAGAAATAGAAAAAAATAACTTAAATTTGTTTGCAATTGCAAAAGACCCCAAATAGCAAATCAATCCTGAGAAAGAAGAACAAAGCTGGAGGCATCACAGTTTCTGATTTCAAGCTGTGTTACAAAGCTATAGTAACCAACAGAGTGTGGTTCTGGCATCAAAATAGATACACAGACCAATGAAATAGAATCAAGTGCCCAGAAATAAACCCATGCAGATATGGTCAATTAATATTTGACAAAGGAGCCAAGAATATTCAATAGGAAAAGTCTCTTCAATAAATGGTGCTGGGACATTGAATATCCGCATGTGAAACTATGAAATTGGACCCTAATTTTATACCACTCAAAAATTAACTTGAAATGGATTAAAAACTTAAATGGAAGATCTGACACCATCATACTTACAGAAAAAAACATAGGGGGAAAATCTTTATTGGCATTGGTCTTGGCAATAATATTTTGGGTAAGACACCAAATAAACAAGCAATATAAACAAAAGTCAACAAGTGAGACTACATCAAATTGAAAAGCCTCTGCATAGCAAAATAAACTATCAACACAATGTAAAAGCAACCTATGGAGTGGGAGAAAATATTTGCAAACTATGTATCTGGTAAGTGGTTACTATCCAAACTACATAAGGAACTCATATACACCAAAAGCAGAAAAACAACTAATCCAATTAAAAAATGGGTGAAGGACTTGAATAAACATTTTCCAAATAAAATATTCAAGTGGCCAACAGGTATATGAAAAGGTGCTCCACGTCACGAATCATCATAAAAATGCAAATCAAAAACCACAGTGATGTATCACCTCACACCTGTTAAAATGGCTATTACCAAAAGGAAAAGAGAATGCCAGCAAGGATGTTGTGAAAAGGGAGCCCTGGTATGCTATTGGTGGGAATTTAAACTGGTATAGCCACGATAGAGAACTGTGGAGGTTCCTCAAGAAATTAGAAATACTATATGATCCAGCAATCCCACCTCTAGGTATATAAGATGATGAAATCACTATCTTGAAACGGTATCTATGCTCCCATGTTCACTGCAGCATTATTCATGATAGCCAAGACATGGAAACAACCTAAGTGCTCATCGATGGATGAATGAATAAAGAAAATGTGATATGTGTGTGTATGTGTGTACGTGTGTGTGTGTGTGTGTGTGTTACTCAGCCATAAAACAGAAAGGAATATCTGCCATTCGAAACAACATGGCTGGATCAGGAGGGCATTATGCTAAGTGAAATAAGCCAGGTAAAGAAAGGCAAATGCTGTATGATCTCACTTGTATTTGGAATCTAAAAACATCAAATTCATAGAAACAAATTAGAATGATTGTTTCCAGGGGCTTAAGGGTTGGGAGAATGGGGAGATGTTGTTCATAGCATATAAACTTTTAGTTATAAGACAAGTTCTGTAGATCTAATGCACACTATGTTGAATATAGTTATCAATACTGATTTGTATTCTTGAAAGTTGCTTTGAGAGTAGAGCTTTAATGTTATTACATAACAAAAACAACAACAATATGGCAATTATGTGGTATACGAGACGTGTTAGCAAACCTTATCATAGTCAACATTTCACAATATATGCATGTATAAATTTGTCACACTGAATACCTTAAACTTTACCATCTTATATGTCAATTATATCTCAAAAAAGCTGGAAGAAAAAAATACATTACCACTTCATCAGCACCCCAAATGAAAGATATAAATTTTATAAAATATATACAAGATATATGTGAAGAAAACCACAACACTCTGATGAATGATATCAAAGATGAAATAAATAAATAGAGGATATTCCATGTTCATTGAAAGAAAGACTAAATATTTCAATTTGTCAGTTTTTCCCAACTTGATATATAGATTCAATGCAATACCGGTCAATATCCCAGTAAGTTATTTTGTGGCTTTGACAAACTGATTCTAAAGTTTATATGGAGAGGCAAAGACCCAGAATAGCTAAATAGATATTGAATGAGGAAAATAAAGTTGGAGGAACATTATCCAACTACAATACTTACTATAAAGCTAGAGTAATCAAGATAGTTTGGTATTAGTGGAAGAATAAACAGATTAATGGAACAGAAATAGACCCACATAAATACAGTCCAGTGGTCTTTGAAAATGAACAAAGACAAAATAATGGAGCAAAGTTAGTATCTTCAACAATTGTTAATGGAACAAATGGACATCCATATGCAAAAAATGAATATAGACACAGACCTTGCACCCCTCATAAAAATTAACTTAAAATGGATCATAGACTTAAGTGTAAAAGACAAAACTGGAAAACTAGAAGATAACGTAGGAGAAAAACCTAGATGACTTTGGTCATGGGGATGACTTTTTATTTTTATTTTTGTTCTTATTTTTTAAATTGAAGTATAATTGATATATAATATTATATTGTTTTCAACTGTACAACATAGTGATTTGACAGTTATTTACATTATTAAATCTTCCCCCCAACTAGTGTAGTTACTGTCGACATAGAAAGATACTACAGAACTATTGGCAATATTCTTGATGCTGTACATTCATCCCTGTTACTGATTTATGTTATGATTGAGATTTTGTGCCTCTTTATCCCCTTCACCTATTTCACTTACCCTCCCCGAGCCCTCCCCCATGATAACCACCAGTTACTTCCCAGTGTCTATGAGTCTACTGCTGTTTTGCTCATTTTGTTTTGTCTTGTTTTTAGATTCCATAAGTGAAATCACATGGTGTTTGTTTCTCTCTGCCTGGCTTATTTCACTGAGCATAATATCCTCTAGGTCCATCTGCATTGTCACAAATGGCAGGATTTCTTTCTTTTTTATGGCTAAATAATATTCCATTGTGTATATGTACCACCTCTTCTTTATCCATCATGTATTGATGGACACTTTGGTTGCTTCCATATCTTGGCTATCGTAAATAATACTGCAAAAAACATAGAAATGCGTAAAAAAGATTAGTGATTTCCAGGGGTTAGGAAGAAGGGAGAGATGAATAAGCAGAGCACAAAGTATTTTTAGGGCAGTGACACTGTTCTTTATGATATTCTAATGGTGGCTACATGTCATTATCCATTTGTCAAAACCCAGAGAATATACAATGCCAAGAGTAATCCCTGAGGTAAACTATGAATTTTGGGTGACAATAATGTATCAAATTACAACAAATGGATGAGTCTAGTGTGGGATGTTGACAATGGAGGATGTTATGTGTAGAGGGGCATTCTGGGGGTGTACAGGAAATCTCTGAACATTCCATTCAATTTTGCTATGAACCTTAAGCTGCTCTAAAAATAAAGTTTATTAATTTAAAAAAAAGCATGAGGATCCAAAAAAATTTCCAGCTTTATTTTTTGCCTGCCAACTACACAGGGGAGAAAAGAAAACCAAAGCCACTGAAAAGCCCTTTCCCAGGTAGACATGATGACATTAATGCTTTTAATCTGCTGCTCACATTGGGCCATTTTATTAAATTACCACCCTCCCTTCTTCAAATTGGTTGTAACCTTAGTAGAGCCATGCACATGAAGATCTGAGTCCTGGGCACTGATCCAAAAAGGTCATTAGCTGCAACCCCAGATGTAGCAGTTGCCAAAAGATTTATTTTGAACCTTCTCACACAATAATAATCAATCTTTATGTTTTCACTGAGTGTTTTTCAATGCTGTGAACTTTTATTTAACTCTAAATCCAGAAGATAAATCAGATTAAGTGTAGCTAGACCAAAGAGAATTTCTAAATGGAAATAATTCTGTCAAAACCAAGCTCCCCAAGGGTATTAACAAAGTCTGAAAGTATCTGTTGCCTTGTAAATAGTATATTTGTTAAAGATTTTTCATCAACACCCTCCATAGCATGTCCTGGGGTTGTTGTACATAAGCTGATTTATGTATTCTCATTTATATTAAATATAGAATTATCAAACCTCAACTGGCAAGAACTCTCCTTTTGGATTTACATAGGGGATTCTCATTAATCGATGAGGGAACTTCGAAAAATCATCCCAGGTACTGCATGCATGAACTAAAGATGGGTTTCAGCAATAGATACAGAGCATCTAGATTTGGAAAATGAACCTGGGCAGAAAGAAAACATAGGAAATCCAAGCCAAGTAAGTCAAGGGTAGTATTTATTCATTCAATGCAAGATCTTAAAAAGCATGTAAGGTAGCCCTGAGGCATTCCTGTGGAACCCTAGGAAACTGAAAATTATAGTTTGAAAACCACTGGGCTAGGTGACCAATGCACTTTTGGGAGGTGGTGTTGACCCATAGATTCTAAGAATCTCTGCTGCTTATCCTGTCAAAGATTGACCACTAGTTTGAGCTAAGGACTTGGGCCATGAGTAAATTGTTTTGCCTTCCTAAGTCTATGATCCACATCCACTGGCCAAGTCAGACACATGGCTAAGGAACATGTCAATCCATTCTCCTGTAATTTATGAAAAACGAGTTTCTTAGTACCAAAATTAGAGAAACAACTCCCCCCACAGCAAATGAAACAAGACAAGACAAAAACATGTTTGTAAAATTATCACACAGTCTAAATATCCTTTTGAGTCAAATCCAATCCTACCTAACCCTGTGAGGCAAAATACTTGAGGAGTAGTGACACAGAGTGAAAGAATCAAAAAGGAAATGAAAGGTTTAACACTTTCACAATAAGGTATTTGGTAGGTAAGGCAGACATTTATCATTTCCATTATGCAGATGGGGAAACTGAGGCTGAGGTAGGAAAAGTATAACTAAGGATGCAGAGACAGAACTAGATGCCAGGTCATCTTACTTATAACATAATGCTTTTAACTACATCTCAGCTCACTCTATACGGGAAAGAACTGAAACTAAATGAGCATTTTACAAACTCTTAGGAGTTTGTATTCAACACCATATTCCTAAGGCTTTTGAGGGCTTGGGATGGGCAACAAGTGGGCAGGATCAGTCTTAATCACTGAAGTCCTCCTAAAGGTTAATGCATGCCTAGCAAATTTATTTCTGTTATCAAGAAAAATTGTGTTGCTGGTGTATCAGAGATGACTAGCAGATGACCAAGGAAGGAAGCCTCCATTGCTGCTTAGTAGCATTGGATTACTATAGACACACTCATTAGTGTTTGCTGTCTATGATGCCAGCTACCTCTCAGCTTGCAAATAATTTGTATGCTTTGGGGAAGAGATGATAAATAGGTCTCATTTCACATGCCAAATCCAATCTATCAGTAGTGGCCATCTGCAGTGCTGTATCAAGAATGATTCTGAGGTTGATCGCAGAGAATGAGAAAGAGTGCTGTAATTTATTTGCAATGTCTGCCATGGGCACAGGAATGGGAAGGGCAGCATCTGTGTCAAGCATTTGCAATTTTTCAATAAGCATGAGCCCATGAAAAAAGATCACATAATAAGGCAGTTGTATTGGAGAAGAGTTAACCCATTCAGGCCATTAATTAGGCTGGACTGAAAATACAAATCCTTTAAGAAAGAGTTCTGAGCTATTATGCTAAAACGGCCCCTTTACCCCTACGTGAAGCTCTCATTTTAACAAGCTTACAAGTTTGTGCTCTATAAATCCCATACAGAAAAACTCTAGTTACTTTACATATTGTGTTTTCTTGATTTCTTGTTTGGGCCTTTAAAAAAAACATCTTATTTCAGGGGACCTATATTTTTCTATAAAGTTTTCCCCTTCAGTTCCACACAGAGACCCATCCCCTTTCTGCCTATCATGCTCAAATGGAAAAAATAGTTTCAGAGTGCAAGGCTTTTGCTTTGGATCCAATATGTCATTTACAGTTGGATTAGTTTTTGTTATCCAAGATGTAGTTCATTATTCTGGTTAATCTATTGTGAGTTGGCAATGTTTTTCTCTTCACAAATTGTTTCCTAGATATGAGTCTGTAAAGAGTCTTCTCAAACCGATGTCTAGTTCCTCTAATAGTAGAATTTTCTTGCAGGTTGGTTGACACAGTCTTTAAGTGTAGAATCATTTTCCTTAATTCTAGCTGTTTGACTTTGGGTAAATGAATTCACGTGAGCCTCAGCTTTTTCATCTATAAAATGGCAATAACGACCATACCATTTCCACAGAGTTGTTGAGAGGACTAAATAAGAGACCACATGGAAAGCACTTAAAATTATGCCTATCTTTGCTTTATACATGTTAATTTTTGTTATTCCATTTCCTAGGAATAATATTTTTTACCCTAATTATTTATTTGGTATCTATTTCCACTCAAACTGGTTATTTTGAGAACAAGAGTGCATGAGAGCAATTCATAAAGGACAAAGCATTATAAAAATGCCTCCAGTAACAAATTATTTATATTAGTATGTATTTGATAAAATTTGTTCCGAGATTTATCCATTTATGTATTTCATGTTTTTGTTGGGTCTAAAACTGTCTTTTGATTAATGTCATCTATGTATCAACTTCTTTATCTATTTCCCTAGTTCAGTTAAGTTCAACCACTATTCACCAAAAGTTTCCAATGTTCCCAGCAACTGTGCTAAGCACTGTTGTGGATAACCCTAAGTAGAAGACCGAGTCCCTGGACTTAGAGAGCTTGTGGAAGCAAACGTAGATCATACTCAGACACAAAACCATGAATGAAAAATGAAAGAGTGTATGGAAGCAAATCCCAAACTAAAAAACATTATCAAATATGCATATTACAGACAGGAATTACAGTGGATGCTCCTGAAGGAGTGCCCTTGTGTCATTCAAGGCATCATGCCAGCCTTTGCTGTGGATGCTGATAGTAGCTAGGCTGCTAACATTCCCACTCTTTCTTGTAAACATCAAAGATCCATTTCTCCAGAATGGTTAGGAATTGAGGTATCTTGGGCTAATGTTCTAGCTACATACAGGAACTGTATCAGTTTTGTTTTCCATAAATTCTCTAACACCAAAGAATCCGAACACACTTTTTATAAAAGTTCATAATTCAGAAAGCACTTCATGAACTGGAAATGCACTGGGGGGTATTATGTGTATTGATTATCATTTTGACAGGACTAGAGAAGAATTCCTCTTTAAATTCTCCAGTTTGAATTCTGGGTAATCAATTCCTTTCATTTGTATAAAACTATATTTTTGGTCCTTTCAAATATGTTCTTACACTATTTCCTCATGTTAACCCATTATGAAATAGATGGAATAGGTGTTAATAAATCTCTTGACAAACTCCATTCTACTCAATGAACTTTCACAAGTACCTACTATATGCCAGTTCTATGCTGGTGATGTAAAAATGCATACAGCAGAGCCCTTGTTCTCACAAGAGCATGGGGATTACTAAAATATGTACAGTTGCTGATAATGCTAATATGGCACTTGGCACATTGAAATAAAAAATGCAAGGAGAATACAAAGAAGGATGTTTTAATCCTGCCTAGATTCAAGAAAAGGGAAAGTTTCACAGAAGTCATGGAATATTAGTTGGTTCCTGATGAGAAAACAAGATTTTTAAGTAGATAGAGAAGAGAAAAGGAATACTAGGCAGAAAGATAAGCATAAGCAAAGAAGGGAAAATGTGTACATGTAGAATGAAATCTGGGACTGGAGACCTTGTGAACCTTGTGTGGCCAGGCAAAAGGTATGTGGCAGAGAGTGATGGGAAATGAAGCTAGAAATATAGGCTTAGGTTAGTTGGGAAGAGCTTTGAATGATATGCTAAAGAGCACATAATATCTACTTTTAATTTTAGCACATCCCATGTGACAGGAAATGTGCTAAAACTTTAAGTATGCAATCTTACTTTCTCCTCATAAGGACTGCATAAGATCAGTATTGTTTTCATCCAATTTTATACTCAGTTCAGAGTAGCAGAACCAGGATATAAAACAGGTCTGTTTGATGCCACAGCCCATGCTCTTAAACACTCTGCAATACTGCCTAACATACTCATTTCCCTTCTGGCAGGACACTCCTCCCTTCTTGTCAAGTCCCATGAATACTTCCACCTTATTCCCTCTCTCTCAGCTCCTTCCTTTGACTCTTTCATCTTAAAACATCTTTGACATAACAATATGAGTTATAAAGAGCTGCTGGTGACTTCTTTCAGTTCCAACTGAGAGAATGCATTGGAGAACGTGAGAGATCAGTTTGTCCCTCGAGCCTTAGTACTCCCAGATCCTAGCTGAGCTGAATGTGAATGCCCTCGGTTGGTCAAGGTGACCCACCAACTGCTTCACTGGCAAAATGTCCCTGCTTATCCCATATACCCAGGATGAATTATCTAAAGTTATTTGGACAGCTCTGTGTCTGTGTGGCAAGGGGGTAGATAGAGCAGGGTTAATCAATTTCTAAACCTTAGAATTTTATGGATATTCATAAAGAACTTCAGAATTTAAAAAAAGTCACAACCACCTACCTACTCTCCTAATGACAGCTTAGCTCTTCCCAGAGAAGAATTTTCCCATTTCTGGGTGTGAATGTAATGTTCTCTGCTTTGGAGCCCTACCCTGTAATCTAGGGAAGCTGACATTTTCCATTCTGCAACAGGGCAAAGACGTTGGTTTGATGATTTTCCTTTGCCAGAAGCTCTTTTTCTTTCATGACATATGGTAGCCTGGGCCTCAGCTGTTCTGATTGCCAGGAGCCTCACCATCCTCTGGGCAATCCTTAAAAAGACAATGGGTCTAAAACTATAAAATCATCCCCAAGGCCCTCTCTTGTTACAATAAGAGTCTCAGTCCCCGTAGCCTTTCTGTGGGCTTATGCTTGTCACCTGATTGAGGTCACTGATTTATATACTTGAGTAAACATACCTTACCTTATATATAATTTTGTACCATTCCAAGTAGCTTCAGGCTTTTGTTCTTATTCGGTCTTTAAGGTTAAGTAGGGTAAATACCATTGTCCTTCACTATATAAGGAAACTAAAGCATAGAAAAATTTAGTACCCTTTAAAGGAATCCAATTTGGAATGGAAACAAAATTAGAATTCAGGACTCTCTCAGCATTGTGGAGACTCTACTACATCACATTGCTTGAATAAGGTACAAACAGGTTGTCCCCACTTCCCTAGATACTCCAGTATTTGTATGTTATTTTTTCCTTCATCACTTAAGAGTCTCTGAGCCTCCCAGAGTTCTGGCTGGGATCTGTAGCCACCTAGAGCCAATTGAGCATTTGGAGAGGCACTGGAAAGAGCTTCTCCAGGAGCCAGGGTTCTGGCTGGGTGACAATGCTAGTGTTGCTAAGCCAAGTGTTGTTAGGTCTCATATGTGCCATAGTAGCCAGTAACCCCTAACATTCATCCACTGCTTACCATGCACCAGGCAGAATGCTATGTGCTTTGCAAAGATTACCTCACTTAGTTCACTTAGTCCTCCTAACAACCCTGTGAAGCATGTACTCTTTTTAATCCTTGTTTTTCATGCAAATTCCACCCCAATATTGCAATATTAGGGACCTTCTAAGAGTTCAGTGACAAAGACTAATATTGGGAAGTTGATTCATCATTTGTGTTTTCCTCCCTCCTGGCTGGTTTCTAGTGTTTTTTAACAGCTTTATCGAGAGAGAAGTCACACCATATAATTCAGACATTTGAAGCACACAATTCAATGTTTTTTTTGTTTAGTATATTCACAAAATTGCACAACGAGCACCACAGTCAGTTTTAGAATATTTTCATTACATCCAAAAGTACTGATCTCTCAACTTTGGTGGTGTTTTGTCTTATTTTATTTTAACTTAGTAGACAGCTGGATCTGTCCTGATTCCAAACCTGTCCTAGCCGAGGGTCTACAGCAGAAGTTGCAAACTCAAAGGCTGTAAGGGACAAGCAGGTAACATCAAAGAGTAACACACCATCAGCACTGAAAGAAAGCAGCTGCAGCTGAGCTATGGAATATGGACTCAATTGCTTTTCAAATATAAGCCAGAAACATGGAATTTTATATAAAATTTCCTGATTTTTTTTTTGCAAGATAGCAACTGAAATTTTTTTGAAAATCCTATGTGAGCAAAACAAACAATATCTGTAGGCTGCATCCAAAACCTGGATTACTGGTGTGTAACTTGCGCATTCAAGTATGAAGGAAAGTCCAAGTGTCAGTTTTCTTGACACTGCCCTCCCCTACCACTTGCCCACCTACCAAACTGGAATTAGAGTTCTCTGGCCTTAGGGCTTTGGTCTGGGTATGGTTTTGCCCTAATGTAAGGACATGGACTAGATTGCTTCTTGGGGGGCTACAACAATACCCCTTCCTTCATACTGGTCCATCTTATATCTGTGCTCATCTCTCTGAAAAGAGGTCTGAATGGTGTACCCTTTGTCATTTTCCAGAGAAACTCAAACACATTTATCTTACTAGGGCTCCAAACCTGAAGCCCACACAAAGGATGTCCCTAGGAGTCATTCTGAAGCAAAGTATTTCTAGTTCTTTCGGACTGTGCTTGTATCCCAAACACCAGGACAATCTGGTTTGTGACAGGGTATCTGGCCCTGATGTTTGTCCTCCTTCTTTGGAGCACACTGTCCATCAGTGCTATTCCTCACCTCTCACCAGCAGGACAAATTCTAAGGGCTACACTCATATGAATACTTAACTTAGAGGTTGTGTTAAGGATTAGAAATAACGTTTGCCAAATTCCTAGGATAGTGTGTGGCCTTTGGCAGGTTCTCATTAAACACCAGCAAGTACCAATTTTGATTCTGCTGAGGTTTGAAGAGAAAACAGGGATTTCTGGTGAAGGAAAAATAAAATAGCAGCTCTTAGCCAGCCCAGCATGCCAACAATAGAAATGCAAGGTTTCTGAGATGTAGAGCCAATCTGCAGAAAGAAGTAAACAGGCATGGCTCTTCTTCAACCTGGGCCTCATGGGATCCCTATATCCCTCCCCCCAGTGCACTCAAGAACACATGGCTCTGGCTGGAATACCAGCTAGAGTTATAGATATTTGGGTTGCTAGGCTCACCAGGTAGGAGGAACATTAGTCTGGCACTGCACTCAGCCCAGCCACTTCATCCATTCTCCCGGTAAGTCATATACAAGTGCAACTCCCGCAGGTACATACGTCATAGGCATTGGCTCTGCAGTAATAAAAGCTGCAATTTTAAACAACATGGTACATTTTAACCCACTATGTTCAATGCTGAATGGGTTGAAATAAGTAGGAAGGTGTTGAGGGTTAAATTGTGTGCCCCAAAATGATATGCTGAAGTCCTGGTCCCTGTGAATGCAACCTTATTTGGAAATAGGGTATTTGCAGATGTAATCAAGTTAAAGTGAGGTCACACTGGAGTCGGTGGGCCCTTAATCCAATATGACTGACATCCTTATAAGAAGAGGAGAAAAGACACAAAGACAGACATGCACAGAGGGAAGACAGCTATATGAAGATGGAGATGCAGAGAGGGAAGACTGCTTTGTGAGTATGGAGGCAGACACTGGGGTTATGCAACGGTAAGCCAAGGACTGCCCAGGATTGCTGGTAACAACCAGAAGTTAGGAGAGAGAACCCGGCCCTGACAGAACCTTGATTTTGGACTTCTAGCCTCAAGGACCGTAAGAGAATAAATTTCTGTTATTTCAAGCCACAGAGTTTGTGGTACCTTGTTAAAACAGCCCTAGGAAATGAATACAGGAGGTGCAATAGAGGGAGTATGTCTTTGGAAGTCAGAAAACTCTGAGTACAAATTCTGGCTCTGCATTTTCTGACTGTGACCTCGGGCAGATTATTTAACACCTCTGAGCCTCTGCTTATTTATCAATAAAAAGAGAATACCAGTAATTACCCCATAGGATTATTATGAGCATTAAATGAATATTCAAAGTTGAAAGTGTCTATCACTTTAGAGTGGTGATTATTTTCTATTATTATAAATATGCATTTCTAGAAAGCAATTTGGTATAAAAATGCATAAAACCTTCACATGTACATACTCTATGATCTACTACTTTCTAAGATACAGACACAACAGTAATTTCTAAGGTATATACCTACTCCCAAGTGTATGCCCAAAAGAAATGCATACACTATAGTGTTCATAATGTTCTTGATAGCAAAAAAAGTCATATGACCACTAACAGTAAAGTGAATAAATTGTGGTATGTTCATAAAATGACATTTTATACAACAATTAAAGTGTATTCTTTATAAGTATTACAAACTTGTTGAATGAAAGAGTCCGAAAACAAAGTAACTACATATTTTGTGATTCCAAACATATATATAATTCAAAAATCTTGGAAAACTAATATACACTGTTACAAGTCCTGATGGTGCTTACCCTTGGGAAGAATTAGGAATGAAGCATGGGGAGGCTTCTGAGGTGCTGGTAATATCTGTTTCTAGATATGGTGCTTGGTTAAATGGGTGTGTTCACTTTATGAAAAATTGTCAAGCTGTACACTTACAATACATGCATTTTTCTATTTGTATTACGTTTCAATAAAACTTTTAAAATTCTTATCACTTGACCTAGTAATTCTACATTTAAAAATATGTCTTAAGAGTCAATCAAATATATCTCTAAGGCATCAGCATAGTAATATGTACAATAGATCGTACAGAGAAAATTATGCAAATATTCAACTGAATTGACATGATTTAATCGTTTATGATATACTCATATAATAGAATATGAGGGACAAAGAGCTTTTCATATCCAGTCATTCAACAGAGAATTTTTATTTTTTTTTTAACAACTCTCATAGGCTGTTAGAGTGATCTTAAAGATAGGTATAACCTCTTTGTGCTTCTGTGATTTTTTCATTTATAAGGAGGGAGAGTAACTTGCTAAAGAAATGTATCTGCCCAAGTCAACTTTATTCATATCAAATCCAGAAGAAAAATGAATGTGGAATGAATTAAGATTGGGCCACACACTATTTAGACTTGAAAAACACTAGAACACCCAGTCGTACAGAAGATAGCAAGAATTTTAACTGATATAGATAATTCAATAAATAGTGCTGAAACAACTTGCTAGCCATTTGGAAAAGAAATAAAAGTAGAATACTATTTTATTTCTTATAACACAATAAATTCCAGATGGATCAAAAAGGGTAACTGTAAAAGCAGTAGAAGAGAACATGGGATAATTCTTTTAAAATATTTTTGATCCTGGGCTCAAGTGGGTGGGTAAGGAGGATGAGGGGGATAAAAGGGAAAAAAAATCTCAATCATAATATAAGTTGGGCACAGGAATGGTAGTACAGCATGGAGGATATAGCCAGTGATTCTGTAACATCTTCCTATGTTGACAGATATTAATTTCACTAGTGGGTATGAGGATTTAATAATGTAGGTAACTATTGAACCACTGTGTTGTATACTTGAAACCAATATACGATTGTATATAAACAATACTTCTGTAAAAAAATAATAATTTTGGAATATGGAAGGCCCTTATAAGCAAAACTCAAACCCTGAAACCCTAGAGTCAAAATACTGATAAATTTGACTATAAAAATTTTAATTTCTTCATAGAAAGAATAATAATATGGTTAAAATTCATACACTAATTAAAAGCTGATAAAAAAGATTTCAAGCTATGGCAAAGAAGATACTTAATAAAGAACTTTTATAAATCCAAAGAAAAGTACAGCCTAATTAAAAGAAGAGGAAATGAATGAGAAATTCACAGAAAAATACTAATGGTTCATGAAAATGGCTAAACTTATATAGTACTTGTCATAGGCTAAGTACAGTTCTAAGTGATTTACACGTAAGAGTCTCACAGCAACCCTATAGAGTAGGAAGTGACATAATTTTCACAGCTAAACAAAGAGACACAAAGAGGTTAAGTGAATTGCCCAAGGCTATACAGTTGATAAATAACAATGCTGCAGTTTGAATTTATATTTTGTTATATATATCATTGTACTATTTGAGTATTTTTTCCATGTGCTTACATATATTATTTTTTAAAAGTGCCAACACAAAAAATTGCATGGAATATTGAATTATTCAATATGGGCTAAGTGAGCATATCCAGGTTCAGATTCAATATTTTTTAGGGTATAATATGAACCAGGTTTTATTCTAAGCACTATCACAACCATCTATTCTATGAACATACTGGGTAAATTAGGAAGGCAGAGACTCAGTAAAGTGTATTTTTCTGTTATTTTTTTCCTCAAGAACTATAACAGAAAACTCACATTTAACTTTATTTGTTACTAGATTACAGAAGAGTAGGTGATATAGTTCTTTGTTATTGATTCAACTCTATTTTCTTATTTGTTCTTAATAATCATAACAGCTATGATTTACTGAGTTCCTACTATGTGTCAAATACTGAATTTATGATCCCTATTTCATACTAACAACCCTATGAGGTTCGACACTATTCTAACTTGCACTTGTGGAAGAGAAATCTAAATCTCAGAGAAATTAAGTAATTTACTGAAGGTCACAGCCTGTTTATAAACTTGATCATAGTTACTATATGATTCTACCTTCCTAATTTTAGAAAAAAGAAATAATAGCTACCATTTATTGGGAGCTTATTATGTTCTTGGAATGGTACTAAACACCTTCTGGGAATTATTTCATTTAATGTCAGAATACCTCCATGAGGTAGCATAACAACTGTTCTTCCTTTTGAGTGCTGAATGAACTGAAATAGAGGGGTAAGTGAGATGTTTAAGATTATTCAGCTAATAAGTGAAATAGCCAGGGTTTGGACAGAGTTACCTGTATGGCTTCAAGTCTGTTTCTTTACTCTAAATCATACAGCCCAATAGAGTGATTGAGTGAAAAAAAAAAAGGGACCAAACTCTGTACTACCTATAAGAGACTTACTTCAGCTTTAAGGACACACATAGGCTCAAAGTGGAGGGATGGAAAAAGATATTCAATGCAAATAGAAACCAAAAGGGTAGCTGTACTGATATCAGACAAAACAGAACTTCAGTAAAAAACTGTAACGAGACAAAAAAAGTTATTATATAATCATAAAGGGGTAAACTCATTAAGATGACAATTATAAATACATATGCACCCAGTACTGGAGAACCTAAATATACCAAGCAAATACTAACAGACCTGCAAAGAGTAATAGACAACATAATATTAGGGGATTTCAATTCCCCACTTTCAACAATGCATGGATCATCTAGAGAGAAAATCCATACAAAAACATTAGACTTGAACTATATTTAGACCAAAAGGATCTAGCAGAGATATAGAGAACATTCCATCCAAGAGCAGTAGAAAACACCTTCTTCTCAAGTTCATGTGGAAAGTCCTCCAGGATAGATTAGACATTAGGGTAAAAAACAAATTTCAACAAACTGAAAATGACTGAAATTATCCCAAGTCTGTTTGCCAACCATAATATTATGAAACTAGAAATCAGTAAGAAGAGGAAAACTGGAAAATTTACAATTATGTTGGAATTAAGTAACACACTCCTGAAAAACAATAGGTCAACAAAATATTAAAAGAGAGATTTAAAAAACTATTGTAACAAACAAAAATGGAAATACAATATACCAAAACTTATGTATTACAGTGATAAGAGGGAGGTTTATAGTGATAAATGCCCACATTAAAAAATCACAAAATAAACAACCTAACTTCACCTCAAGAAACTAGGAAAACAAGAACAAACTAAACCCAAAGATAGCAGAAGGAAGGAGACAACCAGCATCAGGGAAAAAATAAATGAAATAGAGAACAGAAAAACAATAGAAAAGATCAAAATTAAGAGTTGCTTTTCTGAGAAAATAAACAAAACTGGTAAATATTTAGCTAGAGCTACCAATAAAAAAAGGAGAGAGAACTCAAATAAATTTGCAAATGAAAGAGGAAACGTTGCAACTGATACCACAGAATAGAAAGGATCATAGGAGACTATTATGAACAACAATATATCAATTAATTGGACAACCTAGAAAAGTGTATGCATTCCTAGAAACATACCACCAACTAAGACTGAATCATGAAAAAATAGAAAATTTTAACAGTCCAGTAATGAGTAAGGAGATCGGATCAGTAATAAAAAGTCTCCCATGAAAGAAAACGTGAGAATCAGATGTCTGCATAGGTAATTCTACTACACATTTAAGGAATTGATGTCAAATCTTCAGAAACTTTTCCAAAAAAGTTGAAGAGGGAGCACTTTCAAACTCATTTTATGTTGCCAGCATTACCCTGATATCAAAGATAAGGAAAGTACAAAAAATAAAAATAAAACTCTAGGTCAATATCCCTGATGAATACAGATGCAAAAATTCTCAACAAAACACCAACAAACAAAATTCAATAGCATATTAAAAGAATCATGCACCATGATCAAGTGGGATTTATCCCTGGGATGCAAGGATTGTCCAACATATGCAAATCAATAAATGTGATACATTACATTAAGAGAATGAAAATAAAAAATCATATAAAATCTCAATAGATGCAAAAAAGCTTTTGACATAACTTAACATCCTTTCATGATAAAAACTCTCAACAAATTTGGTATAGCAGGAACATATCTCAACACAATAAAAGGCCATAGACCAGCCCACAGCTAATATCGTACTAAATAATAAGAGATTTGAAGCTTTCCCTCTAAAATTAGGATCAAGACAAGAGTACCAGCTTTCTCTCTAACATCAGGAACAAGGGTGCCAATCTCACCTAGAAACACACCACCTATTCAGCACAGTACTGGAAGTCCTTGCCAGGGAAATTGGGCAAGAAAAAAGAAAAAAAGGCATCTGAAACACAGAAGAGGATGCAAAATTGCCTTGTTTGCTGATGACATGTTATTGTATATAAAAATTCCTAAAGACTCCACCAAAGGTCTGTTAAACCTAATAAACAAATTCAGTAGTTTCAGGATACAAAATCAACACACAAAAACCAGTTGCATTTCTACACATTAACAATTTGAAAAAGATAAAGTAATCCCATTTACAATAGCATCAAAAACAGAATAAAATAATTAGGAATTAATTTAAGCAAAAAAGTGAAAAATCTGTACACCAAAACTATAAGACTTTGATGAAAGAAATTCAAGAAGACACAAATAAATGGAAAGATATCTTGTGCTCATGGAGCAGAACAGTTAATATTGTTAAGATGTTCATATGACCCAAAGCCATCTGTAGATTCAGTGTAATCCCTATCAAAATTTCAAAGGCATTTTTCACAGAAATGGAAAAAACAATCCTAAAATTCATATGAAACCATGAAAGACCCTGAATAATCAAAGCAATCTTGAGAAAGAAAAACAAAGTTGCAGACATCACACTTCAGGAGATCAAACTATATTATGAAGTTATAGCAATCAACACAGTATGGTACTGGCATATAAACAGACACATAGACCAATGGAAAAGAATTTAGATCTCAGAAATAAATCCATGCATACATATATGGTTAACTAGTATTTCACAAGGGAGACAAGAATAATCAATAGAGAAAGGACAGTCTGTTCAAGAAACGATGCTGGGAAAACTGGGTATCCACATGAAACTGAATGAAATTGGACCCCTATTTTATTCCTCTCACAAAATTTACTCGAAATGGATTAAGGGCTTAAATGTAAGATCTGACACCATAATACTCCCAGAAGAAAGCATAGAGGAGAAAAGCTTATTGATATTAGTCTTGGTAATGATATTTTGGATATGACACCAAAGGCATAAGCATCAAAACTAAAGTCAATAAGAGGGACTACATCAAATTAAAAAGCTTCTGAGGGATTCTGGGAAGATGGCAGAATAGAAAGCCTGAATCCACTTTTTCCTATGTATACACAGAGAATTTTACCATAAAGAACAGAGACCGAAGTGAACACTTTGTATAAAACAAGGGACAGAAAGACCACGTTGGAAAAAAAAAAAAGCAGAATGGCAGGAGAGACAAAGACATGGTAACTGCAGGAACCCCATCCCTAGCATAGCCACTGGCAGAGGGGAACGAGAGGGATATTGCTGAGGGAGCCAGGCCTGGACTCCCTGCCCTTTGGCACAGGAAAAAAAGCCTTGAGGTTTAAAGTGCAACTAGACCTTAAGTGAAAGAACCCAAGTATCAGAACTAAATATCTGCTGCTTGGCAAGGAAATTGTTGGAGGCAGCCAGGATC
The DNA here is from genome assembly GCF_030020395.1 of Manis pentadactyla. Taxonomy (NCBI): domain Eukaryota; kingdom Metazoa; phylum Chordata; class Mammalia; order Pholidota; family Manidae; genus Manis; species Manis pentadactyla. Next base: position 107,558,151 of record NC_080038.1, on the reverse strand, counting down.
AGAGAGGCCAGTCAGCACCATTGTTTGCACTCTAGCACATCTTAGCATGGCTGAGAGCAGGATCTGGAAGCATACATCAATCTCAGACTTGATCTAGTCAGCCCCTGAGCCCCACCCATATCCAAACATGCCTGCCAGAGATCCAACAGAACCACCTTCCTGCCTGCTGTTATCTACTGGCCTAGCCCCCATCAGCAGGGCCAGAAAGTTCCCCAGTTCACAGGGAGGGTGCATGAATTTGTAGGATGGTGTTGGAAAGGCAACTCTCCAGAGCACTCAGGGGGAACGTGCATGTGGGACTGACCTCTGGCCAGCAGTGGGACCTGGTGGGGGGCCAATGTGGGAATACCCTGGAGCAGCCCAGAGCACGTAGGAGCCATGGAGGAGTGTGTACATGCACAGTGTCTGATCCTGGCTGCAGCAGGTTTGGTGGGTACCAACATGGGTATTTCCCAGAATGAGCAGGGGCTATGGGCAGATGCATGTATGCATGGTGCCTGATCCCAGCCAGCAGCAGAACTGCCAGCACCTATGCAGGAATTCCTGGGAGGAGCTGAGAGCAAGCAGGAGCCAAAGGGGAACATTCCACCAGTGAGACCTGGTGGACACTTGACACAGGAATTCCTTGGAGTGGTTCCAAGTGGTCCAGAGCATGCACAGGCATAGGGGTGAAAAGGCACAGAGGACTCACCTAGAACCAACCTGGAAGTTACCTCTGTACCTTGGACCTGCTGCTGGCACACCATCTGCACCACACCAGGGCACAACCCACAGGTTCCAACCCAAGAGCCCCTCCAAATGGCCCCCAAGGCCACAACCCTGGGACCATGCCCTGGGATCCCCAGCACCAGGAAAACTCCTGGCATCTCACACTTATTCGGTTTCCAGCTTACCAAAAACATGAGGTACATGCAGTCTACACAGGGGACTCCTCTACACAAAGCCAAACCTTCCAGACTGGGAGACCAAGATCTTTCAACTAATCCATAGAATCAAGCCTAGAAAGTCATACAAAATAAGGAGACAGAGAAATATTCTCCAAATGACAGAACAATGAAAAAAATGCAGACAAAATACTAAATGGAATAGAATAAACCAATCTACCTGATAAAGAGTTTATAGGAATGGTTATAATGATAGTCACCGGACTTGAGAAAATAACAGTGGAACTCAAGGCAGACCATAACAAAGACAGAAATTCTGAAAAAGAACCAATCAGAGATGAAGAATTCAATAGATGAAATAAAAAATACACTGGAGGGAATAAACAGCAGAATAGAGGATGCAGAACAAAGGATCAGTGACTTGAAATATAGAGTAATAGAAAGCACTCAAGCTGAACAGCAGGAGGAAGGCAGGTTAAGAGAAATGAGAATAGGATAAGAGAGCTCTGGGACAACACCAAACATCCCAACATCTGCATTATAGGAGTTCCAGATGGAGAAGAGAGAAAGAAGTTGAACATTTATTTGAAGAGATAGCAGCTGAAAACTTCCCTAACCTGGGGAAATTAACAGTTTACCAGGTCCAGGAAGCACAAAGAGCTCCAAACAAGACAGACCCAAGGAAGTCCACATCAAGACACATTGTAATCAAAATGTCAAAAATTAAAAACAAATAGAGAATCTTAAAAGCAGAAAGAAGAAAAGCAATGCACTAAACACCATAAAGTTATCAGCTCATTTTTCTGCAGAAATTCTATAGGCCACAAGGGAATCACTTAATAAATAAGTATAAAAGAAGATATCATATACATACAAACAACAAGGAGGAGTAAGAATTGCAGTACTGTTATAATGTGTTAGAACTTAAGTGATCATCAGATTATTTTAGATTGTTACATGCATAGGATGTCATATAAGAACCCCATGGTAACCAAAAACCAAAAACAGATAATAGATACACAAAAAAGAAAAAGAAGGGAACCCAACCATAACACTAAAGAAAATTATAAAGCACAAAAGAAGAGAGCAAAAGAGTAAGAAAAGATCAGAGAAGAACAACAAAAACAATCAGGAAACATTTAATAAAATGACAGTAAGTATTATTGATAATTACTTTAAATGTAAATGGCCTAAATAGTCCAGTCAAAAGACACAGGGTGATTGAATGGATAAAAAGAACAAGACCCATCTATTGGCTGCCTGCAAGAGACTCATGTCAGACCTAAAGACAAATACAGACTGGAAGTGAAGGGATGTAAAAGATATATCATGAAAATATGGATGAAAAGAAAGCTGGAGTTGCAATACTTATATCAGACAAAATAGACCTCAAAACAAAGTCACAAGAGACAAATAATTATATTATGTAATGACAAAAGGATCAGTCCAACAAGAGGATATAAGAATTGCAAACATCTATGCACCCAACATAGGAGCACCTAAATAAACAAATCAAATACTAACAGACCTAAAAGGAGAATGTGACATAAAAATAATAATAGTAGGGGACTTTAACACCCCATTTACATTAATAGATAGATCATCCAAGCAGAAAATAAAAAAGGAAATAGAGGCCATGAATGACACATTATACAAGATGGACTTAATGAATATATACAGAACATTCAACCTAAAAGCAATAGGATTTCCCAAATGCACATGGAGTGTTCTCCAAAACAGATGACATATTAGGACACAGAAATGTCTCAACAAATTTAAGAAGATTGAAACTCTATCAAACATCTCAGATCACAATGGTATGAAACTAGAAATCAATTACAAGAAAAAAACTAGAAAAAACACAAATATGTGAAGGCCAAACAACATGCTTCTAAGTAATCAATGGATCAAGGAATAAATCAAAGAAACAAACAATACACAGAGACAAATGAAAACAGAAACACAATGGTTCAAAATATGTGGAATGTAGCAAAAGTGGTTCTAAGGAGGAAGGTTATAGCAATACAGACCCAACTCAAGAAACAAGAACAATCTCAAGTAAACAATCTAACCCTACAACTAAAAGAACTAGTAAAAAAGGAACAAAGCCCAAAATTAATAGAAGGATGGAGGTAATAAAGATCAGAGTGCAAATAAATAAAACAGAGACTAAGAAAGTAATAGAAAAACTCAATAAAACCAAGAGCTGATTCTTTGAGAAGATAAAATTAACAAACCCTTACCCAGACTTATCAAGAAAAAAAAGAAGACACACAAAAAAATCAGAAATGAAAAAGGAGAAGTTACATCTGGCACCACAAAAATTCAAAGAATTATAGGAGAATTCTATGAAAAATTAAATTCCATTAAATTATATGCCAAATATTATATGTCAATAGAAGAAATGGATAAATTCCAAGAAACACACAATCTTCCAAGACTGACCCAGGAAGCAATGGAAAATCTGAACAGACCAATTACTAGCAACAAAATTGAAATGGTAATCAAAAAACTCCCCACAAACAAAACTTCTGGACCATATGTCTTCATGGGTGAATTCTACCAAACATTTGAAGATGAGTTAATACCTACCTTTCTTAAAGTATTCTCAAAAATAGAAGAGGGAAGAATGATTCCAAACTTATTTTATGAGGCCAGTACTACTCTAATACCAAAACAAGACAATAACATTACAAAAACGAAAACTACAGACCAATATCCCTGGTGAACATAGATGCAAAAATCCTCAACCAAATTAAAAATATATCAAAAGGATCATTCATCATGACCAAGTGGGATTTATTCTAGGGATGTAAGGATATAACAGTATCCACAAATCAATCAATATGATACACCACATTAACAAAAGGAAGGATGAAATCCATATGATCGTCTCGATAAATGTGGAAAAAGCATTTGACAAAATTCAACATTTATTCATGATAAAAAATCAACAAAATTAGTACAAAGGAAACATACCTCAACAAATAAAAGATATATATGAGAAACCCACAGTCAACATCATACTCAATGGCAAAAAGCTGAAAACTTTTCCTCTAATATGAGGAATAAGACAAGGGTACCCACTCTTACCACTTTTATTCAACATAGTACTAGAAGCCCTAGCCATGGCAATCAGACAAGGAAAAGAAATAAAAGGCATCAAATTGGTAAGGAAGAAGTAAAACTGTCACTATTTGCAGTTGACATGATACTATATACAGAAAACCCTGAAGACTCCATCAAAAACCTATTAGTTATAAATGAATTCAGCAAAGTTGCTGGATACAAAATCAATATACAGAAATCTGTTGCATTCCTATATACTAACAATGAACTAGCAGAAAGAGAACTCAAGAAAACTATTCCATTCACAAGTGCATCAAAAAGAATGAAATATCTAGGAAAAAAACTAACCAAACAGGTAAAAGACCTATACTCTGAAAACTATAAGACACTGATGAAAGAAATTGAAGAAGATACAAATAAATGGAAATTTATCCCATACTCATTGATAGGAAGAATTAATACTGTCAAAATGGCCATCATGCCCAAAGCAAATTACATATTCAATACAATTCCTATCAAAATACCAGTAGCACTTTTCAATGAACTATAACAAATAATCCTAAAATTTATATGGAACCACAAAAGACCCTGAATAGTCAAGGAAATCTTGAGAAAGAAAAACAAAGTTGTGGGTACCATGCTCCCTGATTTCACACTATACCACAAAGGTACTGTGATTAAAACTGTGGTACTGGCACAAGAACAGACCCATAGATAAACAGAACAGAATAGAGAGCCCAGAAATAAACCCATGCATTTATGATCAATTAATGTATGACAAAGGTGCCATGAATACACAATGGAGAAAAGAGAGTGTCTTCAGTAAAGGGTGTTCAGAAAACTGGACAGCTACATGCAAGAGAATGAAACTGGATTACTGTCTAAATACACAAAAGTAAATCCTAAATGGATTAAAGACCTAAATGTAAGATGTGAAAACATAAAACTCTTATAAGAAAACATAGGCAAGAATCACATGAGAAATTTCTTTCTGGATATGCTTCCATGGGCAAATGAATCAAAAGAAAAATGAATAAGTGGGACTACATCAAACTAAAGCTTCTGTACAGCAAAGGAAGCATTAAGAAAACAGAAAGGCAAATTACCATATGGGAGAATATATTCACAAATGATATATCCAATAAGGGGCTGACATCAAAAATATACAAAGAACTCATACAACTCAACACCAAAAAAACCAAATAATCCAAATAAAAAGTGGGCAGAGGACCTGAAAAGACATTTTTTCCACAGAAGACATAAAGATGGCCAACACACACATGAAAAGATGTTTCACATCATTAATCATCAGAGAAATGCAAATCAAAACCTCAATGAGAGATCCTCTCACACCAGTGAGAATGGCTACTATCCAAAAGACAAGAAATAAGAAGTGTTGGCAAGGATATAGAGAAAAGGGAACCCTCATAAACTGTTGGTAGGAATGTAAATTTGTCCAGCCACTGTGGAAAACAGTATGGAGGTTCCTCAAAGAACTAAAAATAGAAATACCACACAACCCAGCAATTCTACTTCTAGGAATTTACCCAGAGGAAACAAAATCACTACTTCAAAAACAAATATGCACACCTATGTTCACTGAAGCATTATTTACAACAGCAAAGACATTGAAGCAATCAAAGTGTCCATCAATAGATGAATGGATAAAGAAGATGTGGTATATATACAAAACGGAATATACACAGCCAAAAAAGAAGGAAATCTTGCCATTTGTGACAACATGTATGGACATAGAGAGTATCATGCTAAGTGAAATAAGCCAGATAGAGAAAATAAAATACCATATGATTTCACTTATATGTGGAATCTAAAAAACAAAACAAAAAAGTAATAGACCCATATATATGGACAACAGACTGTTACAGTAGGGAGGGGTGTGGAGGGATGGGTAAATAGGTTAAGGGGATAAAGAGGCACAAACTTCAAATTGTAAAATAAGCTAGTTATAGGAATGGAAGTACAACATACAGAATATAACCAATAATATTTTAATATCTTGGTATGGTAACAGAGGGAACTATACTTACCATGGCAAGCATCTAGTAGTGTTATAATTATTGAGTCACTATGGTGTCCATCTGAAAACTGATACAATATTGCATATCAACCTTAGTTCAAAAATAAGTGAATTTCCTTTAGGATATTTTGCTAACAATTATGGTCTGTTGCCAACATGTAACTGCAGTTCTTTGATGAAGTTATGTTTTATGTTGGACTTTACATCCAGTACTTATCAGATTACCCGATTCCATTATAACTATTTCTTTTTCATTATTCAAACAGAACTCCCTTTTATAAATAAACCATATTATTAAATATACATCACAACAATATTAAATAATATCACATTTATATATTATATGTATTTAGAGTAGTGATATCAATAATAAATAAAGCCCTGGGTAAAAAAAATAAAAGACTTCTGCACAGCTAAAAATATAATCAACACAATGAAAAGACAACCTATGAAATGGAAGAAAGTATTTTCAAACCACATATCTGATAAGTGGTTAATATGCAAAATACATAAGGATCTCATGAGACTCAATGGCAAAAACCCAAATAATCCAATTAAAAAACAGACAAAGAATCTGAATAGACATTTTTCCAAAGAAGTTGTTCAAACAGCCAACAGGTATATAAAAAGGTGCTTCACATCACTGATCATCAGGGAAATGCAAATCAAAACCACAGTGAGATATAACCCCACACCTGTTTAAATGTCTATTACCAAAAAGACAGCAGATAACAAACGTTGGCAAAGATGCGGAGAAAAGGGAAGCCTGGTGCACTATTGGTGGGAATGTAGATTGGTACAGTCATAATGGAAAACAGTATGGAGGTTCCTTGAAATATTGGAAATAGAACTACCATATGATTTGGCAACACCACTTCTGGGTATATAGCCAAAGATGAAATCACTATCTCAAAGAGATAGCTGCACTCCCCAGCTCATTTCAGCATTATTCACAATAGCCAAGACATGGAAAAACCTAAGTGTTTGTTGATGCATGAATGGATAAAGAAAATGTGATATAAATATGTTATTCAGTCATAGAATAGAAAGGAATATCAGCCATTTGAAACAACCTAGGTGGACCTTGAGGGCATTATGCTAAGTGAAAAAAGACAAAGTCAAATACTGTATGATATCACTTATATGTGGAATCTAAAAAAACATCAAAGTCATAGAAAAAGAGAGTAGAATGGTGGTTTCCAGCAGCTAAAGAGTAGAGGAAATGAGTACGTGTTATTCATAGGGTACAAATGTTCAGTTATAAGGTGAATCAGTTATGGGAATCTAATGTACAGCATTGTGACTATAGTTATCAATACTGTATTGTATACTTGAATGTTGCTATGAGAGTAGAGCTTTAACATTCTTGCCATAACAACAATAATAAAATGGTAATTACAGAGGTAAAGGGTGTGTTAACTGACCTTATTTCAGTAAGCATTTTGTAAAGTATAATTGTATCAAATCATCACACTGTACACCTTAAACTTAGAGCATGTTATTTGTCAATTATATCTCACTAAAGCTGGAAAAAATTATACAGACTATAATTGAGGGTAAGATTTTCAAACCAAACAGTAAGTATTTCTCAACATCAAGATCTTTCCCAGTCCTGTGCTTAGACCTATAGGAAACAGAGGAGAAAAATAAAATGCAGACCCAGTAAGGTAGCAGGGTGAACTCTCCACAACAGGCAATACTAAACTGTGTGAACTGCTTGCTTTATAGGATTGCAAGGAAGACAGATAAGTGAGACCTGGAGTGGCCACCAGAAGACTTTCAAGGACGTCATTTTTAAGGAGAAATAACATTGGGTAGGTGGGAGAAAGAAGGGAAGAAAGCATTATGAAAGGCATGTGCAAAGGCTGAAAGGATTAGAAAAGTGTTTATGATTCATATCCTCTGTAAACTGGAGGAAATTATTTTCACCAATCCATAGACATTTTAGAATGGCAAGCAAGCTCATCCAAGCACTTTGCCTCTAGCCAGAAACTGATGTGATTTATGCTTGTCCTCAGGTGGAAAAAGGAACAATTATTTGAAGGGAATATTTGAAAAGAATGAGAATGCTAGATCACATTCTAGCTCTGGGTAATTCAGAGATTATCTTGTAGCTAATTCCTGGTGCGTCTGACAAACCTGCATCCAATCTAATTACTATAACCCAATCCAGAGCCATTGTGGATAGAGTTCTGGATTATCCACCTCTGCAAGCCTCTACAAATATATGGCCCTCTACCTTTACTGCTATTAATATTAATACTCGAGTGGACTAGGGTTACTGTTCAGCTCAAGTGAAATGAAGTGTTTTGTAAACCATAAAGCCAAATATGAAGTGTATCATTACAATAAATGAAAAAGCCCTTAGAATGTTTGCATATAAGTCATCAATGTTCTCAGAGATTTTAGAGGGAAAAAATCATGCTACCTCTTGAAAATATAACAAAAGTCATATTAAAATAAATGTAGGTATGCTGACCCAAGGACAAAGATCTGCATGGTGCTTTTACTTTTTTCTCATCTATTATCTCACCTGATCCACAAAACAACCTTATGAGCTAAGTAGGTATTAACTTTGGAAGATCACTTTCATCCTTTGAAAACTGAAGATTAGTAACTTGCCTGAGAGAATACATTGTATTAGTAGCAACTATAGCTCTAAAACTCAGAAAAACCTAGACTCCTAAATCCAGCCACACTGAATCAGAATCTCTAGGAATTTTGTACTAATTTCCTATTGCTGTTTTAACAAACTACCACAAACTCAGTAACTTGAAACAACACAAATTTATTATCTTACAGTTCTGGAGTCAGAAGTGTGAAATGAGTCTCACTAGCCTAAAATCAAGGTATCAATCAGTAGGGCTGTGTCTCTTCTGGAAGCTCTAGGGCAGAATCCATGCCCTTGCCTTTTCTAGCTTTGAGAGGCTACCTGCATTCCTTGGCTCATGGCTCCCTCCTCCATCTTCAAAGCCACCAGTTACATCACTCTGCTATTTGATTCTGAGTCTCTTGCCTTCTTATTTTACTTAAAAGGACCTTTGTGATTACATTGGGACCACCTGGATAATCCCCATCTCAAATTTTAACTTAATCATATCTGCAAAGCTCTTTTTGCCACATAAAGTAACATATTCACAAGTTTTAGGGATTAGAATATGGACATCATTGGGGGAGGTGCATTATTCTGCCTAACACAGGTCCCAAGAATCTGCATTTTAACATTCTTCAGGTGATTCTGATATGGGACCACAACCATAGACCAGTGTTCTGTGAATTTCACAGATTGTGTATCCTCACCTGTAAACAAATTTAATACTAATAGTACTAACATGTTACAAGATATAACAAAAAGAGAAGAAAAAAGGATGAGATGAAAAACATCAACAACAGAAGTTCTAAAACTTTCTTTCCATATCCCAAATGATTGTCTGTGTACTCCTTGGATTGCCCACAAATTTGGAGAGTGGTGCTACAGACCAGGGTTAGAAAACTCTTTCTGTAAAGAGCCATATGGTAAATATCTTAGACTTTGTATGCTATATAATCTCTATTGCAAATATGTAAGCCTGCCATTATAGTGGAAAAGTAGCCATAGACAATATGCAAACAATGGGCATGGCTGCCATAATGAAACTTTTTTCACAAAAACAAGCAGCAAGCTGGTTGTAGCCTGTGAACCTTAGTTTGCCATAGGCCATTTAACTATGTTATTCTTTTGTGCCTATCCTTTTCTGCCCAGAGAATTGATTTCTGCTGTAACATTTGACTATGGAGGGTGCGGGATACTGTCCCAAGGCCATATCCATGAACATGACTATGATTCTTAGTTAGTGACAGTTGAGTCTTGGAATTATAGTCTAACCACTGCTCATAGCCCACTGCCTATCCATCGTGTTTCCCCTACCTGAAATACCTCTTCCTACTACATCCTCTCCTGGATGTTCGGATGCAAACCATACAGACCTAAAAGCTGGTTAACTCCAGGAGTTAATTCTTGAGTTTGAGCTGAGGAGAAATAGCCATTATTTTTTCCTACTGAAAATAATGCTTTTCTTCCCTCTAAAGCTACCTGTTTCCTTATGGGCACAGAACTAATTACCAGAGGGCAAGAGTCAATAAGGAAAAACGAAAGGACTGACCGAGTTTGTAATCACCACCTTTAGAGTAAGTGAGATGCTGTTCTCTTGTTTTCAACTGAAGGCTTGGTCTAGAATGGATTCACAATGAAGCAGAGAGAAATTTAGGGTAGGTACAGATATTGAGAAGATTCAGCAGTAGGCTCTTTGGGAAGATGGGATCCCTTACGTTACTTAGGCTTAGTGGGATCTAGAGATTCTTATCTCCAAAGTGGAATATCATCAACTCTCAAAGCAAAAGGGCTTAGAATTCATTAAGCTAACTTCTTCCCTGTTAGAGAAAACACTTTGTCATCATCTTTGACAGAAGTTTTTCATTATCTCCTGTGATAAGGGACTCAATGTTTCATTGGCTCTTCCATACCAATCTTCTTGCAAGGTTTTTCTTGCTTACACTGAGCAAAAATATACCTCCTGGGACCTCCGTACCCTCTGCCCATTGGCCCTGGTTGTTCCTCGATGAGCCACACAGAATAAGCATAATTCCTCTTCTTCAAGGAAAAAATTCCCTCAAAAAATTATATTGTATCTTTTTTCTCTCCTCTAGACTAAAGATTCTCTTTCTTCAGTCATTCCTCACATGAAATGGTTTCCAGTCCCTTTTACAACACTGATATTTGTTAATATCCCTCTTAGGATTTAGTATGTAGAATTGCTTGTCATATTCTAGATAGAATCAAATTATCAATAGCTGGTATTTTTTTTAGTGGTACTATGTGTCAGATATAGTGTTAAACCCTATTTATGCACTATTTGATTTAATCTTCCAGCATTTCCATGCGATAGATGCCGTTAGTACCTGATTTTACAATGAAGAAACTGGGGCATAGAAGAAAAGTGAATTACTTAAGGTCACACAGGTGGTAAATGCTCGAGCTAGAATGTGAACCCCATCTGACTCCAAAGTCTGTGCTCCATGTCATTAATCAATGTATCACCAGTGAGGGATTTTATCCAGCCACATACCATTGTTAGCTCATACCAAGCTTATAAGCACCTAGAGAAACAAATAAACAATTAAAGAAATACAAAAGTTTTATAGACTGAACTGTTAGCAAGTTAGTTCTCTGCCATCCTTTACTCGAGTAAATTTTTTTTAACATAAATGTTTAACTTTACATTTATCGTTATTAAGTTTTACTTTATTGGTTTTGAGCAATAATTTTCATTTATTACATTAGCACATTAGCTATTCCTTTTTTGTCACCTCCAGATTTGGCAAAAGTTTTCTCTATGTCATCAAAAACATTTCATAAAAATATTGGCAGCAACAGGGTCCAGCACATCTACAATGGAACTAAGCATAGAGTAGACAGGAGAGTTGGGCTTTAGGTCAGCACTTAACATCAGCATCTTTGCCTGGCAACTTACTTAAGCTCTCTGAGCAATGTTTTTATATTTCAAAAAGTAGTAATAATTTTTGCCTTACCAACTTAATAGAATTATTGAAAGTATTAGAGCAGATAATGGATGTGAGGATGCACTGCAAAGGATAAATTGTTATGCGAACTAAGATAAAAGAGGGGAGGGAACTGTGATACAACCATGTCTCTCTGGGCTATTGTGAACAAAACAGCTCATGGACTCATGAGCACTATAAAATATATAACAGCAATGTCTAGGAAGGACTCCAAAGAGTGCAGCCTGTGGCTATCATAGTTCACATTCCTCCACTTATTAGCTCCTAGGGCATAAGCAAGCCATTTAACTCTTCCAAACATCAGTATTTTCATCTATAAAACGGGGGTAATAATACCTGTGAATCATTCTCTACGCTCTTTAAAGTATTCTGAGATCCTTGAATTGTTGTTAAAAGACAGAAGAGCTAATTAACATAAAAGACAGATGTTGTAATCTCCAGGTAAACCATTAAGTACAAAATAGAGGGGAAAAAATGGAAAAATAATCCAAAAAACAACAAGAAGGGAGAATAACAACAACAGAAACTTGAAACAAATTAGACATAAAGAAAAATTCTTAATTTTTAATAAAAAATAAAAATTATCAATTTTAGTAGATGTATGCCCAGATAAACCAAAAATCATACCAAATATAAATGGACTAAATGATCCAATTAAAATATAAGAATTATCAAGCTGGATCTGAAAGAAAGCAAAACAAGTATAACTTTCTTACAGGAGACCCATCTAAATTATAAACATTCAGAAAGGTTAAAAGTTAAATAATAGAAAAAGCTATAGCAAGCAAACACTAAACAACCAAAAGTTGGTTAGCTATATTAATGTCACAGAAATAAACATTAAGGAAATAAGAATTATTAAAGATATGGCAGAATTTCAAATTTATGAAAGGTTAATAAAAAGCTATAATCACAAAGAATAATCAAGGATTCAAAATGGAAGCATGAGAGGGGAGACAGAGAACTCCTCCCAAAACCACATATAATATGAAAAGATAGTTAATACAAGTAATCCTAAAAAAGCAACAAGAAAGAAGGCTGCACCAGACTGCATACACCTGAAGAACAGAGCAGACCTCACAAAACAGGTTAATGTACCAAAGCCTTGATCCAGCAGGACCCAAGCCCTTCACCCACCTCAGCTCACAGGTGGGAGGAAAAGAAACAGAGCAGGGAGGGGGTGGAAGCCAAGGACTGCTGAACACCCAGCCTTGGAGATCTGCTTTGGGAGCACAAACCTACATTACATGGTGCATTGGAGATTAGTGGGGTTGGAAAGCTAAGACAGGTGGAATACTTGGAGAGACTGAGATTCCAGCCATTTGGAGAGGACAGGGATCCACATCCAGCTGCTCTGGGACAAAGGAAAGCTGGGCAGTCTGAGAGGCTTCCTAGCAGTGAGAGGTTGCTGAAGGTGCAAGATTTGCACGGAGCTTGCTGTGAGGGAGAAGGGATAGGTGGACAAGGTTGTCTGGGCACACTCTGCCTAGCAGGTTGGGAACTTTTAGGAGCTTCAAGTGCTCCATCCCCCTGGCTTGCTACTCAGCTCCGAGGCCCCCTACTGTGATATGCAGCTTTCTGAGCCTTCCTCCTGGCCTGGCTAGCAAACCAGCAGTACCTGCCCTGGTGTCAGCCCAGCCAGAGGGAGGCCCTGCCTACAGCAGCTACAGATGCAAAGCACAGAGGCTTACACCAGTGTGATTGATTCACTAGTTCTGACAATGGAGACAGGCACTGCAGCTGGGAAGCAGGAAACAGCTCTTTCCTCTCCCCAGGCACCAGTGCCACTCCCCTGCAACCCCTGATATCACTCCAGGGGCTGAGCAGCTCCAGAGAATAAAGGTTCTGGGCACTAGAGGGTACCACATACAAATATGAAACATCAAAGAAACCTGGTTCAAACAAAAATATCACAAAAACCAGAAAAAGGAACAAATGAAACTGAAAGAGAGTTCAAAATAAAAATTGTAATATGCTTATGGAGGTACAGAAAAATATTCAAGAACTCAGGGGAAAATTTAGGACAGAGATTCAATCATTAAGAAATTCCAGATCTGAAATGAAACATACAGTGGGAGGATTTAAAAGAAGATTAGATGTAATAGAAGAGACAGTAAATGGACTAGAAATTAGAGAAGACGAATACAAAGAAGCTGAGGCACAGAGAGAAAAAAGGATCTCTAAGAATGAAAGAATATTGAGAGAACTGTGTGACCAATCCAAATGAAACAATATTTGCATTATAGGGGTACTAAAAGAAGAAGAAGGGAGAGAAAAGAGGACAGAAAGTGTCCTTGAGGAGGTAATTGCTGAAAACTTCCCCAAACTGGGGAAGGAGATAGTCTCTCAGGCCATGGAGGTGGACACATCTCCCAACATAAGGGACCCAAGGAAGACAATACCAAGACATATAATAATTAAAATGGCAAAGGTCAAGGATAAGGACAGACTTTTAAAAGAAGCTAGAGATAGAAAAAAGTTCACATTCAAAGAAAAACCCATCAAGCTATCATCAGACTTCTCAGCAGAAACCTTACAGGCCAGAAGGGAGTGGCGTGATGTATGTAATGCAATGAAGCAGAAGGGCCACAAACCAAGAATACTCCCTCTGGCAAGATTATCATTTAAATTTGAAGGAGGAATTAAACAATTTTCAGACAAGCAAAAGCTGAGAGAATTTACCTACCACAAACCACTTCTACAGTGAATGTTGGAGGGACTGCTCTAGATGGAAGTATTCCTAAGGTTAAATAGCTGTCACCAGGGGAAATAAAACCACAGTAAAGAAAGTAGAACAATTAATTACTAAGCAGATGCAAAATCCAATCAACTATCCACAGTCAATCAAGGGATAGACAAAGAATACAGAATATGGTATGTAATATATAAAGAATGGAGGAGGAAGAAAAAGGAGTTAAAAAAAAGAACCTTTAGGTTGTGTTTATAATAGCATACTAATGGAGTTAAATTAGACTGTTTGATAGTAAGGGAATTACCCTTGAACCTTTGGTAACCATGAATCTAAAGCCTGCAATGGCAATAAGTACATACCTATCAATAATCACCCTAAATGTAAATGGTCTGAATGCACCAATCAAAAGACATAGAATCACTGAATGGATAAAAACACAAGACCCAACTATATGCTGCCTACAAGAGACTCCCTTCAAACCCAAATACATACACAGACTGAAAGTAAAGGGATAGAGGAAGATATTTCATGCAACTAATAGGGAAAAAAAAGCAAGAGTTTCAATACTTGTATCACACAAAATAGACTTCAAAAAAAAGAAAGTAACAAGTGACAAAGAGGGACATTACCTAATGATAATGATAAAAGGGTCTGTCCAACAAGAGGATATAACTATTATAAATATCTATGCACCCAACACAGGATCACCTACATATGTGAAACAGATACTAACAGAATTAAAGGAGGAAATTGAATGAAATGCATTCATTTTAGGAGACTTAAGCACACCACTCACTCCAAAGGACAGATCAACCAGACAGAAAATAAGTAAGGAGACAGAGGCACTGAACATTGGAATAGAGGAGATGGAACTAATGGAGATCCAAAGAACACTTCAACCAAAAGCAACAGGATAAACTTTCTTTTCAAGTGCACACAGAACATTTTCAGGAATAGACCATTTACCAGGCTACAGAAAAACATCAGTAAATTCAAAAAGACTGAAATTGTACCAACCAGCTTCTCAGATCACAAAGGTATGAAACTAGAAATAAATAACACAAAGAAAATGAAAAAGCCCAGAAACATATGGAGGCTTAATAACATGCTCCTAAATAATCAATGGAGCAATGATGAAATAAAAACAGAGATGAAGCAATATATGGAGACAAATGACAACAATGAATCAACACTGCAAAATCTGTGGGACACAGCAAAGGCTGTGCTAAGAGGGAAGCATATTGCAATACAGGCCTACCTCAGGAAAGAAGAACAATCCCATATGAACAGACTAAACTCACAATTAACAAAACTAGAAAAAGAAGAACAAATGAGGCCCAATTCACCAGATGGAGGGACATAATAAAGATCAAAGCAGAAATAAATAAAACTGAGAACAATAAAACAATAGAATCAATGAAAGCAGGAGCTGGTTCTTTGAGAAAATAAATGAAATAGATAAATCCCTAGCCAGACTTATCAAGAAAAAAACAGTCTACACACATAAGCAGAATCAGAAATGAGAAAGGAAAAATCACTATGGACTCCACAGAAATACAAAGAATTATTAAAAAATACTCTGCAAAATTATAATGCTTATAAACTGGATAACCTAGAAGAAATGGACAACTTTATAGAAAAATACAACCTTCTAAGGCTGACCCAGGAAGAAACAGAAAATCTGATTAGACCAATTACCAGCAACAAAATTGAATTGGTAATCAAAAAACTACATAAGAACAAAACTCCTACAGATGGCGGCGTGAGTAGAGCAGTGGAAATCTCCTCCCAAAACCACATATATTTATGAAAATATAACAAAGACAACCCTTCCTAGAATAAAGACCAGAGGACACAGGACAATATCCAGACCACATCCACACCTGAGAGAACCCAGCGCCTCACGAAGGGGGTAAGATACAAGCCCCGGCCCAGCGGGAGCCAAGCGCCCATCCCCCCAACTCCCGGCGGGAGAAGAACAGGCAGAGCGGGAGGGAGACGGAGCCCAGCATTGCCGAACACCCAGCCCCAGCCATCCGGGCCAGAGTGCAAACACAGTACGTGCCCAAGGGGCCCTGGATACTAGGAAAACAGGGCAGCAAGAACAGTGAGCGGGCACTGGAGGCCGGGCGCCGGAGGACATAAGAAAAGCATGTGACCAATTATTTATTTATTTATTTATTTATTTTTTTGCTGCTTTGTTTTGGAGAGTGCTTTTTGGAAGTCTTAAAGGGATAGGGACCCCAATACTAGGGAAACAGGACAGCAAGACCGGTGAGCAGATGCCTGAGGCTGGCACCAGAGAATAAAGAAAAATGAGTGGCCACTTTTTTTTTTTTTTAATTAAAAATATTTTTAATTAAAAAAATTTTTTTTTGGTGGTTGTTTTGTTTTGGCGGGTGCTTTTTGGAAGTCTTAAAGGGGCAGGGCAGGACACTTAATCCAGAGGTAGGGAATCCGGGGATCTCTGGGCACCCTAACCCCTGGGCTGCAGGGAGCAGGGAGGCCCTTACGGTGATAAATAGCCTCCCAGCCGCTCCCGATCCAACGCGACTCCACCACGTTGGAGTAGCTGCCCAAGCCAGGCCACGCCCACAGCAACAGCGGAGATTAACTCCATAGCAGCCGGGCAGGAAGCAGAAACCCTGTCTGCGCGCAGCTGCGCAGCACAAGCCACTAGAGGTCGTTATTCTCCCAGGAGAGGAGGGCCACAAACCAACAAGAAAAGAAGTTCTTCCAGCCGTCAATCGTCCCAGCTCTGCAAACTCTTCCTATCACCATGAAAAGGCAAAGCTACAGGCAGACAAAGATCACAGAGACAACACCAGAGAAGGAGACAGACCTAACCAGTCTTCCTGAAAAAGAATTCAAAATTAGAATCATAAACATGCTGACAGAGATGCAGAGAAATACACAAGAGAAATGGGATGAAGTCCGGAGGGAGATCACAGATGCCAGAAAGGAGATCACAGAAATGAAACAAACTCTAGAAGGATTTATAAGCAGAATGGATAGGATGCAAGAGGCCATTGATGGAATTGAAACCAGAGAACAGGAACGCATAGAAGCTGACATAGAGAGAGACAAAAGGATCTCCAGGAATGAAACAATATTAAGAGAACTGTGTGACCAATCCAAAAGGAACAATATCCGTATTATAGGGGTACCAGAAGAAGAAGAGAGAGGAAAAGAGATGGAAAGTATCTTAGAAGAAATAATTGCTGAAAACTTCCCCAAACTGGGGGAGGATATAATCGAACAGACCACGGAAATACACAGAACCCCCAAAGAAAGGATCCAAGGAGGACAACACCAAGACACATAATAATTAAAATGGCAAAGATCAAGGACAAGGAAAGAGTTTTAAAGGCAGCTAGAGAGAAAAAGGTCACCTATAAAGGAAAACCCATCAGGCTAACATCAGATTTCTTGACAGAAACCCTACAGGCCAGAAGAGAATGGCATGATATATTTAATACAATGAAACAGAAGGGCCTTGAACCAAGGATACTGTATCCAGCACGACTATCATTCAAATATGACGGTGGGATTAAACAATTCCCAGACCAACAAAAGCTGAGGGAATTTGCTTTCCACAAACCACCCCTACAGAACATCTTACAGGGACTGCTCCAGATGGGAGCACTCCTAGAAAGAGCACAGCACAAAACACACAACATGTGAAGAATCGAGGAGGAGGAATAAGAAGGGAGAGAAGAAAAGAATCTCCAGACAGTGTATATAACAGTTCAATAAGCGAGCTAAGTTAGGCACTAAGATACTAAAGAGGCTAACCTTGAACCTTTGGAAACCACGAATTTAAAGCCTGCAATGGCAATAAGTACATATCTTTCAATAGTCACCCTAAATGTTAATGGGCTGAATGCACCAATCAAAAGACACAGAGTAATAGAATGGATAAAAAAGCAAGACCCATTTATATGCTGCTTACAAGAAACTCACCTCAAACCCAAAGACATGTACAGATTAAAAGTCAAGGGATGGAAAAACTTATTTCAAACAAACAACAGCGAGAAGAAAGCAGGGGTTGCAGTACTAATATCAGACAAAATAGACTTCAAAACAAAGAAAGTAACAAGAGATAAAGAAGGACATTACATAATGATAAAGGGCTCAGTCCAACAAGAGAATATAACCATTCAAAATATATATGCACCCAACACAGGAGCACCAGCATATGTGAAACAAATACTAACAGAACTAAAGGGGGAAATAGACTGCAATGCATTCATTCTAGGAGACTTCAACACACCACTCACCCCAAAGGATAGATCCAACGGGCAGAAAATAAGTAAGGACACGGAAGCACTGAACAACACAGTAGAGCAGATGGACCTAATAGACATCTACAGAACTCTACATCCAAAAGCAACAGGATATACATTCTTCTCAAGTGCACATGGAATATTCTCCAGAATAGACCACATAGTAGGCCACAAAAAGAGCCTCATTAAATTCCAAAAGATTGAAATCCTACCAACCAATTTTTCAGACCACAAAGGCATAAAACTAGAAATAAACTGTACAAAGAAAGCAAAGAGGCTCACAAACACATGGAGGCTTAACAACACGCTCCTAAATAATCAATGGATCAATGACCCAATCAAAATGGAGATCCAGCAATATATGGAAACAAATGACAACAACAACACTAAGCCCCAACTTCTGTGGGACACAGAAAAAGCAGTCTTAAGAGGAAAGTATATAGCAATCCAAGCATATTTAAAAAAGGAAGAACAATCCCAAATGAATGGTCTAATGTCACAATTACCGAAATTGGAAAAAGAAGAACAGATGAGGCCTAAGGTCAGCAGAAGGAGGGACATAATAAAGATCAGAGAAGAAATAAATAAAATTGAGAAGAATAAAACAATAGCAAAAATCAATGAAACCAAGAGCTGGTTCTTCGAGAAAATAAACAAAATAGATAAGCCTCTAGCCAGACTTATTAAGAAGAAAAGAGAGTCAACACAAATCAACAGTATCAGAAACGAGAAAGGAAAAATCACGACGGATCCCACAGAATTACAAAGAATTATTAGAGAATACTATGAAAAACCTATATGCTAACAAGGTGGGAAACCTAGGAGAAATGGACAACTTCCTAGAAAAATGCAACCTTCCAAGATTGACCCAGAAAGAAACAGAAAATCTAAACAGACCAATTACCAGCAACGAAATTGAAGTGGTAATCAAAAAACTACCAAAGAACAAAACCCCCGGGCCAGATGGATTTACCTCGGAATTTTATCAAACATACAGGGAAGACATAACACCCATTCTCCTTAAAGTTTACCAAAAAATAGAGGAGGAGGGGATACTCCCAAACTCATTCTATGAAGCTACCATCACCCTAATACCAAAACCAGGCAAAGACCCCACCAAAAAAGAAAACTACAGACCAATATCCCTGATGAACGTAGACGCAAAAATACTCAACAAAATATTAGCAAACCGAATTCAAAAATACATCAAAAGGATCATACACCATGACCAAGTGGGATTCATCCCAGGGATGCAAGGATGGTACAACATTCGAAAGTCCATCAACATCATCCACCACATCAACAAAAAGAAGGACAAAAACCACATGATCATCTCCATCGATGCTGAAAAAGCATTTGACAAAGTTCAACATCCATTCATGATAAAAACTCTCAGCAAAATGGGAATAGAGGGCAAGTACCTCAACATAATAAAGGCCATCTATGATAAACCCACAGCCAACATTATATTGAACAGCAAGAAGCTGAAAGCATTTCCTCTGAGATCGGGAACTAGACAGGGATGCCCACTCTCTCCACTGTTATTTAACATAGTACTGGAGGTCCTAGCCACGGCAATCAGACAAAATAAAGAAATACAAGGAATCCAGATTGGTAAAGAAGAAGTTAAACTGTCACTATTTGCAGATGACATGATACTGTACATAAAAAACCCTAAAGACTCCACCCCAAAACTACTAGAACTGATATCGGAATACAGCAAAGTTGCAGGATACAAAATCAACACACAGAAACCTGTGGCTTGCCTATACACTAACAATGAAGCAACAGAAAGAAAAATCAGGAAAACAACTCCATACACAATTGCATCAAAAAAAAAATACCTAGGAATAAACCTAACCAAAGAAGTGAAAGACTTATACTCTGAAAACTACAAGTCACTCTTAAGAGAAATTAAAGGGGACACTAACAGTTGGAAACTCATCCCATGCTCGTGTCTAGAAAGAATTAATATCGTCAAAATGGCCATCCTGCCCAAAGCAATATACGAATTTGATGCAATCCCTATGAAACTACCAGCAACATTCTTCAATGAACTGGAACAAATAATTCAAAAATTCATATGGAAACACCAAAGACCCCGAATAGCCAAAGCAATCCTGAGAAAGAAGAATAAAGTAGGGGGGATCTCACTCCCCAACTTCAAGCTCTACTATAAAGCCATAGTAATCAAGACAATTTGGTACTGGCACAAGAGCAGAGCCACAGACCAATGGAACAGACTAGACAATCCAGACATTAACCCAGACATATATGGTCAATTAATATTTGATAAAGGAGCCATGGACATACAATGGCGAAATGACAGTCTCTTCAACAGATGGTGCTGGCAAAACTGGACAGCATGTAGGAGAATGAAACTGGACCATTGTCTAACCCCGTATACAAAAGTAAACTCAAAATGGATCAAAGACCTGAATGTAAGTCATGAAACCATTAAACTCTTGGAAGAAAACAGGCAAAAACCTCTTAGACATAAACATGAGTGACCTCTTCTTGAACATATCTCCCCGGGCAAGGAAAACAACAGCAAAAATGAGTAAGTGGGACTATATTAAGCTGAAAAGCTTCTGTACAGCAAAAGACACCATCAATAGAACAAAAAGGAACCCTACAGTATGGGAGAATATATTTGAAAATGACACATCCGATAAAGGCTTGACGTCCAGAATATATAAAAAGCTCACACACCTCAACAAACAAAAAACAAATAACCCAATTAAAAAATGGGCAGAGGAACTGAACAGTTCTCCAAAAAAGAAATACAGATGGCCAACAGACACATGAAAAGATGCTCCACATCGCTAATTATCAGAGAAATGCAAATTAAAACTACAATAGGGTATCACCTCACACCAGTAAGGATGGCTGCCATCCAAAAGACAAACAACAACAAATGTTGGCGAGGCTGTGGAGAAAGGGGAACCCTCCTACACTGCTGGTGGGAATGTAAGTTAGTTCAACCATTGTGGAAAGCAGTATGGAGGTACATCAAAATGCTCAAAACAGACTTACCATTTGACCCAGGAATTGCACTCCTAGGAATTTACCCTAAGAATGCAGCAATCAAGTATGAGAAAGATCAGTGCACCCCTATGTTTATCGCAGCACTATTTACAATAGCCAAGAATTGGAAGCAACCTAAATGTCCATCGATAGATGAATGGATAAAGAAGAAGTGGTACATATACACAATGGAATACTACTCAGCCATAAGAAAAGGGCAAATCCAACCATTTGCAGCAACATGGATGGAGCTGGAGGGCATTATGCTCAGTCAAACAAGCCAAGCGGAGAAAGAGAAATACCAAATGATTTCAGTTATCTGTGGAATATAAGAACAAAGGAAAAACAGAAGGAACAAAACAGCAGCAGAATCACAGAACTCAAGAATGGACTAACAGGTACCAAAGGGAAAGGGACTAGGGAGGATGGGAGGGTAGGGAGGGATAAGGGGGGGAGAAGTACAGGGGTATTAAGATTAGCATGCATGGGGGGGTAGGAGAAAAGGAAGGGCTGTACAACACAGAGAAGGCAAGTAGTGATTCTACAACATTTTGCTATGCTGATGGACAGTGACTGTAAAGGGGTTTATAGGGGAGACCTGGTATAGGGGAGAGCCTAGTAAACATAATATTTGTCATGTAAGTGTAGATTAGTAATACCAAAAACAAAACAAAACAAAACAAAAAAAAGGGCGGTTCCTGCGTAGTAACCTCCAGTGAGTTCTACACAAGGGTATAAAGGGCATATAAAAGTGTAGGCAAAGGGTATGTTTCTGTTTATACAGAGGATCAAAGCCTAATTGGGCTACCCCAAAAATGAACTAAGATACGATATGAAAAAGAACTTCCAACATCAGCACTCTCTGGAAGACTCATGCCAGAAGATGATCATCAAAAAACCCCAACAAAGATCCACGCACTGGTACAGCTGTAGATGCACTCATCCCACCAGCTCCTGGACTTGCCATGGGAATGAAGGAGATACCTAAGCTGGCCTGTGCATACAGTAAAACAACAAATTTGACTGGATCTATACTGTTGGAACTCAACCAAGAGTTAGAAGAAGTGCAAATTGTAGCACTCCAAAATCTTACAACTACAGACTATTTACTGTTAAAAGAACATAAGGGATGTGAACATTCCCCAGGAATGGGTTGTTTTAATTTGTCTGATTTCTCTCAGACTGTTCAAGTTCAGTTGGACAATATCCACCATATCATACATAAGTTTTCACAAATGCCTAAGGTGCCTAACTGGTTTTCTTGGTTTCACTGGAGATGGCTGGTAATTACAGGTATGCTTTGGTTATGGAACTATACTCCTATTATGTTAATGTGTGTGCGCAATTTAAGTAGTAGCTTAAAACCTATACATGCTGAAGTTACTCTACAAGAAGATATATCAAAGAAATAATCAATCTTCCCATGTTTTCTTCCGCCTGCTACTTCTATAGCTTTTCTTCTTCCTTCCTAATTACAACCCTTAAATAGAATTCGTGCCTCATATCAAATTTACCGAGTATCATAATTCTTCCAAGTGGTAAAGATACCTCAAGACAAATGCTGGGCATAGAAGCCACAGGGCATAAATATGCAAAGAAATAAAAAGCTAACCATTTCAAACAATAAGGCTTCTCTCTCACTTACCAACTTTACATTTCCCTGTATGGCCCCGGAAGATGACTGGTTAGCCAGAGACAGGTAAGATTCCTCAAGGGAGGAACAACCTAAGACAGGCACAGTCGCAGGGGGGCCATCAGGTGAGAAATTGGGGATCAACAGAGGTGAGGCTTAGAACCTCACCCCCTCTGTTTTGAGAGAAATCTTCTGCATCCATGGATGTTTTATTGCCCTTGTCTAGCTTGGATTAACGCATAGTCTACAGGCACACACCTGATCATCTACATTTGCTCCCTTACAACTCTAAACTATGTTTTCTACCTTTATCTCGTATCTACCTACCACTTCAGCATTTTATTAAAAATAATAATAATAAAGAGAGAAATGTGGTATCCACATATAAATCAAGTATAAAAACCAAATGAGTATTCATATTTGAACTGACTGTTTAGAGTTCATAATGCATGAGCAAAACCGAAAGTTTCTGTGATGACTGCCCTTGTACTGTTCACTATGTAACTTATTCACTATGTAAGAATTTGTTCTCCATGTAACAACTTGTTATGCCTCAGAAGATTGGAGACTGACGAAAATTAGGCTTGGGTTGGATTAATGATTGTGCATTGAGCATTGACTCCCCTATACAGAATTTTATTGTTGTTAACAACCATTTGATCAATAAATATGAGAGATGCCCTCACACACACACAAAAAAAGTACACACTTCCAATGGTAAAATAAATAAGTAACCGGGATGTAATGTGTAGCATAAGGAATATAGTCAAGATATTGTAACAGCTTGGTATGGTGATAGCTGGTACCTAGAATTGTCATGTATATAAATGTTGAATCACTATGTTGTACACCTGAAACTAATGTATTGTAATACTGTGTGTCAACTACCCTTCAATAAAAAATAATTACAAAAAAAAAAGAACAAAACTCCTGAACCAGATGTCCTGCTGAATTTTATCAAACATTTATTGAAGACCTAATACCCATCCTCCTTTAAGTTTTCCAAAAAGTAGAAGAGGAGGGAAAACTCCCAAAATCATTCTGAGGCAAGCATCACTCTAAAACCAAAACCAGGCAAAGACACCAAAAAAAAAAGAGAGAAAACTACAGAGCAATATCCCTGATGAACATAGGTGCAAAAATACTCAACAAAATATTAGCAAACCAAATTCAAAAATACATCAAAAACATCATCCATCCTCATCAAGTAGGATTTATTCCAGGGATGCAAGGATGGTACAACATTCAAAAACCTATCAACATCATCCACCACATCAACAAAAACCACATTATCATCTCTACAGATGCTGAAAAAGCATTTGACAAAATTCAACATCCATTCATGATAAAATATCTCAACAAAATGGGTGTAGAGGGCAAGTACCTTAACATAATAAAGGCCATATATGACAAACGCACAGCCAACATTATACTTAACAGAGAGAAACTGAAAGCTTTTCCTTTAAGATCGGGAACAAGACAAGGATGCCCACTCACCCCACTTTTATTCAATGTAGCTCTGGAGGTCCTACCCATAGCCATCAGACAATACAAAGAAATAAAAGGCATCCAGACTGGCAAGGAAGAAGTTAAACTCTCCCTGTTTGCAGATGACATGATATTTCACATTAAAAACCCTGAAGAATCCACCCCAAAACTATTAGATCTAATATCTGAATTCAGCAAAGTTGCAAGATACAAAATTAATCTGTAGCATTCCTACACTAACAATTAACTAGCAGAAATAGAAATCAGGTAAGCAATTCCATTCACAATTGCACCAAAATTATAAAATACCTAGGAATAAACCTAACCAAGCAAGTGAAAGGCCTATACTCTGAAAACTGCAAGACACTCATGAGAGAAATTAAAGAAGATACCAATAAATGGAAACACATCCCGTGCTCACGGAGTGGAAGAATTAATACTGTCAGAATGGCCATCCTGCCTAAAGCAATCTACAGATTCAATGCAATCCCTATCAAAATACCAACAGCATTCTTCAATGAACTAAAGCAAACAGTTCTAAAATCTATATGGAAACACAAAAGACCCTAAATAGCCAAAGCAATCCTGAGAAGGAAAAATAAAGTGGGGGAATTATGCTCCATAACTTCAAGCTCTAGTACAAAGCCACAGTAATGAAGACAATTTGGTACTGGCACAAGAACAGATCCATGGAACAATGGAACAGAATAGAGAGCCCAGATATAAACCCAAGCATATATGGTCAATTTGTCTATGATAAAGGAGCCATGGACATACAATGGGGAAATGATAGCCTCTTCAACAACTGGTGTTGACAAAACTGGACAGCTACATGTAAGAGAGTGAAATTGGATTACTGTCTAACCCCATACACAAAAGTAAACTTGAAATGTAACAAAGACCTAAATGTAAGTCATGAAACCATACAACTCTTAGAAGAAAACACAGGCAAAAATCTCTTGAGTATAAACAGGAGCAGCTTTTTTCCTGAACACATTTCCTCGGGCAGGGGAAACAAAAACAAAAATGAACAAATGGGACTACATTAAGCTAAAAAGCTTCTGTACAGCAAAGGACACCATCAACAGAATAAAAAGACATCCTACAGTATGGGGGAATACATTTGTAAATGACATATCTGACAAGGGGTTAACATCCAAAATATATAAAGAACTCACATGCCTCAACACGCAAAAAGCAAATAACCTTATTACAAAATGGGTGGAGGATATGAGCATACACTTCTCCAAAGAAGAAATTCAGATGACCAGCCGGCACATGAAAAGATGCTCCACATCATTAATTATCAAGGAAATGCAAATTAAAACCACAATGAGATATCACTTCACACCAATTAGGATGGCCAACAAAGAAAAGAGTAGGAACAACAAATGCTGACAAAGATGCAGAGAAAGGGGTACCCTCCTACACTGCTGGTGTAAACTAGTTCAACCATTGTGGAAAGCAATATAGAGGTTCCTCAAAAAACTAAAAGTAGAAATACCATTTGACCCAGGAATTCTACTCCTAGGAATTTGCCCAAAGAAAACAACTTCTCAGATTCAAAAAGACATATGCACCCCTATGTTTATCGCAGCACTATTTGCAATAGCCAAGATATGGAAGCAAACTAAGTGTCCATCAGTAGATGAATGGATAAAGAAGAGGTGGTACATACACACAATGGAATGCTTTTCAGCCATAAGAAAGAAAGCAATCCTACCATTTGCAACAACATGGATAGAGCTAGAGGGTATTATGCTCAGTGAAATACATCAGTCAGAGAAAGACAAATACCAAATGATTTCCCTCATTTGTTGAGTATAACAACGAAGCAAAACTGAAGGAACAAAATAGCAGCAGACTCACAGACTCCAAGAAGGAACTAGTGGTTACCAAAGGGGAGGGGTGGGGGAGGGTGGGCAGGGAGGGATGGAGAAGGGAACTAAGGGGTATTATGATTGGCACACATGGTGTGTGTGAGGTTGCGGGGAAGACAGTGTAGCTCAGAGAAGACAAATAGGGACTCTGGCATCTTACTACACTTATGTACAGTGACTGCAATGGGATATGGGGAGGACTTGATAATAAGGGTGAATGTAATAACCACATTGTTTTTGTTGTGAAACCTTCATAAGTGTGTATTTCAATGATACCTTAATAAAAAAAAAACTGTATTTACAATTGGAGTGAGTTTTAACACACCTCGATTATAAGATAATAGAACAAGCAAAAAATCATCAAAGATATGCAATGTTTTTTTAAAAATCAGACAGGATGTAGAATATTTGACCAACACTATTAACCAAGTTAATCTAATTGACAGTATGGATCACTCCCCCAAAAATGCAGAATAAACATTTTTTACAAGTCCATGTGGACCATCTCCAAAAACTGAGCATGTATTGAACCAAAAAGCAAATCACAAATATTTCAGATTGAAATCATACAGGATAGTCTGACCACAGCAGAAAAAAGTAGTGAAGAACTAAAAAGATAATGAATGTACTCATATTAATAAAAATTAAGAAATACCTTTTCAATAACCCATGGATAACAATGAAAATTAGAAAATATTTTTAATTGAATGATATTGGAAATTCTATATATCCTAAGTTTGGGGGATGCAGGTAATTCTCATAGAAAAAATGCATAATCTTAGAAAGCACATATTAGAAAAGAGGAAAGTTTGACAATCAGTGATCTAAGTATCCATGTCAAGAAATTATACACAGAATAGTTACTTAGGCCAAAGAAAGAGGAAGGTAATAATAAAAATAAGAGCAGAGATTAGATGGATAAGAAATGTATAATCAGAAGGCTAAACAAAGCCAAAAGTTGATTCTTTGAAAAGATAAATGAAATTAATACACATTGGTAATACTGATCAAGAAAAAAATAGGGAGGCCCCAAATTACTAGGGTGACCATACATCTGGGTTTAACATTCTCAAAAATGCTGAGGTCTGAATGATAAATTATGGTCATCCTGCAAATACTCAAAATCAGAAATTAAAGGGTACATCACTATAGATCATCCTCTACAATGCCTTCTCCCCCTGTCCCTATCTTTCACCAAGACCTCTTTATTTTGATTATCTCCTTTTTTTTTATCTCCACTGCTATAACCTTAGCCTAAGTTACCAATACTGTGTCATCTGGACTAGTGCAATTCAGCCTTATAAAAGGTCTACCTGCCTCCAGCCTTACTACCTTCCAATCTGTTCTCTACTTAACAACCAAAGTGATCTTTTTAAATGACAAAACCAGTCAGGGTGCTCCCAGGATAGGGTTGTCAGATTCAGCAAATAAAAATACAGAATTCCCAGTTAAATATGAATTTCAGAAAAACAAGTTATGTTTTAATACATGTAGGTCCTATGCACTATTAAGACATATAGATATTACAAATTGTGTTGTTTTCTGAAATACAAATATGACTGGATATTCTGCTTTTTATCTGGCAACAGTACCCCAAGATGAAAACCCGTCAATGGTTCCTATTGTTCTTTTTATTTTAGTTTAGTTTGATTTAGTTTTAATTGTGGTAAGAACATTTAACAGATCAAACTTTTAAATAATTTTTAGGTGTACAATACATTAATGTTGACTACAGTACAATGTTGCACAGCAGATCTCTAGAGTTTATTCATCTAGCTTAGCTTGATGTGTCCATTAATTCATAATTCTCCACATGCTCCTCCTCCCAGTTCCTGGCTACCACCATTCCCCTCTTTGATTCAATGAATTTGACTATTTTAGTTACCTAATATAAATGGAATCACACATTATTTGTCTTTCTGACTGGCTTACTTCACTTGTAATAAAGTCCTCAAGGTTCATCCAGGTTGTTGCACATTACAGAATTTCCTTCTTTTTTAAGGCTAATGAGTATTCAATTTTATTTATATATATGTAGACCACATTTTCTTTATCCCTTCACCTGTCAATGGACATTTAGGTTGTTTCTACATCTTCATTATTGTGAATAATGCTGCAGTGAACATGGGAGTGTAGACTTCTTTTTGAGATCCTGATTTCAATCCTTTTGGATAAATATGCAGAAGTGTGACTACTGGGTGATATAGTATTTTTACTTTTAATTTTTTGGAGTAACGCCATACTATTTTCCAGAGTATCTACACCATTTTACATTACCAACCGTGTGCAAAGGTTCTAATTTCTCCACATCCTTACCAACACTTTGTATTTTTTTGATAATGGCCATTCTGATAGGTGTGAAATGATATCTCATTGAAGTTTTGATTTGTATTTTCCTGATGATTAGAGACATTGAGCAATTTTTTCATATACATTTTTGCCGCTTGTATGTCTTCTTTGAGAAATGTCTTTCAAAGCCTTTCCCCATTTTAAAATCAGGTTATTAGTTTTTGCTATTGAGTTATATGAGTTCCTCATATATTTGAGAGATTAATCTCTCATTAGATATATGGTTTGAAAATATTTTCATCCAGTCTGTAGGCTGCCTTTCACTCTATGGGTTATTTCTTTTGCTGCATTATTTTTCTTTCCCTTTATCTAACTGACGTTCCTTTGTATAAGAATTTTAGTTTGTTGTAGTCACATGCTTTATTTTTGTTTTTGTTGTCTGTGCTTTTGGTGTCATATCCAAAATCATTAGCAACACCAATGTTACAAAATTTTCCATCTATGCTTTCTTCTATGAGTTTTACAGTTCTAGGTCTTACATTTAAGTCTTTCATCCCTCTTTAGTCGATTTTTGTGTATGATGTAAGATAGTGGTCCACTTTCATTCTTTTGCATGTGAATATCCTGTTTTCTTAACACCATTTGTTGAAGAAACTGTTCTTTCCCCATTATGTATTTCTGGTACCCGTGTCAAAGATCAGTTGACTGTATATGCATGTATTTATTCCTGGACACTCTCTTCTGTTCCATTGGTCTCTATGTCTGTTTTTATGCCAGTGTCATACTGTTCTTATTACTGTAGCCTTGTAGTACAGTTTGAAATCAGGAAGTATAATGCTTCTAGCTGTGTTCTTTTTTTCTCAGGATAGCTATTCATGGTCTTTTGTAGCAGATTCAGGTGAATTCAAATAAACATTCTACCTTCAAAGAATACCTGAATAAGTACTTCTCTGTCTTACTATGGAAGTTTAAAACATCTACCTGTTTCTTCTGTCACTGGTGCCCAGCAAATGCTTCTAATTCCTTTATGCAGAACATGGAGGCCTAAGAAGAAGGTACAGGAAAAAAAGAGGCTTCTGGGATGAACACCTTTTGTGAATGAAGACTATATTGACAATACATTCAATTTAGAACAGAGGTTACAAACACAAAGATCAACAGAGGTCATGAAGGTAAAATAAAACAATAAATTGGGTAGAACAAATACAACACTTGGCTCTTTTGGTTTGATGTGTTTGATAGAGATACAGGTACAAAAATTCCACTTGCCTTTTAAATCTGGTATAAGAACACCAGTAGTGCAAATGTGCTGATAAGTGGTAACTGGCATTTACCATCAGTACTACAGGAAGTGGTGGGGGTGGCAGTAAACCACAGAGTTAATGCCCCACCTAAAGAGTGGGCCAGCAACACAAGGCATGATAATAAATGGCAACTATTATTGGCCTTAGTGCCAGGAAGACAATGGGAAGGGGAAATGATGGAGGTAGTAAACTGGAGAGCCCAGGCTAAAAGGGGGTGTCGCACCTCCATACCAGCTGGTTGATCCCTGGTGGAAATGAGGATGTCTTGTCTCCTGATATTATGATTCTTTCAGAGAAGCTGGAAAGCTGGGTATTTATGTGAGATCTCTTGATTATTATGCTGGCAACTAATTCAATTTTTCAAAAGCCAAGTTCAGAAAAAGAAAAAAAAACACTGTTCTGGTAGGACAGGCATGACTATAAGCTAGTTTGGGCTTTGAAATGAGTATTTGTAACCTATGAATTGAGCTATATTTAACATATTTCTGGCTTTCACCCATCAAAAGAGATGGATCTAACAAACAAAAAGAAGATTCAGGAAAGAAAGCCAAGTATTGGTAAAGGAGGTGAGAGGCGAAGAAATGTCTCAGAATCTAAGAGTAGACAGAGCATCAAGGAAAAGACATCTCAGAAGTACTGCATGCAACAGAGTCGTTATAAATATGTCAAACATCACCCCTGAATGGTACAACAGAGATTGTATAGTTCAACCCCTTGATTTAACAGATGAGACTCCTAAAACACAAGAGATTAAGTGGGTTGCTCAAAGTCAAACAGCAAGTTAGTGCCTTGGTCTAATTCCAGTACTCTTTCTACTTACTAGATCACACTTTTTCTGGGGGGTCAGTTCAGTGAACCTGTTAATAAACCAGCCTTTGGAAAAGAAATGAAGAATGTATCCCAGCAATTCAACTGACATGCCTTTGTTTTCCGACTTGTAGGTGACTGTTAGATACCCTATTCTGACTGAATTTTGCAGTTCCTATGCACAACAGATAGCTATATAGATTGTAATCTATTTACTAAAGCCAACTTGGAGGAGCAAATAAATGAAAAACAAAGTCAAACAAGAGCAAAACTCTGAGCATTTAATTTTGACAGGAAAAGAGGTGGTGGTTATGAAGAGGAAATGCATTTATTCCAACCACATCTATATGAAACCAAGAGGCTGAGTTGCTTCCACTTCACTACTTCAGAAGCCTAAGAATGAGTTCTGAGTTGAACAGGGCAAAGTGTGATTTCAGAAGCCTTAAAATACTGTTCATGCTGCATACTAAGTTATTCAAAACAAATTCAAGATGTTTGCTTCCTTTCACAGCTCCCTGCCTCCTTTCCTTTATTTAGCATACTTTCATTTCCAAGAATGCCTGCTGACAATTTTTTTCTCTGTCCTTCCTTAAAGCTATCTGGTTCTTCTGATCTGGCCATTATCTGATTGCTTATTGTAGAGGTACCATGGCAAGGTTGTATCATCTCCTTTTTAAATTTTCTCTAATATTAGATGCTTATTCTTAAGCCACTAAAGTCTAGAGCTTTGAGCTTTTCTCTCCCTCTTTGTCACAATGATTCACTGACAGATTTCTCAAAAAAGAGTTGCCAAGTTCACTAAGGAAGGGATGATTGTTTATTGCAACCCAGCTCCTGCCACCGAGACAGATCTGTATTTCAAAGTCCCAGCTTAGAGTCACTAATCAAGGACTACTTCTGAAAACTTAGAAATGGACAGTATTCAGAAAGCACATGCAAATGTCAGCATAACATGGATAAACGTGAGCTCAAACTGTCTTGGGAGCCAGCACCTTTACACACACACATACACACACAATGATAATTCAGGAAGGAAATGAGCTAAACCTCAGTTGGATGGCTTTTAATCAATCAATCAGGATTTCTATAAATACCATATGCTTGGAAGATACTAAGAGAAGGGAAAAGTATAGTTTGTGTATCCAAGGACCTTAAATTCTGCATGATACAAAAAAATTACCAGGCACGAAATAATCAGATATTTGTTAGTTAAACTATGAGGTATACTGAAGAAGTACAAGAGGAACTTACAAAGTAAAGACATCTGTGCGTTCTTAAGCAGTAAGCAAAGGCTTCATGGGGGGAGGGAAGCTTGAGCTGGGTCTTGAGGGATAGTTAGGACTTGAATGGATAGAGAAGGTGCATCAAGCTAGGAGAACACTGGGCATGGGAACAAGAATAGGAAGATGGAGAATCAAGGAGTTCATCCAGAATGAGGTGAAGAATTCACATAGATGAACAGTGGGATGTAAGAGTGTATAAAAAAGATGGGATAAGTATTTTAAAAGTCAGGTAGAAGAGTTAGTATTTAAGGTGTCAGGCAGCAGAGCTACTGCAAGTTCTTACACAGGGATTTGAATTGATCTGGCTATAATGTTCAACAGAGTTAGATGAAAGAAAGCAAGCTTGTTAGGAAGCTAAGGCATTAATACAGATGTGAGGTGAAGGCAATTAGCTTTCAGAAAAACCAGGTGGGTATGACAATGAACTTTTAATGGTTTTAACCAGAGTTACCTAGAATTAAAAAACATTAAAAGAAGAAAAAAGGTGTTAGAAATCACCTAATCAAGTTTCTTCACTTTATATTGAGGAAACTGAAGGTATGAAAGTATAAGCGATTTTTCTAAGGTTACCTAGTCAAGTAGTTAGTGGCAAAGCAGGGACTATAATCCAGGCCTTTTGAGTGTACCTTAGCAAGTGCACTTTACAAAATGCCAAGCTGTTGAACTTGAAATGAGAGCAAGATAACCAAGCGGATTTCCCTCTAGGCAGCAGTGGATGTGGTACAGACATTCAAGTGAATGAATACTTTAGATGTTATATGAAGGAATGGTACCTGGACCAGCAACTGTGGAGAAGCTCTGAGAGGGAGCATGTAGAGACAAGAACAGAGACAAGATTAAGAGGTGAATGAAAGAACAGTTACAAAACTGATGGTTAATCAAGAGGAAGACATGTCACAGGAGCCAAGAGAAAGGAGATTTTGAAAAATAAGGGATGGGAATCTTTTACTTTTGGCCAAGATGGAACAACAGGGGTGGCATTTGGGTCTTCCGGTCTCCTGACTGGAAAAAGTAAAACAGTAGACAAAACATATGAAACAGCAGTTCTCAGGGTATTTGACATCAGATAATGAAATGCAGTATCCACAAGAGATGGAGAACAAAAAGGGAGCTCTATGACTGCCCCAGCTTACTGCCTTTGGAGTGTTTTCAAGCCACAGCATAAGGAGCAGGAAGCCAGGCAAAACTTGATAGTCTCCTCAATTTGAAGAGATAGAGCTGTGGATCTGGGGAGACTAAGGCAACTTGGGTTTGCAGGACAGAGTACCAAGGAGAGATCCTCACAAAAAGAGAACCATGCAGATCTGTAAAGGATCTCCTCAAGTATTCAGCTGAGTGCTGATCATCATATGTGTGTTTGCTGAACCATCTGAAATGATTAGACATAAGAATGCTCAGTGCTCACACAGGCTTGGAATTGTGCCTGTTCCCATGAGTCAGACTGTAAAAACTCAGGATTCACTGATCATTGGGTAAAATACACAGAAGTCTTACATCAGTACTGGAAATAATTAGTCATGGACTAAGCACTGCTATAATCTCACCTCTCAAATCTTCAAAGCAAACACAAAGGGATAAATTTGTTTCAAAGTACATGTTCCAGAACAAATGTCAAGAGTATTTATAAGAATACTAAAACATCCAGCATCCAGCAAAGTAAAATTCACAATGTCTGCCTTCCAAATAAAAATTATCAGGCATGCAAAGAAACAAGTAAACATAACTTTAATGAAGAAGGAAATAAATCAATTAATCAAAATTAACAGAAAGAATACAGATGAAAGAATTAGTAGACAAGGACATTTAAAATTATCATAATTGTAATTGTATTTCATATGCTCAAGAAACTAGATGAAGGTTGGAACATGTTAAGAAGAGATATGGAAGGTAAAAAGAAAATGAAGTTTTACATAAGAAAATTACAATATCTAAGATAAAAAATACACTGGATGGAATTAATGGCAGAACAGACATTACGAAAGAAAAGATTGTGAATTTGAATACATAACAATAGAAATGATAAAAAAAGTGAAACAAAGAAAAAAAATACTGGAAAAAAATTAGAACATCAAAGAGGGCTATGGAACAACTTCAAATGATCTAAGTGTAATTGAGGTCCCTGAATGTACAGGAAATATATATGAGGAAATATTGGCCAAACCTTTTCCAAATTTGATAAACACTAAGAAGCTCAAAAAAACATAAAAACAATAAATATAAAGACCATGTTAGCAAGGCATATGAGAATTAACCTGCTTAAAATGAGTTAATAAAACAAATGATTTACACGCAGAAAAAAAGTACACATTACCTATAGAGGAACAAAAATAACAATAACAGCAGATATCTCCTCAAAAAACAACAACAAAAAGAACACAGTGGAGTAAAATCTTTTTAGTATTAGAAGAAAACAAAATCCTGTCAAACTAAACTAGTTTACCTCCAAAAATATTCTTTCAAAAAAACAAAAGAGAAATTGAGACTTGCAGACATACAAAAACTGAAATAATTAACCTTTGGCAGACTCATATACAAGAAATGTAAAAGTAAGTCTTTTATGTAGGAGAGAAATGATAGTAGATGGGAAGATAGATTTACACAAATGAATGAAGAGCCCCAGGAATAGTAACAACATAGATCAATATAGAAACTTTGTCTCATAATTTAAGTCACTCTTAAGCATAATCTACTGAAATAAAAATGAAAACATGTATTTTGGTGTTTATAATATATGTAGAAGATGTGTGACAGAAATGGTTCCTATACTATGGGTAAAGTGGTATAAAAGCACTTGAAGACAGACTGATAAATCAAAGATGTACATTATAAACTCTAAAACAACACAACACGGAGTTAAAGCTAATGAAATAAAAGGAATATGAAGTGGAATCATAAAAATTATCCAATTTTAAAAAAGGCAGGAAAAGTTCAAAATAACAAAAATAGGTGAAGAAAATAAAAAATAAATAGATAATATATGTAAACTCAAACATGTCAATAATCACATTAGATGTTAATGGTCTGAACATCCAAATAAAAAGACAGAGATTATCAGATTTGATTTAAAAAGGCAAAATCCAACTATATATTGCCTACAGGTAACCCACTTTAAATGTAAAGATACAGAATAAAAGGATAGAAATAGATATAACAAGCAAACTAATAAAAAGAAAGCTAGAGTATCTCAGAGCAAAGAATACAGTCATAGTTAGTGTCATTTAATCATGATAAAAGGGTCAATTCAGCAACAGGACATAAGGATCCTAAATGTTTTTGCCTCCAGTAACAAAGCTTCAGAATACATGAAGAAAAATCTGATAGATATGCAGGGAAAACCAAACAAATTCACAATTATAGTCAGACGTTTCAACAGCCTTCTATCAATAATTGATAGAACAAGTAGACAGAAAATCAGAAAGGATGTAGAAAATGAATAATACTATTAACCAACTTGACTAAATTAAACTTTGTAGAATACTCCACCCAACATCGTAGCAGAATACACATTCTTTCCAAGTGCATATGGAATATTTATCAAGATAGACTATGTTTTTGGCCATAAAACAAGAATCAAAATTTTTAAAGGATTCAAGCCATACAAAGTATGTCATATGACCATAATGGAATTAAACTAGAAATCAATAACAGAAGGATGTCTGTGAATCTACAAATATTTGGAAACTTAATTTAAAAATTCTTAAAAAATTATGAGTCCAAGAAGAATCAAAAGGGAAAGTATTTTAAGCTGAATGATAATGAAGGCACACTATATTGAAATTCAAGGGATGCAGTTAAAGCAGTACCTAAAGATAAATTATAGCATTAAATACTTATATTAAAAAAGAAGAAAGGAATCAAATCAGCAACTTCAGTTTCCATCTTAAGAGACTAGAAAAAGAAGAACAAAGGCCAACTAATATATGAAAAAAGGAAATAATACAGACCAGTGCAGAAATCAATAAAACAGAAAGTAGAAGAAACAACAAAGACAATTAATAAGATCAAATATTCATTGAGAATATAAGTACAATTAATAAACCTTTAGGCAGACTCTTGAGAGACAGAGAGAGACAGCAAGAAAGAGAGTAAGAGAGAGAGAACACATAAATCAATATCAAGAATGAGAGGTGACACCACTGAAGATTCTATAGATATTTTAAAAATAATAAGGGAATATAATGAACAATTTTATGCCAACAGGTCCAACAATTTAGATGAAATTGACAAATTCCTTGAAAGACAGAAACTGACAAGGTTCAATCAAGGCATAGAAAGTCTTAACAGCCCTATATAATTTAAAGTAATTACAAAACCTTCCCACAAAGAAATCTCTTGGTCCAAAAGGCTTCACTGGGAAATTCTACTAAATAGTTAAAGAAAAAAATAATACCTATTCTACAGAAATCTCTCTAGAAATTTGAAGAGGTCAGAATTATTCTCTAATTAGTCTATAAGGCTAGCATTACTCTGATATCAAAAACAAAGGCATTACAAGAAAAAAATTATAAACCAATATCCATTATGAACCTAGATGTGAAAAATTCTTAGCAAAATTTTTGCAAATCTGATCCAACAATATATAAAAGGAATAATAAAGTATGACTAAGGGGGATTAATCCCAGTAATGAAAGGTTGGTATTACATTCAGAAAACAATGCGATTCACCATTTTATCAGACTAAAAAAAGCAAAATCACATGACCATCTCAACAGGCACAGAAAAAACATTTGACAAAATGCAGCATCCATTTCTGATAAAAAGCTCTAAGCAAAATTCTAGGAATAGAAGGAAATTTCCTCAACCAGATAAAGAGCATCTACAAAAAACCTACTGCTAACATCATACTTCGGTGAAAGAATAAATGATTTCCCCTTAAGATTACCCCAACAAAAGTAAGGATGCCCATTCTCTCCACTCCTATTCTGCATTATATAAGAAGATCTAGTAATGCAATAGGCCAGAAAAAGGAATAAAAGTTACCTGGATTAGAAAGAAAGAAGTAAATCTGTTCCTATTAGATAATATTATTGTCCACATAAAAAGTCTAAAGGAATCCACAAAAAGCTACTAGAAATAAGTGAATTTAGCAAGATTATAGGAGATATAGTCAACTTACAAAAATTGATTGCATTTCTATATATAAGCAACAATTGGAAATAAAAAATTTTAACTCATTTCTATGTACATTATAACCAATCTCATGAAATATTTAAATGTTTCCCCAAATACGTGCAGTAACTATATGCTGAAAACTATAAAACACTGACAAAAGTCAATGAAACTTAAACAAATGGAGACCTACAATGTAATGTGTTCATGGATTGCAACACTCAATACTTTCAAGATATCAATTATTTCCTAACTGATCTATAAAATCAACTTGGTCTGGATCAAATTTTTTTATTCCCCATTACCATGAATACCATGTGTGAAAGATGAAACCAGAATTAGGCAAAATTTTAAAAACTACACCATTGCAAAAATACATTATATGGAAAGGCCCCAGAACTCATAGGTATTCATGTAAGTGAAATAAAACTTGTGTTTGCACAAAAAAGCCATACAAAAATATTTACAGTGATTTTATTCATAATCAACCCAAACTGGAAACAATCCAAACTTCTTTTAATGACTGCCTGAATAAACAAAATGTGGTTCATCCTTACAATAGAATATTATGCTGTGATAAAAAGTAAAAATTATTGATCTATATAACCTGGATGAATCTCAAGTCCATTGTGCTTAGTGAAAGGAGTCAGGTTCAAACGCCTACTTACTGTATGATTCCATTTATATGATATTCTGGAAAAGGCTAACATATAGGGACCACAAACAGGTCAGTGATTGCCAGAGTTTGGGATTTGGTGAGGAGCTTAGTGCAGAGAAGGCCGTGAGGAAATTTTTTCAGGTGATAGAATTATTCTGTATCTTAATAATGTTATTAGACTATAAGTTTTTGTTGAAAATCATAGAACTGTATTCCAAAAGAGTGAAATTTACTCTTTGTAAATTAAAAAGTAAAATAAAAATAAACAACTCTCTCTACTAAAAAAAATCTATGTAATTCATTATGTTAACTGTATGAAGAAAAATTTTATGAGTATATCAATTAATGCATTAGATGTGTTTGAAAAGTCAACATATACTCAGAAACAAAAAATTATTAGAAAAGCAGAAGTAAAAGAAATATCATTTTTAAATTATTAAATTATATTTAAATTTAATTAAAGTATATGTAAATCAAACTATATGTATGAACAAAACATTGACTTTACATATTAAAAATAGGCAAAACAAGTAGAGTAAACATCATTTCCAATGATGACATGTTATACCTTTCCCTCTGAGATTAGAAATAAGACAAAGATGCTTGCTTTTACCACCTCTATTCAACATTATACTTGGATGTTCTAGCCAGTGGAATAGGCAAGGAAAAGATACAAAAGGCAAAAGAATTTAAAAAGAAGCCATAGAAAATGCCATTATTCATGAACAATATGATTGTGTAGGTAGAAAATAGAAAAAAAATAGACTCTAGAGAAGCTACTAGAATTAGTAGTGAATTCGGCAAGTCTGCTGGATACAAAGTCAATACATCAAAGCAAAAAGCATTTATTTAAACCAGCAGCCAATAACAATAAATAAAAAAATTAAAATATGTCAATCAAAATAGCACAGAAGACCAAATACATAGTATCTTAAATCAGCTTCCCTGGTAAGTTAAAGGATGGAGCTTTATATCCAGGAATTTCACTGGGTTCAATAACAGTACTTGTTGGGGAGTGCAGGGTGTAGGACTGAGAAGAGGGAGAAGTTAAAACTCTCATGTGGTTGCAGCAAAGCCTTAGTGATCCCAAAGGGTACTCTGAAACTATAACATAATGGCCTTTCAGAGTGTCCCAACCTGCAGGCAAGGAGGATGGGTTTTATAGCCCCACATGAACAATCATTGGACACAACCTGCTCATAGAGTTTGGGCATTACTTAGGCCAAGATGATTCTCTTCAGTGGAGGGAAATTCTCAGAAAGAACTCAGCTAAGAGCACTCAGCTACTAATACTTTTAGTAACTGGGAGAATGAGTAGCTCAAACCTGTTGGGTAATGTGAGTAGTGCACCACAGCATTCACTACAATTCACCATTTGCACCACTTCAATTCGTCTGCTTGATATAATAAGTTGAGGGAACAGTTATTATAAAATGCTATTTGGTCTCTTTTTTTCCTTCAGATGTTTAAAAATGAAGGTTAGAGGGATAAAATATAGCCTCTGACATAGCACTGGTATTGAGGTTACAACCGATATTCATAGTTTCCTGCCTACTACTAGATTCTTCTCACCTTTGGCTACCTACTCTGTTGGCCTGCATGGCTTATTTGATGTGATGATCAAACCCTCATCCCTGAGCGGTCTGAGTCCCTGTTTACTATGCTCTTCTCAGTCCATAACTGATGTAATTTTCCATTTACCATCAAAATCAGGAAAGGGAGTAACATGAGATATTTGAATAGATTAACTGGGTATCAAACATCCTTCCCTACCTTCATTATGTAACAGAAGCTCTATCACCTACTGATGGTCAGGGTAAATTACCCCTGTCAAGATAGTGACTCCTTTCCTTGCCTATTTATCTACTAGAATGAGAAGCTTGAAAAGCCTGAAGTGTACTAGAACTTTAGCTGTGTCCTCTGGTGGAAGTAATCCCTTTCCAGGAACCAGTATGTCTAAATCTGCAGAACCAGATTAGCAAGGACAGGAAGTACACACTTTCCAGGTGGGTTCCTTGGAGCTCCTGGTAGGCAGGAGTACTCCATACTTCTACCCTTTGGTTCCCAGAGTCTACCTATTAGGGACACAATACCATATAGTGGCCATTGACTTAGGGTGTACACTATATCCTGGAGGATGAGACTCCATTCTCATAGGCTATCATCTTCAATCCGATGCTCCAGTTGTACTTTCAAAAGGTTGCCCTATTGCCCTAACAGGGCCAGCAACTTCTGGGAAATGTGAATATGATAAGACCAGTGTATTACATGGTCATGTGCCTACTGTCGCACTTCCTCTACTGTAAAGGAAACTTCTTGGTCTGATACACTGCTAGGTGGGATCATGTGCCATTGGATCAAACATTCTGTAAACCCTTAGAGAGTAGTAATTTCTGAGGTTCTGTAGACAGAAAAGGCACACCCATACTCAGGATGTGTGTCAGTTTCAGTCAATCTGAATCACTGCCTTTCCAAGGTAGACGGAGTGTGATCTAATCAATTTGCAACCAAGAGGATAATTGGTCTCCTTGAGGGATGGTGCCATGTTGGAGATTCAGTGTCAGTCTCTGTTGCTGGCAAGTTGGACTTTTGGCAGGGGTAGTGGCTGCATCAGCTTTGGTGGATGGGACCAATCTCAGATGCACTATTTCCACCTTACAGTAATTTGCTGCCAGGTCCACTAAACCTTATAATTTGGTCTAGAATCTCTTGGAGCCCAGTTCATGATGGATAGTTATGGCCACTTGATACTCCATGGGGAAGTACTCTACTATGGTTCAATAGCATGTCAGGGAGTAGTTCCCAAATGTTACGTAATTTTCCACTGAAAGTGGCATGCATTTGCTCCAGAATTCATTGGTTGACACTATGATTCTCTTATTGAAACTTGTGATAAATTCCACATAGCATCTTTTCCCAACTCCAATACCCTGAATACCATAGGGTTTGCTGAGTCATATAGCTCAAGCAACAGGGCCACGTAGATGGCAACCTGGACCAGCTACAGAACATTTTTCTGCCCTGAGCCCTTTCGTGTCATTATACAATGTACTGAAGTAATATTCCAAGATGTGAAACATGCCATCTCCAGAATCCTACCAAGCACTGTTCTCTCTTCTTAGCCATGAGAAGTATGATGAAAGAAGTTATCCTTTGAAGGGGCTATCTTGGCATACCCCACCACCCTAAAATATTTAATGTCATGCACCTCTGAATCTTCACAAGGTTTATCTCCTGACTTCCGATACTCATACTTCGTACTAATTACCTTCAGATTACTTGCTACATATTTTCCATCTTTTTTGATTCACATGATATCATTGATAGAGTATGCCAATGTGCTGCTAGGTAGAATGTTCAGAAAATTCAGAATTCTTGGAGCTATATTAAAGAGAATGGGTGAATTAACAACGCTGATGGCAAGAAAATGTAGTCTTTTATCTCTTCCAAGTAAATGCTAACTGCTTCTGATCCTCCCTCTTGATAGGGATGTTAAAGAACTCATTCACCAGATCAGTGACAATGTATCAAGTACCTGAGGTCTTGTTAATCAGCTCTAGGAAAAATGCAAACACTGCAGCAGCTGCTCTTGCAGCTTATTGCTTAAATTCCCTGTCATCCTGCAGTAAATGTCTGGCTTTTCTAAGAACCAGGCTGGTGAATTAAATGGAGATACGATAGAGAGCACTACCCTTAGGATCTTTAAAGAGGGCATTAAGCAGTCCATTTCACTTGGCTTGTAATATTGTTTTTATTTATTATCTTGGCCTGGGGTTTGCTGGAGGGGAGTTTCAGAGGTTTCTACTGGGTCTTCTCCTCTTTTGATAGCTCTTGCCTTATAGGCCAAAAAACTAGAGCAGAGACCTAACAACTACCAAGTATATACATTCCAATTAGACATTTGAGGGCTTGGGAAATAACTATTGGCTTGGATAGTGGATCCCTTGTAA
The DNA here is from genome assembly GCF_030020395.1 of Manis pentadactyla. Classification (NCBI taxonomy): domain Eukaryota; kingdom Metazoa; phylum Chordata; class Mammalia; order Pholidota; family Manidae; genus Manis; species Manis pentadactyla. The sequence goes on along the minus strand of NC_080038.1, from coordinate 107,516,195 downwards.
GCTGACCTTGGGTTAGGACTCTATTTATATCTGGCTCCCATACATTCCCACTTAAAGAGAGGGTGGTCAGTGATGTTGATTCCAGTCCTTGAGTATTAATGTAAAATCATACCCAATAGCACTTGACATAGTTGGTTACTCTCCTTCTCCCAGCCTACAATTATCTGAGTAAACAGCCATAGGCAACTTTAGGGCAGAGTTTCTCAACCTTATTACTATTGAAATTTGGGACTGGGTAATCCTCTTTTGTTGGGGGTTGCCATACGCATTGTAAGATGTCTGACAGCATCTTTGGCCTATACTCAGTAGATGATAAAATATCCCTCCAATCATGACAATCAAAAATGTCTCCAGTCATTGCCAAATATACCTGGGGGAGTGGGGGTAAAAATCACTTGTAGTTGAGAATCAGTACTGTAGGAAGAGACTGAAGAAATCAGTATTGTATATATTTTTTCTGGTGTTGCAAGTATTGGGAACCTAAAAACTGACTCATGTCCAGTCCTGAAATTTGGCAAAGGATTGTGACTTTTTATTGGTGTGACTATTCTCAGCCTCCTGATTATCCACCTTTGATGTCTCTTGATTACATAGGTCTGAGATTAGCAACTTTTTTATTTAACATATCCAAGACAGTATATATCTTAGATCTGCAGTTCACTGGGCTCTGTCACAACTACCCAGTTCTGCCTTTGTAGTGTAAAAGCAGCCATAGACAATATAAAAATAAATAGCCACATTTGTATTCCAATAAAACTTTACTTATAAAACTAGACTGCTAGTCCATGGGTTATAGTTTACTGACTCATCATATAGATTGGCCAATAGCTTTTTTGGGGGGTTGCCCATCTTTCTTGCTTCTGGGGGTACTAGTTTATTACCCATTACTTTTTTCTAATTGTAATGCTTTTTAAAATTAAGTTAAATTTCATATTATTTGTTTCTGATGGCACAAGTTAGCCTCCATTATTTCAGGATTCTTTCTTCCTTAGGGCTATCAGTGAGCCTAGTTTGTAAAAGCATTTCCATCTATTAGCCCCAGCCGGAAGACAGCCCCTCCTAAGCTTCTCGACAATGCTGGTCCTGCTTCTCACCAGCCCATTCATTATTGCTTCAGTAAACTGAGTATCAGTAGGTCTTCGCACAGAGTATAATCAACTGATGAGTTTTCCAATCCTTATAGCCATGCTAATATGCTCACTTCTCTGAACCTTCTGGTCTCTTCTTTTACTCTCTTCCATGGCAGTTCTGGTATATCTACTTAATGTGAGCCACCACTTTTTCTAAGTTTCTAAGAGCCATCCAAGCAGCTTCTTAGCACTGCTTCTCAAGGTTCTTTCCAGGATGGTAAAGTATAGATCAATAGAGAATATTCCTATGTCAATATATTCTATTTTATACAGTCTTATATTCCCCCCACCCCAATCTACCTTCGTGACTCAGTCTCATACATACTCTCCTGGCTCCTGTTTGCCAGGTCCTATAGCTGTTTTGGGGTATAGCCCTTTTCTTCCTTAGCAGCTCCAGTTTACATTGTGACTGGGTCCTAGTTTCTGGCCTTGTAGCTGGGAAGGGAGATAGGAGTAGACTGTGAAGGAATCACATTTTGCTTTGTAAGGGAGAGTCTTATGCATCATCTTCAAGCCAAGGAGGAATGAAAGTCTTTAACAGGGAGGAATACGCCTCCTCCTTTCCACAGGCCTAGAGGGCTCAAGGGAAACTGGGGTTACAAGGATTTTTAATTATCTGATCCTGCTGTCCCCATTGCAGGTCCCAGTACTCCTACACAATTAGGGCTCCAAATTTGAAGACTTTCTGTGGCTGAGTAATCAACCTTTCCTGGAGCGCTGCTTTTCACATGACTGAGTCCTGAGACTGACACTCAGTGTTTCCTTTCCACTACAGGAGATAAGAGTATTTTTATATGCTGTCAAATAAGCCCTTTGATTTTCACACTTTATCTTCAGTTGGTATTAATCACCCTCAGCCATTCATTGTCTTTCTTCAGTGCATTGATGGCATTCAGAAAGAGCCATCTGATTCCATTTTCTTTATAATTACTACTGCTCTCAAAACTCTCAAAAGCTTGATATTATACCAACCAGTGACCAATGCATTCTCTTCAACTAGTATCCCATCCTCATTCACCAAAGGTGAAAGTTTTAACGATTACACCACTAGAGCATGCCAGAAGTGCACATACTACTAGTGATGGAGTCCTAATTGCCAGATGCCCAGAGTGATTCAGGTCCAAAATTCCATTTTTAGTCTGCATCCTCTGACCATTCCTGGTACCATCTGGCTTAGATAATAGAGTCTGAAACAAAGATTCGGATGCATAAGATTATTGGAGAATACCCTCAGGGTCAACATTTGTGGAGGAGTGTAAGTAGAATTATCCAAAGGAAGGAGCTGAAGAAGTGCAATGTAATAGCAACAGAGCCTCATCCAAACCAAAGGGATTCTGTGAAGGTGGGATGGCACTTTGTAATTGTCCACCCTTAAGTAGCATTGACAGATTTAACTAAAAATAAAAACAACAACAACAACAAAACAAAACAAAAAAATAGGTTGCTAAGTTAAATCTGGATTTTAGATAAAGAAGTGATACTTTTTCGTATATTTAAACATTACCAAAAAAATTATTGTTTATCTGAAATTTGAATTTAACTGGGTGTCTGGCATTTTTATGTGACAACCCACTCTTGTGGCAAAGGAACAAAGCTTTCTAATTATTCTCTTGTATTAACCAGTCATTGGGAGGGAGGTGAGACATGGCTGGGTACCTCTTTTCAGCAGAGGTAACTTCCTGGAAAAAGACTCAGCCAATAGCCCTCAGTTCCCAAGACTCCCAGCAGCTAGGGGAATGAGTTACTTAGTCTTGAAGGAGGAGATATGGGCAGCATACCACATTTCCCAGTAAATCTAGCCAGATATATGAAAAGTACCTACATAGAAAACTAGAAAAATTTGGAGGTATAATTCAAAAGACTTAAATAAATGGTAAGATATTCCATGTTCATGGATCAGAGGGTTCATACTATAAAAATGTCAACCATTCCCAAATTGATTTATAAATCAATAGAAACTATGGCAAATATTTTTGTAGAAAAAACGACAGGCTAATCCAGAATATATATAGAAGTGTAAAGGATCAAAGACAGACAAAAACATTAGGAACAAAGTTGGATGACTTATACTAATGTGATTTCAAAATGTACTCTACAGCTATACTAATCAAGGCAGTATGGTATTGGCATAAAGACAGATGAATACATAAATAGAACAGAATAGAAAGTACAGAAATGAACTGACACATATAGATCACTGATTTATGACAGAGGTGGCATTGAGTAAAAGGCATTATTTTCAGTAAGTAGTTAGGTAGTTTGAATATCTACACGGAATAAGGAACTTGACCCCCACCTCAATATAGATGCAAAAGATTATTCCCAAGTATAATTTTGTCTAAATGACAAAGGTAAAACAACATAGCTTCTAGAAGATAACATGGGATATCTTCATGAATGTAGGGTAGGCAAACATTTCTTACACTCATAAAGGACTCATAAACATTAAAAATAAAGGCAATGATTGATAAATTGGCCTAGTTTATATTAGGAAAATATAATATGATACTACATGCATCAAAAGTCAACATCAAACCACTCAGTAATAAAAAGAAACAAACTACTGGTACAACATGCATGAATCTCAAAAATATTGTGTTGAAGCTGGTGTTGGCAAAACTGGACAGCTACCTGTAAGAGAATGAAACTGGATTATTGTCTAACCCCATACACAAAAGTAAATTTGAATTGGATCAAAGACCTGAATGTAAGTCATGAAACCATAAAACTCTTAGAGAAAAACATAGACTAACAGTTACCAAAGGGAAAGGAACTGAGGAGGATGGGTGGGAAGGGAGGGATAAGGGTGGGGAAAAAGAAAGGGGGCATTATGATTAGCATGTATAATGTGGGGTAGCATGGGGGGGAGAGCTGTACAACACAGAGAAGACAAGTAGTGATTCTACAACATCTTACTATGCTGATGGACAGTGACTTGGGGAAGGGGGGAGCCTAGTAAACATAATGTTCTTCATGTAATTGTAGACTAATGATACCAAAAACAAACAAACAAAAAAAAACAAAAAAACCATCCAGCTTTTCCTGCAAAAAAAAAAAACATAGGCAAAAATCTCTTGGACATAAACATGAGCAACCTCTTCATGAACAGATCTCCTCGGGCAAGGGAAACAAAAGCAAAAATGAACAACTGGGACTACATCAAACTGAAAAGCTTCTGTACAGCAAAGGACACCATCAGTAGAACAAAAAGACATCCTATAGTATGGGAGAATATATTCATAAATGACAGATCCAATAAGGGGTTGACATCCAAAATATATAAAGAGCTCATACACCTCAACAAAAAGTAAATAATCCAATTTAAAAATGGGCAGAAGAGCTGAACAGACACTTCTCCAAAGAAGAAATTCAGTTGGCCAACAGGCACGTGAAAAGATGCTCCACATCGCTAATCATCAGAGAAATGCAAATTAAAACCACAATGAGATATCACCTCACACCAGTTAGGATGGCCAACATCCAAAAGACAAACAACAACAACAAATGTTGGCAAGGTTGTGGAGAAAGGGGAACCCTCCTACACTGCTGGTGGGAATGTAAACTAGTTCAACCATTGTGGAAAGCAGTATGGAGATTCCTCAAAGAACTCAAAATAGAAATACCATTTGGCCCAGGAATTCCACTCCTAGGAATTTACCCTAAGAATGCAGTTTCAATACCCAGTTTGAAAAAGACATATGCACCCCTATGTTTATCGTAGCACTATTTACAATAGCCAAGAAATGGAAGCAACCTCAGTGTCCATCAGTAGATGAATGGATAAAAAAGATGTGGTACATATACACAATGGAATATTATTCAGCCATAAGAAGAAAACAAATCCTACCATTTGCAACAACATGGATGGAGCTAGAGGGTATTTTGCTCAATGAGATAAGCCAGGCGGAGAAGGACAAGTACCAAATGATTTCACTCATCTGTGGAGTATAAGAACAAAGGAAAAACTGAAGGAACAAAACAGCAGCAGACTCACAGAACCGAAGAATGGACTAACAGTTACCAAAGGGAAAGGGACTGGGCAGGATGGGTGGGAAGGGAGAGATAAGGAGGAAAATGGGGCATTACGATTAGCACACATAATGTGGGACATGGGGAAGGCAGTATATACAGAGAAGACAAGTATTGATTCTACAGCATCTTAGTACACTGATGGACAGCGACTGTAATGAGGTATGTGGGGGGGACTTGATAATAGAAGGAGTCTAGTAACCATAATGTTGCTTAAGTAATTGTACATTAACGATACCAAAAAAAAATATTGTGTTGAGAAAGGAAAAAAACAAAACAAAACATAGTAAAAAATTCTCTTGATGGGAAACCTACAAAAGACAAACCTCATGTATAGTGACAGAAAGCAGACAAGTGTTTGTCCAGACTCAGGTGGGGGATGGGGACTGACTGCAAAGAGGGAGGAAGTAACTTTTTGGAGTGATAGAAATGTTCTATACCTTGATTGTGGCAGAGTATCCATTTGCCAGAACTCATTGAACAGTACACTTAAAATGGGTTCATTTTATTGCATGTATTGTATTATGCTTATTGTATGTAAGTTGTACCTCAGTAAATTTGACTTTTTAAGACACTGTTAAGAGAGCAAAGAAACTAGCCACAAAGTGAGAGACAATATCTCAACACATATGACTTTAAGTGCTCATTTCCATGATATATAAAGAATTCCTACATGTCAATATAAAAAAATTAACAACTCAGTAGAAAATGGGCAAAAGAAATAAAATGGTGCAAATGAAAATGTGCTACCAGAGAAAATGAAGTTAAACCACAATGAGTTACCATGATATGTCTATAAAAATGGCCAAAAAAACAACAACAAATGATGATTCCAAGTACTGGCTAGCACTCTCATACACTGCTGGTGGGATTGTAAATCGGTAAAATACTTTGGAAGACTGACAGTACATACTAAAGTTGAACATAAACATGCATGACTCAACAATTCCCCTTCCAATAGAAAGATGTACATGAGTATATCAAAGATATGTATAATAATGTTCACTGTAGCATTATTTGAGAGTTCCACTTGTGCTTAGGATATAGAAAGCCACATGGGAAAATTGCTCCCACCCTGACAGTTCAAAGAAGATGCATAATCTCCAAATAACCTTCTTGATCCTGTCAGAGATTTGAGGTATCAGGGCAATGAAATAAACATTCCAAAGTGTGACAGGTGCCTCCAAGGAGAGATGCAATGCAGAAATTCTTCATCTTTAACAGAGCACAAGAAAAAAAAATTGGCCATGATACAAACAGGTTAAGATGAGATTAGCTAAAATTTTATCAAATTATTAAAGGCAATTAGAGGCTACAATCAGTTTGGAATAGCGAGAAGGCTTTGACACAAAAAGAGCTCACATTGGCTCACAAGCTCACTTCTATGGGTCTGCAGGTGCATGTGAAGAAGACTGTAGGCAGGGCGAGATAGTGAAAGAGCGTCCCCCACCCCCACCCTGTGTGGCAGTACAGAATTAGCTGCTGCATGAGAGGCCAGAAGTTCAGTTGCTTCCCAGCATCCTTCTTTCCTGCAAAGTGAAGGCTAAGCTGTTGGTGGTGGGGCAACAAACCCTTTCTCCCTTAAGGCCCAGGCCCCAAATCCATTGCTTCTGTGGAAGGAGTAGAAGGAATCCTCATCTGTCTCTGGGGGAGGGGCAGAAAAATCCTCTTACTGTCAGGACACAAGCATAGTAGCATTTGTAATAGCCCCAAACTGCAAATCCTAATGTCCATCAGCAGTAGAAATGATGAATAAATTATGTAATATTCACATAATAAAATATTATATAGCAATGGAAATAAATAGATACTACCACACTAAACAACAGGGATGAATCGCTCAAATATATTGTTGAATAAAAGAAACCAGGCACACTAGGATACGTGCTGTATGATTGCATTTAAACAAAATGGCAAAAAGAAAAATCTGTGATGTTAGAAGTCAGGAGTGTGGTTTCCTACAGGGAGGAAGAATGAGAGTGATTGGAAAGCTCAAAGGGCGTTCTACGGTACTGGAAACATTTTAATTTTTGACTGGTTATATGGGTCTATCCTTTGTGATAATTTATAAAGATGTGCATTTATTGATTACATACTTTTCGGTACATATATTATACATCAACAAAAGCAATTTACATATAGAAATAGAAACATTAGTTACATATATAACTCTTTCATTTAGAGGCACCTTGTCTAGGGAGCTAAAACCAGACAAAATTGGAGAACAAAAACTCATAAAATTTAAAAGTGTGCATATTGTCTTTTCCAATAGGCTGTGAATTAGGATCTAAATATTTAATGCTAAATTTCCATTTCTAACATAGATGGCTTCAAGGTGCTTTTAAATGGTGTGACAGATGAATGGAGAGATGGACAGTTGAGAATTATTATATATACATAGGTCAATAATTTCATTTCATGGTGGAAAACAATTTGACAGAAATAGAACATAACTAACTGAGAGGAAGAAATTAGCCCTCATGAAATGAAACTGATATTCTAAAGTTCAAGTCATTATATACTAGGTTACACCTTTTAGAAACATTTTGTCCTACTTTTATATATAAGTAGATGTTAGGCTTTTAAGACTTTGGTTTAAATGTGCTTTGTGGAAATTAACAGCAAGAAGACAAGGTATTTTGTTAATAGTAAATGCAGAAATTAGAAAAGGCATTTCTTACTAAGGTTCTCTCTTTGTAATACTCTCACTAGGCGCTCTGTCCAGAATATTATATTCTTTAACAATAGTGAGAGGACAGACAACATTGTAGTAATTAGAATGGGTGAGGGGTATGCCTTTCTTTGGTAGACCAGAAGAGTTTGAAAGAAGAGGTGCAAAAGGAAAACTAGCATGATGCTCCAACTACAGATCTACTTAGGGAAAAAAGCACTTAGGAAAATTGAGAACTTGGCAATTGATTTTCTTAAAACTGTGCCTGTGTGTCCCCTAGAAAGTTTTCATATATCTCCAAGGGTACATACATCCCAGTATGAAAGCTATTATTTGACAGCATATGTGCCCCTGCACTATGAGCCTTTTTATGTGAATTACCTTTGTCACCAGAGCCATGAACTTAGAAATCAAGATTGATTTGCTCTGATTACAATGTGAAATATACCTAAAGAGTTTCAAGGGAATTAGGACCAATTCTGGATGTAGTCCTATCTGAGAGGCAGAGCAGGGAACATGGTGACCTTGGAATAATGCTTTAGCCCAGTATTTGCTGCTTCTCCTTTTCTCATTCCTACTTTAGAAATTAAAGTTCCTATCTCTGTGTCTACACCCCAAGAGGAGTTATGGAAAGCAAGGATGCACTCAAAGCCAGAAAAATGTCCTTTGAAATGGTGATAAATACTGCATAACAGCGTTAGGAGTACATCTTCTACCTAAACTGACACCTACTATATGAGCCTTTCAGCCTGCAAACAATAAACCAAAGATGTGTAGCGCAAGGCAAATGCTTGCTCTTCTCAGAATTCAGGGACAGTGGTGCCTTCCCCTCCCCTGCAAAAAGCAAACTGACAGGTGGCAGCTTGCAATTCAAACTGCTTTTCAAAATATTTGCATACGAATTATGCAGAGAAAAAAAAATCTCCTCACCCTGGTAAGAATGGATTCCTATTCAGCTAGGATTAATAATCATTATATTAGCCTGGAGGAAATGATAAATATTTATAACCAAGGAACCCCTTGAGGTTTAAATATCACATGGAGGATTTAGCAGTTATTGCTGTGAGAGGATTGAGCAATGGGACATAGTCTAGAGACCTAAGGCTCTAAAGTCACTTGTTGGCAACTCCATACTTCCTATTGCTCTGGTTCAAACCTTGGAGTCATCCTTCAGACCTTTCTCTTCCTGCAGCCACATCCACTCCATCAGGAAACCCTGTTGGCTCAACCTTCAAAATATATCCCAAATCCACCCATTTCTTACTACATCCACTGTGGCCATGCTTATTTTGACCACTATTATCACTTGCCTCTGGTTACTTCAATACATTCTTAGGTGATCTTCTAGCTTAAAGCATAAACCAGTGTTTTACTCTGTTTGGGCAGCTACAACAAATGTACCATAGATTAGGTGGTTTATAAACGACAGAAATTTCTTTCTCACAGTTTTGGAGGCTGGGAAGTCCCAGATAAAGGCTTCAGCTGATTCAGTGCCTCGTGAGGGCCTACTTCCTGGTTCAAAGACAGCTGCTTTCTCGCTGTGCCCTCACATGGAGGTGGGGGGGTGGGGAGGAGCTTCCTGGGGCCTCTTTTATAAGGGCATTAATACCACTCATGACCTAAGTACCTTCTAAAGGCCCTATACCCTAATACCATCACATTTGGGATTAGGTTTCTACAGACGAATGTTGTGGGTGCGGAGCAAAAATCCTCAGTCTATAGCAGTCATATTCAAAAGCCTCTAACCACCTTAAATGGTGTTGCCATATAGTGAGCACTCAGTAAACATCTACTATATAAAAAAAAATAGATTTGCCTTTCTCCTTTTTTCCTCCCAAGGAACTCAGGGGTTCCTCTTTGCCACCCAATATGTAGGGACCTCATTCATTAATTCAACAAACATTTACTTATTGAATGCCTACTATGTGCTCTGAAGGCCTGAGGTAAGGACCCCATTGCCTGCATGGCTGTGGAACAGTGAGTGGGGGCTCCATAGGCTCACACAGATGGTCTGAGTTTTATCCCTTCTCTATGAGGCCCCTGAATAGTCCAGGTCTGAGAGTGAGAGACATGCTGTCAGAAAGGGTGTCTCTTAATACAGAGTGGGAGAACAGCACCTGTTATCACAATTTTAACTACAACCTAAAGCTGAAAGCCTATACAATACCTTGTTCTGGGGTGGATACTCTGTGGGCCTCTGCCTGTGCTCTCATAGGTGGAGCCTAAAGCTGCACACATGGGGCTTCTGGTGCCAAGGACAGTTCAAGGAAACACACAGCTCAGGCAGGAACCGCCACAGCCCCATCATTTCTTCCCTGTTCCTTTGCCCGAAAGTGCAAGTGGGCATACTGCATGTTGGAGGAAAAGAACACAGTCAAGAGGCAATCTCGGTCTTGAAGATCAGAATAAGTTTGCAGATACAGTCTAAGTGCCACATGCCACATATACTCCAAATACTTGTGACACATCGTTCACCCCAATACTCATGAAAATTGTCCTAGGTTATTGAGATCACATACACCAATGTCTGGTTATCTTCCAATAAATCTAATAATGCCTCATGTATCCGGCTGGTTCACAAAAGAAAGACTTACAGGTAACTAAGCTGATCCCCTAAAGTGTCAAAATATATACAGTGGTAAACTCTTCAGCTTTGAAGACACCTCTGAGTTTAGTCCAAATCCTTTATACCATCTAGCCCAGAGATTTACAACTTCAGCACTATTGATTTTTTGGAGCAAACAATTCTTTGTTGAGGGGAAAGAGCTCTCATGTATGCTGTAAAATCTTTAGCAGCATTTCTAGCCTCTACCCACTAAATGCCAGTAACACTCCTCCCCACGGGATGTGATAACTGAAATGCCTCCAAAATGTACATTGCCAAGTGTATCCTGCTTGAGGGACAAAAATCTTCCATATTGAGAACTAGCGATCTAGTCTAAATTCCTCATTTTACAAATGAGTGGACAGAATTTGATTTCAAAGCTAGCGTGTGGCTAAATAGGGACCTACTAATGGAAATGGCACTGACACCATCTACCCTGCTGCCCATGCTAGAAGATTGGGTGTTATTCTTGACTCCCCTCCCTCAGCACATATTCACAAGGTCCTATCAATGCCATTGCTAAGTCTTTTTCAAACCCATCTTCTTTCCAGTGATACAGCCACTCTCAGACTAGGCTTCCATTTTCGTTTACCTGAGTCACTAAAACAGCTACCTAACTATACTCTGTTTCTAATCTTGCTCCCTCCAGTCTCTTACCCACACTGTAGCCCGAGTAAATGCTCTAAATTTTAAAAATTGATTCATGTTACTCAGTAACTTAAAACTCTTTAGTGGCTTCGCATTCTTTGTGGAAAATGGCAAATATCTTAACCTGTTATCTGATACTTGCCCATCATTCCCTTCCCACTGAATTACTTGCACTTCCACAAATATGCCATATTTATTTTTGGTCTATCATATGTGATGGTCCCTCTGCATATAACTATTCATCCCCACTTATTTTTGTCTGGTTAGTTTTTTAACTTAGATAACATATTTTCCAGGAAGCCTTCCCTGAATGCTTGTATCCAGCCTAAGTGCCCCAAACATTCCCCCCACCGTGTGGTCTCTTAGCATCCAGTCAATTCTCTTCTCACCCTGCACTTTAATCACCTGTTCCGCTTGTCAGTTTCTCCCACTAGAATGTGATCTCCAAGGTGGCATGAGTTACATCTTGTTCATCATTCTATCCCCAGTGCCTGGCACATAGCAAGGTGCTCAATTCATATTTCATGAATGAAAGAATCAATGAAAGAAATGAGATTTTTGAGTCTGCATTTTTTAAACAACTTTCTGCCTTCCTTAAAAATTACATACACACAGAGGTCTATGCTTACTTACAGAGAAATACCTAATATTATTTATTTATTTTTCTTCCTGATGACTTAGAGTCATCATTAAGCATAGCGCTTTCATGTAATGCCTTTAGGGACTCTGAGGACAGGTCCTACTATTTGCCTTGGTACTCAAAGGTCCCAGATAGCTGAAGGTTTCCATTCTTGGGTCTTTTCAGTGATCAGTTTCCACTTGCGTGTCTCTTGCAGCTATCAGCATGACTGACATGAATAACCTAGTGATATGTGGCAGAGTCCTGTCTCTGTTTCCTTTCTATTTTGCTCTATCTAATCTGCTGTAGACAGGGAAAGGAAATGGCCAGTTTTGCTAGACTGGTATACAGAATAAAGCTGCATCGGCACAGGGTAAGGATAAAGGAGTTTTCTTCCTGTGTAAGGGGTGTGATCACTAGGGCATGGAACAGCTATTTTGACCACTTGCAGTCCTTTGTACAGCTTCTGTACTTCTCAGCTTCACTCCAAGGAGAAGAAGTTCCCTGAAAGGCAACTGTCTAATCACCTCAATTACCCCCATAGCTGGGGACCCACACCCTGTTTGTTAGAGTCAGAATGGGCCTCTCAGGATTCCATTTCAGGCCTGGTCAAAGCTGCCTCAGATCAGATCTCCAGCCTTGCCCTTTGACACTTTGGATCCTCAACCAAGGCCCAAAGACTTATTTTTATTCTGTCCCTACCATGTACACACAGAAAAAAAAATAGGTATTATTTGTGATTGCTGCAAATGCAGATTTGAAGTTTGCACAAGTTTATGGAATGTGCTTACAAAAAAAGGGAGGCTGCCTTCAGAAGAAAAATCTGGCAGGCAGGGGCGTATGAAGAATGTGTGTCAGACAGCCTGGGAAGGCAGCCTAGCATATTGATGAAATAAGCCACTGAATAAACAGATACTTAACTCCAGAGATCAGAACAGTTGTCCGGATGGAGATGCTTAATTGCATGAGCGCATTTCCTGCTGCAAACTGCAGGATCACACCTCACCTTTCCCCAGAGGCAGCTGTTGGGCAGGGAGGGGCCTCTGGTGTGCTCAGAGCTCGTGAGAAGTCACCTACCAATGTGTGCACCTGAGTGTGTGGTCTGTGTAGCATATGACAGGTCTGTATAGGATGGGATGATGGTGTTGATGGTGATTACACTTATTATTATCTTACCTTTTCTGAATATTATACTTTTCAGAGTACTGTCATCCTATTATTTCCTCTTTCTCAAGAGGAAACCAAGATACAACAAAAATAAGTTGCTTACTCAAGATCCCATAGCCAAGGAAAAGCAGAGCTGAACTACAACTCAGGTGTGCTGATGTTCATTTACTTTCTATTCAATTACATTGCCTCAACTGTCATAATTTCTTGATATTATTTAATGACCAAAGGAGAGAAACCTCTCTGTCTCCTCCAGGAAGTTGAAGATACCTGCGTGTTACTGCAGGTCACAACTCATAGCAGAATGTAAGTTTCTGAAAGGGCATCAGAGGTGAAGGAAAGAAGGAGGCTCTTTAATTCAGTAGGTGCTCTACTGTACCCGAAGAGACAGAAACCTCCCAAACAACCACAGGAGCTTAGCCAGGAATGCTCACTCAATCAGAAGAGGCAACTGGCTTGAAATAAGGAGGAAAGGAGGACCTTAACTTGGGTTCAGAGATAGCCATGATGGAGAGGACAGAGTAAGACCTTTCCCCAAGTCAGATGAAGCTGGGCCTATTGCCATGTAGTTACAGTTTGTACCTTCCTAATATCCTCTACTTAGGGAGGTAGCATGGGGTTAAAGAAAGAGCATAGAGGTGAAAGGTAAAATATCTAGGACAAAACTGAGGAGCATTCAAGTCAGAAAGGACATTAGAGGTCAGACTGTCCTATTTGTGGGTCAGACAGATCTCTGATATGAACATTAAACTCCCTGGGTAACTCTTTCTACCTTGAGTCAGGTGACCTTCCCAGGAAGTCTATAGACTTATCATATTAAGTAACTTGAACAGGTACCAAAAAGTATTTCACATTGGTGGTTTGAAGGCCTTAATCTGCAATGACTAAATCTCTACATAACTGAGTGTCTTCTAACCAGAGGAATGAAAACCAGCAGAAATAAGTTGCAAATGTCTGATCCTGGTACCTTGACTCGGGAAGGCTGATATGAAATGACGGATTTCCTACAGCTCTTAAGATAAAGTATAAATAAATTAACATGGCTTTTTCAGGACCTGGTCCCAGCCTGTTTCTCTAAACTTCTCTCACGCCTCTTTCTGCCTTGTATTATGTGTCTCAACCAGACTACTTTTCTTCTAGGTTCCTTTAAAGGATCAACCTCTCTTTTGCCTTTGGACTTTTGTGTTTGCTGTTTCTTCTGCCTGAACTCTCTTCCCACCCCAATTATGTCCCCTTGGCATACTTCTACTGATCCTTCAGGCATCAGCTTAAAAGTATTTTCCTCTGAGAAGCTTTTCCTGACCCTACCCTGGATGAGGTACCTCCTTCATGCCCCTTCACACAGTGACCTACTCACCATCATATATCCTATAGCCTATATATCCTCTACACTGACTGCAATGGCAAGTAACCTTTAACAGATTTTAAGCCCCATGAGGGGCTCTGCCACTGCTGTATGCTCATGCCTAGCACAGTGTGTGACAGGCAGTCAATATGCAGTAAATATTGCTTGAATTGAATTAGTATCAACAATAAATTGAACTCAAAATATGTGTTATGTCATAAAACATCAGTGGAAGTAAAATGCTAGTCCATACCAGCAAAGAATCTAGACTTTGTTTCACCTAGTTTTGTTCTCTTTTTCCCATCTGCTGGCCATTTTATTATTTATATTTCTTTTTGCTCTTAAACTTTCTTTCTATATCATTTTCTGCTCTCTACTGCTTCCCAATTTCTGGTCCCGCAGCTGCTGAGAGATGTCTCTGTCATTTCTCTTGCCCTCCCCAGCAATGATCCATGCTCTGGGACTATTCTTTACCTCTTGTACTCCCACTACCAAACCCCTCATCAAAAAAGATGCATCTTCTTTTCCCGGACCTCAGTGAGATATTTTATTGGAATGTAGTTCTAAGTTATAACATCATGCCAAGATGCTGATGCCCAACCCAAAAATTGCTTTAAGTCTTAGGACTTCCAAACTGAATATAAACAATTCATTTCTGAAGCCCCAGTGCATTTAAACAATCCATTTCTGAAGCCACAGTGCCTTAAGCCAGAGAAATAAACCTGTGATATTGGAATTTAAGTTTGGGGGGCTTTAGGTTTGTGAATGGGTGCTAGTGGGGAGTGATGGAAGAGAAAATCCAGGTCAGTCACATTTATTTCTTTGGGAGGAGCTCACAACCTCTGCTAAAATCAACTTTGCAACTATTGAATAAAGTGGATTTCCAATACTCATGTTCTTCCTCTTCCATTCAGTTCGACTAGTCCTACTGAGTCATATTGAGAGAGCCAACACTAGTGTTTCCAAAGCAACAAATACTCATGCCTCTATAATGGTTAACTAAAGCAAAGTCCCTTACTCATCAGAAATGTTTTTGCTCCCCCTCCCTCTTCACACACCTCCCTGAAAAATACCCTCATGAGTGCCTCTGAATCCCCATCTAGCTGTGTACCTCACAGTGGTCACCTCCTGAATGTCCTGCTTATGGGTCAATCCTCAACCTGCTGAACAGTTTGTGTTTAATATGGAAAGTGCATTATATTTATGCCAATGGTGCTGAGGTTAATGGTGCTTCAGATAATGAGCTTTTATTTAAAAAAACACAGCAGCAAAAGCAGGAGCATCTGAAATTAAAGGGCATTTCACAAAGTGCAATTGGGCAGGGACCAGGTGTCTATTTTTACAGTGAAACTATGATTCGACTTCTATCTCTTGCTTATTTATCCTCTGAATGGTTATACTTAGGATGTAAATATCAGACACTTGCTACTGATTGGTCCTACTCTGGCATAAGGGTGAGTATAGGGCTCCTGGCATTTATGGTCAACTGGCAAACTGCTGTAGACTCCTGCACATGACACCACAATAAGTAGGGAGTTTATCTCACAGGTGACCCCATGATTTCCCAATGCGTGTCCCTCTTGTCCTTGATTTAAAAGCAGCTGTTCTCTTGGGACTAATTTCAATGCAGCTAGCACCTTCCCCTGGAGACCCTCCAAGCATTCCATAGAATAAATGATGATGTATCTCTTGGTTTCCCTGCAATCAGAAGGGTGACAGAACCTGGCAGAGCTGATCCTTTTCCAACTCATGCTCTCTGGCATCAACTGGGCATTTGCTGCCAATCTGCAAACATTTAATTGTCTTCATTGACTTCCAAGTGTTCCCATCACAATCTGTTTCAGAGCTGATCTCCCCTTAAGTTTCAAACTCACTTCTCTCCCACCACCATATAATGTTGCCTCTGGGCAAATAACTTTTCTTCCTACTTGGGAAGACAAAAAGCTGAATTGAGATTTGAGATAAAAGAAGGGAGGCAAGGTAGGTTGCAGAGTATACTTTGTGTTTTTACCATGCAACTTTAGGAGAGATCCAGCTCAGGCCTTGAGATGGTATTTCTGCATGTGTAGAGACAGGGATCTGAGATGTGATAGGATGACTAACCATTCTGGTTTTCCTGGGAGTAAAGGGTTTCTTGGGACACGGATTTTCAGTGCTAAAACCAGGACAATCCCAAGAAAACCAGGATGGCTGGTTACCTCAGATGTGGGTAATGGTCTGAGTGAGCCTATTGTGAAGGGCACTATAACCCCACCAGTAACCCCAGTCACCATGGACCCTTAAGCTATGTGTATTATAATGAAGCTTAGCCAAAACTTTCCTTATCAGAAGATTCCCCTGACCATCTTTATGATCCCATTTCTTACCACTCTCTCCATTCCACCCCTGCCATACTGACCTCTCCTTTTCTCAACCACCTCAAATATAGTGCATGCTGGGACTATTCTCTTTGCCTGAGAAAACAGTCCTTCTCTAGATCTTAACATGGCTTCTTCCTTTTCATCTTTCAAGTCTTGACTCAATTTTCAAATCATCAGAGACCTCTCCTAACCATTCACTGAGGTCCTCTACTTCTTCCCAGTGTCTTGCATGTTATCTTTATTTTCTTCATAGTGCTTAGCACTGCTGCAAATGATCTTATTGATCTGTTCAATTGTTTATTGTGTGTCTCCACCACTAAATGAAAATCCCATGATGGCAGGAACCATGGCTTTCTTTTTACTGCTCTATTACCAGAGCCCATAAAAGAGTAGTGAGAGCTCACTCTACCTGTTCAGTGAATAAACAAATCCAAGCGCTTCTGCACTGCAAGATTCCACATCTTTGGTGGGACATTACAAAAGTACTATCTAAGATATCATAGCTCCAGTATTAGAGCCATATCTGAGTAACTTCTTAGAAGGACATTTGTACAAAGAGGATCTGAATGTGTCTTGCATATATTCTCTGGATCTTTGATGGTAGATGTGGAAGACAAAAGAGGAGAATATAGTTACTTGGGAATGGCATACATTATTGGTAGAAGGTGGTTGTCAGAGCTGGGAAATGGAGAAAGAAGGAGAATTTTACCTCCTCGGAGTGAATGGTTCAGCAAAAAGACTGGCCCTTCAGCTGGAATTGGTGGTTGTCATGATTAAGCATAAATTCATCATACCTAAGGATAGTATCTCCTGTTACCATAAATTTCAATTAACCAGAATGGGAATATAGTTGAAAGTGGGGAGAGAAGGAGAGAGACCAGGGACTTAATAGGAGTCTTATGCACATTCGTGAGGCCCAAACTCTTCTCATGGAAGGTATTCCATGAGACTTCCCAGACTTGGCAGAGGAACCTATCCCCTGGATAGAGAAGGTAGAGTGTAAAGGTTGAATTTCAGGTAGGGTAAGAAGGCAGCAGAGGGCACTGTGAGATTGTTGATAGAAAACTCTTGGAGCTGCCTCTGAAGAGGAAGCTATCCATTCAGTCATAATGCAGCCCGTAACATTCAGTCTTGAAATAAAAAGGAATAGAAAGCAAATTATTACGTTGTGTTTTGAACTTTCTGGAGATTGAAGCCAACAAGTAAACTGTAAAAGTTATCTATCCCCATGGGTAAGATTGAAGGGGTTAGTGAGAGAGAAAGAAGCAGGGAATAGCTAAAAACAGAGACCCTAGGGATTAGACTAGAAGCAGTGAGACTGTTAGCTGATCTTTTAAAGCTATAAACTAAAACAGTTGTTAATTATGTGTGTGGGGTGTGGGGTGTGTGTGTGTGTGTGTGTGTGTGTGTGTGTGTGTGTGTGTGTGGAATATATATACCACTTGTCCTTTTTTTTCAATTGTAATTGTAACTTATCTGGGGAAGAATCTAGTCCCTATGCAATTAGGAAAATAAGCTCTTAGGCAAATTTTTGAGTGATTCTTTGTGTGAGATTACATGTATGTGTGTGTGTGTGTGTGTGTGTGTGTGTGTGTGTGTGTGTTTAAGTGTTGTATTTTCTTCCTTTGTTACTTGCTGGCTAATTCAAGCTTAATTTGATTTAGAACTAAAGGTTTTCTCCCTTTCATTTTTTTTCTGTTTCTCCTCTGCAATAGAGAGAATACTCTGCTTCCCCAGGCCATAAATAACTCCAGAGACACAAGAATAAGACATACTATTATGAATTGGGTTTTGTAACTATCTAAAATGACTCATTGTACCTATCAGGTTTAATGAAATGCCTCTCTATTTTTTAAGCATAGAGAAGGAAAAATGGCACAAAATTACTGAGAGGAATGGAATGAGGGAACTCACTTATCATAATATTCTTGTGAACAAAAGGCCAAAGACAAATGTTGAAAGGAGTTTAGGAAACGGAATAAGAAAACAGAAGGCAGCCGTATATAGCAATACAGTATGAGGATGGAGGAAGGACAAAAGGTTCAAAGATCTGTCAAATGAAAATAAACAGAGTCAAAGTAAATACTTAAACTGGATATTTTATGGTCAGAAAGCTTTCCTCTTAAGACTATTCTGATCTAAGGTGTTTTGGGAAACAATATAAACCATGGTTGTCTGGAGTCAGTGTTGCCTTAGTGTTTCTACAGTTTCTTCTCTGTGTTCTATTATCTCACATTTGAAAAATCCTGAAGAACATACCCTTTGTATGAATCCTTATACTATAGATTTAGGTCTTGAAAGTGGGTTCACAAATGGAATTTAGCACTTTGAGATCTGAGCTAGAGAAGGAAGACTGTGTCTACAATTTAAGAACAGCCTGTGTTAACAATCCACAACTTGACTGAAATGGACCTGGAGGAGGGTAGGGTGGAGTCAGTAATGGAAGAAGTCAGAGGATAAAGAGGACTGGTAGCAGAAGTATCTGCAAAAGGATGAGCAGTGAGTAGGCTATGGAAAATACAAAAGACAGAACATGGTTCAGACAGTGAGGCTGAGACAGAAGAGGCTTAATTTATACAATTCATGTGAATAAAAGGACTATAACAGGGTGCTTACATAACAAATATTTCTTCCTTGCTATTGCTAGAATTGTGATTATTCTGCATTAAGTGTGGATGAGAGCCTCTGGACTTTTCTATTTTCCTAAAGAACTCCACTCTGATTTAGTAAATTACTGCTCCTATTTGTTTTGAAAAATTGTAGCTTTCAATGCATGCATTAGTTCTGATCAGGGGGAACATATATGCCTGTATCAGGAAACTGTGATATTGTGGCATCTGGGAAGATAACTTCAGAGAACTCCAAACATGCTTCATTAGAGAGCCTGGATTTCAATGTCTGTCATAATGGCCAGCCAGTGTTAGCCAAGGGAGAACTGTCATAAGCACCAAATAAGTAAAAAAAGATTCTTGCTTATTTTTCTTTAGCCCTAATCAATTGGGAGATGAAAGAATAGAAGTATAAGAGCCATTAGGAATAGAGAGGGATTGCCTCCGACCCCCACCCACCCCACCTCCCCCCTTCCCAACTGCAGATCCTTGAGCTAGGGAGCGAGAAAACAGGAAACTGAACTTTTACTCTACATTGGCTAGACTCTGTTAACTAAAAATGTTTTCATATTCAAAGGGAAGCTATCTTTATGATTGAAAGTACCTGAAAAGCTATATACTCTTCCCAGGGGTCATTGTGAAACAAGAAAGGGAGATTCTCAGTAGGATAATTTAAGACAATGAGGAGTGAAAAAATAAAGCTGTTTCTTGTTCAGACCTCTTCAAGTTACGGTTATTACTTGTTAATTAACTTGTTATAGATTCTAATCATCTTCATGAAAAATAAGGCATTCCTTGTATTTAACTAAGAGGTATAGTTCTATATATTTGGTATATTATAGACCTGTTATTTTCACTAACTAAAAATAGACACTGTGGTTGCCCTTTCCAGCAGCCATACTCCATTCTTCCAGCAATGATGCCCTAGTAGCCCTTTGAGTAATGTACTCCTCCTTGACTTTCCATCAATATGGTTTGAATGGGGTTGATTCCATTCCCTAAATCCAGAGATGGGGACTGATTGATCTAAAAAAATCAGCAAATCTCATTCCCCCCTCACCAAAGTGATTAGTTTAATGATGAGCATTTAATGTATGCCAGTTAAAGAGACTGAATGGACTAGTGCAGAAATACTGGAAGAAATTCTGTCTTTCTCCTATATATATTAGAGGGAAAGTAAGAGGTCTGGAATTGCAGCAGCCACCTTGCTACCATGAGGTGGGAGAGGTTAGAGCTACCAAGTGTCTACCAAGTGGAATATGAGAATGCAGCCAGGGCTGCAGAAGTCAGAGTAGAAGGACAGAAAAACTGGGCTGTCAGTGATGGTGTTTGAGCTGCTGGACTGAGCTTTGTTTATTTCTGCTATTTTAAGTTATATGAGGCACTGCTGCATATTCCCTTTATTATATAAACTACATTGAGTTTTCAGTCACTTAAAATATAAAGTGTTCTAATGCATAAATCAGTTTTATCTTGGTTTCTTTCTACAAAACTGGCCAGTTGGCTTTGACAATGTTATATCTGCCATGTAAGTATGGTCACCTGTTTTACAGATGAATCCTAGAATTAGCTGAAAGTAAGTTTGGATGAGTGGGTGGAAACCTATTCTATAACTACAAATAAAAATGTGCAGCACAAGGCACATGCTCAAGGCTTATGAACAGTATTGATGGTATAACCAAAGAGCTAAGTACTTTCCATTATTTTGGAGCCCTGGACATGAGAATCAGTTCATATTTTAAATGGTTGTCTTAATCTTCCTGGTGATTGCTGTGAGCACCTGAAGTTATGTTGTACATAAGTGTTTGAAAGGTCCTTAGTAAGCTTGTTTAGTACAACCACTTTAATTTACACATGGGTAAACTGAGATCCAGAGGGAGGACGATTAGCCCACAGAGTTAGTAGCCAAACATCACACACTGATTTCATCAGTGTTGTTTGTATACTGACATAAAACCCCAATGTTGTTTGCATAGCCATGTATAAGCTCCTTGCATATATAGATGATTCGTTTACTAGGAAAGTTGCCATCAATGCAACACAGTTGGTATTTAACCTACATGCTGCCATTGAAGATAGGCAGATATTGATTTGAGCAGAGTACAGAATTGCTTTAATCCTATATGTGCCAGTGAAGTGGGCATCAGTCATTTTTACTTGCCCAACATCCTCTTTTCTGATTAAAGAGCCTACCTGTTCCTTTTGGCTTAATCATTCCTCCCAGGTCCAGAAATGGGCAAATAACCTGGGATTGGCCGATAAAAGGATAATATCCTCCTGGCCACAGTGATTGGCTTATATCCAAACCAGTTGAATCAGAGAAAATGCTATGACACTTGTATAAATTATTAGACACGAGGAATTTGTTTTTTTTATTCATTTGTTTTGTTTTTGCTGATGTTGTTATGCTAGTAGATGTAACTTTAGAGATGCTGAAAGTCTTCTTAATCAGTTTGTTGGGAATAGCTTCTAGCACAAAGGAAAGCAGCACTGAGAGATGATAGAGATTTTTAAACATATCATTTGAATTCCCCGCTCCAGTTAGCCTTACTCCTGAAACTTTCAGGTACCTGACCTGATATAGTCTCCTTTCTTGATTAAACTACTTTGAACTATGCTTTCTGTCAGGAAAGGAGCCCTCATACAGACTTTTATTTCTCTCACATCCATAGATTGTACATACAGTAGATATGGGTTGTCATGTAGCCAAACTCTCCTTGTTTGAAATTGTCCACATAGTCTTAGTCCCTAATGAAAAGGTAGTGGTTATGTTTTGGATTGGAGTGAAAACCAGGAGTTACCAATCAATAAGATATATTGAGACAATCATTTTGACACAGTGATTGATTGACTGAATTAGCTATAAGATCATATCAAATTGGGCCAGATTGGTACCATGCAAGGCAAAGTCTCTTATAAACCATAGTTACAGGGAAGCATAGAAAGCATGAATAGAGAAAGTTAATCTGTAAAGAGAAAACAGTAGAATAGAGCCACTCCCCACCTTTACCTTCTAATATAACTTCCCGTTATGATTTATATTAGCCTGAGTGGGCTTCTGTTCTTTAGAACCAACTGCCCCTTTCACCCTCAGATCCAAGGACTATGCCAAAGGGTGAGGAAAGTTCATCATACACCTACACAGACTAGAGGAAATAGAGCTAAAAGGATAAGATTCTGGTTTTCTCTATAGCATGAATTTTGAATATAGAGAAGACGGAGTGCTAGACTTCAATTTGAAGCCTTAAATCTGTGGACTGGCTTCCTTGGGCATGGAGCTAGGGAAAATCTCCCCCACAAGTGTTTATCACAGTGTTTAAATTACCATCTCAATTATTCTGTGTGTACACATCAATGAGCACTGTGCATATCAATGAATGAACTCTGTGTGTATTCAGCAGGCTACTGTGCTAACATCAACATCTAGATCCAGTTCCCATTTGATGGGCACCTTTCCAGCTAATTTTAAATGGTTTAGGGGATTATGTCTGAGATGCAAGGGAGAGCAGATGATTCTCATTGTCTTACATGAAGTAATTTTAAATAGTCTGAAAATGAATGTCCTCTGTGGTATTATTCTCTTCCTGGTCTGTTCTCCAGCTGGACAGAATAAGCAGGCCAAATGCTCCTGGAGAGAAAAAAGATGCAGAGATTCCTGGCAGGAGAGAAGAGTCAAAGCAGGCAGTCACCTTCTATGGAATTCAGGTTCCCCAATGAACTCAAGATCATCTTCCAGGCTACTGGACAAGTACCTAGTCAATCCTTAAGATGATCCTACCCCAGTGCAAAGAAAACTAAACATAATGGAATTCTGGATGCATTTTGCTCACTACCCCTCTTAAATTCTTTTCTGATGTAGTCCATAGGACCAGTGAAAGACTGTTTGGAAATAATGAGAAGATTCAGTATATATTGAATTCTCCAGAAGTTCAATTCTTGGAGAAGTAGTAAAGACCTTAAAAGGGTGATTTTGGTTGGTATGAAAGAAAGGTTCTAGTCTTTCTTTTTGATTCCAGAGCTTAGTCAAACACTTTGTCTTTTACTCCCTCTTTTTCCTAACTTGAAGTGAAGAGGAGAAAGAGAGAGAGAGACAGAGACCAAACAGGGGTCCTGGACACTGGTGATACTATTTTCTAGCCTGTGAATGTAATTATTTGGGTAAAGTGCTGTCTTGCCTTCCTTGCCACTCCTCCCTCCCTCCTTGCCTTTTGTCCTCTCCCTCCTATGAGCCTCCCTTCCTTTTCTTTGAAAAGGATGTGTGTGTTTTTTTTGTATCATTAAAATGAGCTTGTATTAAAATTGCCTATTCTATCAAGGTTACATAAGGAATTAATAACAATTCAAAGCTCTGTTAAAAGAACTTACAAGCAGAGAAGGGGGAAGTGAATATTTTCCCCCTATTATCAGAAAAATAAAACCCAACATGATTTCCTCAGGTGAAGTCCGAGTTGTGTCATTCTAGCTGGAGAAAAGGAACAAGCCAACAACAAAGACTGGTACATTGTGACACCTCAGTCAGTGTTCGTCACGTTATTGTTGTTATTATCATTAGTCTTAAGTGCTCACATCTGTAGTTCTGGACAAGATACCGTTGAAAACTTTGGTCATCCCATAGGGTCAACCTCAAAGAGATTTTAGCACCAGAATCTCAGGGTCTCTTGACTTGTTAAAGTGCTTTCACATTTATTATCTCAGTTTGGTTCTGATACAAGTTTGGATTTGTAACTGGAATTTTTCTAAAAGGCAGTTTTCTAGCTAGGACAGTTATCAGAGTAAAATGCTATTGTACTGAAGTCATCCATTATCATTGCAGGAAGAAAATTTTGAGAAAGGGGAGGTGTCCTTCTTTAAAAGCACTAAACAGCTTTGTTGGCAATGTTGAGAGATGCAGATATTTTTCACTTTTATCAATGAATAAAGACAACTCTAAGTACCAAGCAAAAATTGAGTAATGAACAGGTATGGAAACCAATTCTATGGGACCCTATTTCTATTTTAATAAACACTCACATGGCATTCATTATGTGACAGGCATATATGTGAAGGTTTTACAAATATTTATCCATTTATCTTCATAACAACCGAAGGAGGTTGCTTAGATACATTATGTGGTCATGACCATTTTACTGTTGAGAAACTTAAGGTAACGATGAACTATACAAATAGCCCACCATGCAGTCAGTACGCTGCAGAGTCTAGATTCAGGTCTAAGCAGCCTGGGCCCTGTCTATGCTCCATACCATAATGCTGTGTTGCCTCCCTCACACAATTGCATCCCCTGGACAGGCTACAATGTAGAACAGGGCAATGTTCTCTCAAGTTAATTCCCCTCTTAGTACTACCTTCTCAGCACCTATTGACTTCTGGAAAAAAAGTTTCTGGGAGCAAAATTCTTCATACCTCAGTCTTCTCTGTCTAGGAGTTATAACTACTGGCCCAAGAGAAGCACGGAACTACTCCACAGTTAACCATAGTTGCTGTAAAGGCAGTAGCCAGAGCCATGGAACCAATTTTAGTTTCAGTACTAAAGCACTATCTTCTTTTCCTTTAACTGCTTAATTTTAAAAGAATCACTTGCCTTCCCTTTCCTGAACATCCATTCCACAAAACACCAAACCTCTACTTGATTCGCCAATTATTTCTTTGTTTCAATGAAAAAGATGGAGGGTTGGAGCTCTTTCTTTCTAAAGGTTGTAAATTCCATCTTCAACTGGTTAGGCCACTTGCAAATGGCTCCTGAAGCAGAAACAGGGCATTGCTGTGGAGTCAGAGAGAGGCTAGGATAATGTCAAGCACACAGAACAGATGCAGTCACATTCCTTTAAGGAAGGAAAACTACAAGTTGATATCAGAACTCATTATACATCCTTTATAATTCATTGTGTATAAATGTTTAAACTGAATGTAATTCCTTTTTAAACAGTGTAGTATTTAAGGACATAGACTCTGGAGCCAGACTTCCTTGTTCAAATCTAATCCCTTTAATTAGCCTCAATGTTGCTACCTGTGTGTTGCTTACCTGTTACCTCGAGCAAGTCACTCAACTACCTTATGCATCAGTCTCCTCATTTCCAAAATGGGGATAATAACAATACCTACCGATAAGACTGTTGTGAGGATTAAGCAAGTAAATATATTTAAAAGTATTATAAAAGTGGCTGGCAGTAATGAGCATTATTTGCATTAGCTATAATTATTACTAACAGTAGCACTGAAAAGTAACACTGGGAGTTCTTAACTCTCCTTCCATCCCCAAACTCTCCAACAAATGATTTACTCAGGACATGGACTTCACTTCACTTCTAAATGCCTTTAACCACTTCTTCCTTGTTTTCTGTCCATCATCAAACAGAAAAAAGGCAATACCACAGACAGTCCTGCTAGAGTACATGCACAGATGGGAACTCGACATATGGGAGCTACTTTAAGACAGTCTCTAAAATCACTGTACTGTACATTCAAATTCCATGTCTGTCTGAAAAGTAGAAAAGTATCACTTTATAATGGCAACAATCCACTCATGGTAGGTATATGTCACTATCAGGAGAGAGACAGCTCTGTGACCTGTTATTTCTGTGTCTTTCTGGTTGTCTGCTTATTTGTTTCCTGATTTTTGCTTTTTGTTTAATGGAAAAAAAGAGAAAAAGAAACTAAAGGAACAGCAGGGCCCCCTAACTGATCTGGAACACTAAAAACATAAACTAAAGTTATCCCTTTAATTAATTTTAACAATTAATGTGCAGTGATTATATAATTTGTCAATGGAGGAGGAAGAGAGCCCCTAACTGCTAAAGTAATGAATCCATAGTCAACTGAACAAAATCTTTGCACCTGAAATAAATGTGGGACCATGTCCAATAAAAAATGGAGCATTTTAATAAAAACATAAGACCAGGACTTAAAAAAAATGCTTGATATCAGCTAGTGAGATACATATCAAAACGTCCCTAGGTGTTGATTGTTTATGCTTGATCTGTAAGATTAAATTTAGAATGCAGAATACTTACATCTTTTTTTTAAAGCCTGGCCAAACAATGCAGTTATTTTAATTACAAATAAAAATTTGATGTGCATATCTACAATATTTTTTAATATACACCTCTTTAACCAATATTTTTCATTAACCAACCAACTCCCTGTACTGATTGCAATTTTTTCCTTTTCTTTCTTTTTATTGAGGCATAGTTGATAAACAATATTATACAATATTACATTGGATTTCAGGTATACAAACATAGTGATTCAACAGTTATCTACATTATTAGATGCTCACCCTAACTAGTATAGTTACTA
Source organism: Manis pentadactyla (assembly GCF_030020395.1). Classification (NCBI taxonomy): domain Eukaryota; kingdom Metazoa; phylum Chordata; class Mammalia; order Pholidota; family Manidae; genus Manis; species Manis pentadactyla. The sequence goes on along the minus strand of NC_080038.1, from coordinate 107,489,719 downwards.
TCTGTCAACCTAAGAATCATTCACTATATTTTCTGTGCTGTACTACCATCTCTGTGCCCAACTTATATTATGAGATTTTGTGCCTCTTTATCCCCTTCACCTATTTCACCCACCCCTCCAACCCTTTCCTCATGGTAGCCACCAGTCATTTCTCAGTGTCTATGAGTCTTATTGCTATTTTGTACATTTTGTTTTGTTTTGTTTTGTTTTTAGATTCCACTTATAAGTGAAATCATATGATATTTGTCTTTCTCTGCCTGGCTTATTTCACTCAGCATAATACCCTCTAGGTCCATCCATGTTGTTGCAAATGGCAGGATTTCTTTCTTTCTTGTGGGTGAATAATATTCCATTGTATGTATGTATATTCCATAACTTCTTCATCCATTCAAGTATTGATGGATGCTTTGACTGCTTCCATATCTTGGCTATCGTAAATAATGCATCAATAAACATAAGAGTGCATGTATCTTTTTGAGTCAGAGATTTTGTTTTCTTCAGGTAAATTCCTAGAAGTGGAATTACTGGGTTGTATGGTATTTCTATTTTTATTTTTTTGAGGTACCTCCATACATGCTTTCCACAGTGGGTGTACCAATTTACATTCCCACTAACATGTAGGAGGGTTCCCTTTTCTCCACATCCTCACCAGCACTTGGTATTTCTTGTCTTTTGGATAGTAGCCATTCTGACTGTTGTAAGGAGATATCTCATTATGGTTTTAATTTGCATTTCATTGATGATTAGTGATGTGGAGCAACTTTTCATGTGTCTTTTGGCCATCTGTATGTCTTCTTTAGAAAATTGTTCAGGTCCTCTGCCCATTTTTTAATTGGGTTATTTGTTCTCTGGTGTTGAGTCAAATGACTTCTTTATATATTTTGGATGGTATCCCCTTACCAGATATATTATTTGCAAGTATATTCTTCCATACTGTAGGATGCCCTTTTGTTCTGCTTACAGTGTCCTTTGCTATGCAGAAGCTTTCTAGTTTGATGTAGTCCCACTTATTCATTTTTTAAGAAAGTTCTATCTTGATGAAAAAGTAAAAGTCACAAAACATTTCCAGGTTTCTATCTGTATGTAGTGTAAAACATACGGCTTAGAATTCAGTTCATGAAGCCATATGAATCAAGGGGCCTGATGTAAACTTACTGTAATTATAGGGGAATGATTAGGTGAGAAAAGAGTCTTGGATGCCAAATCTGTAAACTCAACAGAATAAAGTCACGACAGATATTACAGCCACAGTTAGTACTTGCAATAGTTTGAAGATTGGTTAAGGAGCAATCCAAAAGTTTCACCACTGGTTAGCAGCAAAGCTAGGTATTAGACCAGACCTGTGACTCCACCCCTGCACTAGGTTGGAAACATCTCAGTAGAGGTCAGATTCTATGGCTTTTTATGTGGTGAGTAATGAGCCACTCAGTTATACAGCGAATAATTTACTGGTAGCCCTGCCTAAATAATCCATTTAGTCCTAAAGATAATTTCCAGTCAAAGGAACAGAAGGTCTCAGATTCCTACTCCCCATCTCACATCTGCCCAGAGTTTTTCTTTGACTGTATCTAGTTCTCTCAGAACCCCGTGGTCTGCTTCTCTCTAGGCCTGGACCTTGGCACACGCAGGGAGTAGGTGAAGTTTGACTTGCACACTTCCTTTGTGTATCTCCTGTTACCCCTCCCTGGCTAGACCTTTCCTATCCTTTCAAGGCTCAGTTCAAGTTGCATATTCATGGTGAAGAATTCCTTGATCATTCTGGAAGTAATATCTCTGCTCTTCTTACTCTGAGAACATATATTTGTACTTTTATAACAGTTATCACATGTCCTAATGATGGTGGTGGTAGTGTTGGTGGTTGTGGCAGCTAAAATTTGTTGAGTAGTTCTTTGTACTAGAGGCTTTTCATGAATTATCTCGCTCCTCACCCCTGCCCTCTGAGGTAGGTTCTTTGTATCTCTTTTTGAAGATGAATACACAGTTTCAGAGTGTTTAGATAACTTGCCCATGGTCACATAGATAGTAAATGGCAGAGCCAGAATTCAAACAGGTTTTTTCTGTCTCTGGCTTTCAGGCTCTTAACTGCTATACCACGGTTTCTCAGATCACAGGCATTAAAATCACCCAGACATAGGTTGCTAGGTTTTACCTTAAACCTTCTGAAGGACAATCTCTGAGAAGGAAGTCTGGGAATCTGAATGTTTTCTAGGCCTTTGGAGGTTCAGATGCTCACTGAAGTTTGTGAGAACCACTGCGATAAAAACTCTCCTGGAGCAACTCCCTTGAGTTTATATAGGTTTTCATGTTTACAAAGCTCCTTGATATCCATTATTCCTTGCTGGCTACTTCTGTATATGACCCTTTGTATTTCTGGTTTATGTGTTTTGTCTCCTGACTAGAGTTTAAGAGACATGGTTTCTCTCTGTATGGCCTGCTCACTGCATAACTCAGTACATTGTACACATGCATGGTTTTAAGTAAGCCTGCTCTTACATTATGAGTGCTATTATGGTATTTGTTATCTCAGAGAAGACACCATTCTATGCTTCATACTAAAAGGAGTGCTGTCACTCCCTGTATCTCTCTATAGGAACCACAAAGAGTGGTTCTAATTTCAAGCACTTCTGTTTGGCCCATTCCATTAATAAACAGGGTGTTGCAATGGTGTGACCTTTCTGTCTTCACAGGGAGAATGGCATTTGATTGAGTATATCACTAAGATTTTCCTTCCTTTTCTGGATGTCTTTCTCTAATCACTGGTTCCTTGCCACTGCCTCCCAGGGAGAAATATGCTTATAGAAGGAGCTAGAGATTGTGGTGGCCTGAAGAATGCTGGGCCACAGAAGGACTACTATATTAGATGACAGATATGAAGAGTATGCCTTTGGACAAAAGTGATCAAACATTAAGATGGCAGCCACAGTTTTAAGTCTTCCGTTAGAAAATTTTGTTAAAAATAATGTACATTTTCAAGTAAAAATACAAGATTCTTATTATAGATTACTTGGAAAATATAAAAAAAAGCAAATGAAACATTCACGGGTTACTCCATCATTCTAACAGAGCCATTGTCAACATTTTTATATATAGTCTTTTAGACTTTTTCTGTGCAAGCTTGTGTGTGTTCATGTGTGTATGTGTGACACACATATTATGTAAAAAATGGAATGATACTGTATACAAGGTTTTGGATCCTGAATTTTATAATATCAATAATATACCATGAGAATTTTCCCTATTTCACTAAATATTCTTATACAAAATATGATGTTGGGAAACTTTATAAAGTGTTTAAATTAAATTCTTTTCTTGCTTTTTAAAAAAGTCTAATGACTGCCATGACTTGGTCAAGGATTACTAAAAAAATAAGACAGGCAAAGAAGAACCAGAACTAGGGGCCAAATTAGACTGGTGGGCCTGTGGCTAATAGTCTAACTAGAAGCCCATTGGGACTTACACCCAAGTAAGTCATAAGGATGAAGAAGGAAACAGTACCCAGGGGATCAGAAGAAACAACATAAGCAAAATTCCATTACATTATGATAAAATTACAGTATGTGGGCTGTAATAATCTATGTGAGAATAATACTCAGAGAGGTCCAGATCAGTTGGAGGCCTAGCATAGGCAGAGTCTGAGGTCAGGGATCGATGCCCAGTAAGCTAAATGAAAGCAGGAGGGCAATGTAGAGTCAGGGTGTGCAAACACAGGTTTGGGTTGGTATTTAAGACAGAGATAAACAAATAGTTGGGGAACAGAGGGAGACCAGGCACAGAGACTCAGGATTTGGGTCAGAAGCAGACTGACACAACAGTGTGACAACCAGTCCTTGGAGAGGTGCTGTCTGGACATTTAGCAGTCTTGCTGAGGGCAAATAAGAGTACAGTAAGAACTCTATACAGTCCAGGGATTGCATTCAAGGGATTGCACTTTAGAGCACTCTCAGAGCTATGACAGTGACCCCCATAGATGCTCTACTTATTGACTGAGGGCAAGAAGATTCAGTCCATCACTGGGACCATCAGCAATCACTATCTAGCAATGGACAGAAGAAAAGGGCAAGAGACTGAGCAGAGGATGCAGAACAGCTTTTCACAAAACTTAAATAAAACATGAAAATTGCCATTTTTGTGGTCAAAAATGGTCAAATAGTGCTTTTGTGCAGCTTAAATCATATAAATCATTGGTAAAAGAAAGGTGAGTGTCAGGGTAGGATGGGGTTGGTAGAGTGGAGGAACATGGATTCATTGAGGAGTTTGGGACATACAAAAGGAGAATGTGCCACTGTGCCCTAAAAGAACTTATTCCTTTTTGAAGAAAAATGAAACAGAAGAAAAGATAGTCATTTTCCTAGTACTTAGGAATAGAGCACCATAGCCAGTGAGCATGTAGGAATTCACAGAAGAGAAGCTAGAGATCAGTATTGGCTAGAGAGGCTGAAGAAGGTTTCCAGATGGAGGGGAAAATAAAAAGTAGGAAAGGTTTGGATACAAAACATAAACAAGGGACAAGGTACCTTTGATCATCAAGTTTTCTACCAATTCTCAACATGCTTTCCAAACTAGTGTTCCTCAACCTAGATTACAATGAGAACCAGTTTATCCATCCTAAAGAATGTTCTTCAATACACTAGTCCTGAGATGCTTCATTTTAAAAGATATCCAGAGTCAAAGGTGGGAAGTACTGCAATTTCCTCTTGAGGATTGACAATGCACATTAGCATCATAAACTCTTGGAAAAGCCCTGCAACAAATAAAAAAATCAGTTCTAACATTTTTTAATCCAGCATTTCTTCAAACAGCTTGGTTATGGAAACTTTCGGTTGAATAAATGCTTATGAAAGTTCCATGATGCTAGTGTGCTACAGAACACACTCGGGAAACCACTGCTACAGAAAAGTAAGCAACTTAAATTCTCTATCAAAATCTCCAAAAATGAGAGATAAGAAAACAGGGTGAGGGTCACAGGAGTTAAGCACCAACTGCTGTCACTAAAGAGGGAAAGGGAGAAGAAAATGAACACAAAGCATTTTAAAGGATGGTCTGTCTACAGAGCCATGGTTGGAAAACACTGTTCTAAGCCACTACCCATTTCTAATCCCTTTAGCCCTGGCTTAAATGCATGACATTTGAGCTTGTTACATTTGATGAACAAATAACCATTTCAGCTGCAGGGTGAAAATAGGCAGACATGAAAGTGTCTTTTTTATTGGACTTCCTGATGCTAAAGCTCTCTCTCTCTGGTAACTACTCTTTTGTGGAATTAGTTTTGAATTTTTTTTTGAGTCCTGCTTACTGAAGATTGGGGAATGTCATGGGCTTTAGAAAATAGACATTACCATCCTTCCTCTTGCTTCCTAGGAGAATATCTTGTAGCTTATGAGAAAATCATTCTCAGAGATGGAGAGTTTCCTGGAGGAATCTCTCCCCTGGAGATATGTAGGCAAAAAGTGATAATCACTCCGCAAGATTGTCAAAAGGTAGAGATTGGTCTTTGTGATTTATAAGGGCTCTTATAAATCCTAAAAGTCTAGCATTAGACTGATGGTTCTCAAATCTCTCACAGTAAAATCTCATGGAGAGTTCTTTGAAATGCCAGTGCTTATGCTCCACTCCAGACCAATAAAATCAGAATCTGTGGAGGTGGGTCCTAAGCATCTTATTGTTTAAAGGCCCAAAAGTGATTAGAATATGCATCCAGAGTTGAGAATTGCTGGATTAGGTATTTTTAATCCTTTATTGAAAGTACTGAACCTAGTATGGTAGATCTATGATTCCATTATTCTATGGTGGATTTATATTCAACCAGAGTAGGTGTCTACCAACACGGGATGATTTCAGGGGCACTGGGTAGGTTTATCCCTCTTGAGTCCCCAGATTCCTTTCCAGTTAAACACTGTACTAGAAATTCTCCTTATTAGAGATGTGTTCTTTTATGTTAGGCCCCCAGAGTACCCTCCTAAAATGCAAATGCCCTCTGGAGAAGGAGTATATTAAAGCTATTATTAGTCACTGGTACCATGTTGTTTAATGGATCAGCCTGTCATCTAACAAGGCCGGGAGGGAGTAGTGTGTATACAAGAAGAGAAACATTACTTATTCAGAGATTGTGCCAAGAATTGCATCAAAAGTTTACTGTCTCCCTTCCCTGTATTTCTTCATTGCCTTCCCCTTTCAGTTTTAAGATTACTCATCTGACCCTCTACATTTGCTGCCTGTGAACTGAGTCATTTATATTCATTTTGTCCCTGTTGGTGATGGCATATTAGGGATCCTATAAAGAACTGGGATATAGGAATTGTTTTTTATGTAAACACTTTCTTCCAATTTTCTCCTCCTCTAAACAAAACAATCAGAAGAGCAAATAACGTAGGTTCTGTTTGTACAGACCACCAAATTACCCAATTACCAAATGATTGCGTGGCCAGCCAATTTAATGAACTCAGACTGGTGATTTTAGAAAAAACAAAAAATATGCAATTTGACCCCCCAGCCCCACTCACAAAAGGACTAGTTATTTGAGAGACCTGACCAAACTGGCCAGAAGTTCTGGCATCATGATGTCAATTTCAAAATCGTCATCTGCCACTTGGCCACTGACTAAACCATTGGGTGGGGGTCGACATTCTAACTTCTTAGTGGACAGTTTTAGGTTTCCAATGGACACAGGTTGGATAGAAGTGATCAACAACCCTCTTTTATTGGCAGGGTCGACTGTGTCATCCCTTCTTCTACTGTTAATTCTATTAGCCACGCTTGGCTGCCATTGGATAATTGCTTTTTTTTTTTTTTGCAGACAGTCGCATCTCAATGACAGTATCTCTTTCTGCTCTCTAAATGCCTCCATTTGCCCACATCAAGTACTTCAAAAATCAGTGTGTTCTTTAGTTCATTTCATCTACCAAATGCCCAAGGAGTGCCATTTAAAATGTTCTTTTTGTTCCTTTACTAATGTCCTGAACATTTTTACCACCTTAAGAAGATAGCATTACTATTCCCTTGAGTCTTTACTTAAAAGGTGCTCTAGCTTTTCAGATATTTCATCTACTTTCTCTGGCTAATTTTTGATATTTGATAATCCCTCAATTTATTAATTTGGTATATAGTTATGTCTCCATAATCCTCATTGAATTCATAATCCAGTTTGGTACAAATTTCACTTGAACTGGTTATTGGCATCTGTTTAAGTAACTGAGTTCATTGTTCGCTTTTATTCATTTCAATCCGTTTGGTATGTGCATGGGCACATCCTTTCTGGCTAGAAAAATATTCATGGACAGAGGGGAGAAGCAATCTGGATACTACAGCTAAAAACACTTGCCCTCAATTATTTGACTCTTTCAGGCTGCTAATGATAGACTTTTGCCCAAATTATTCAGACAACTATAACTATTTAATGTTTTTGAGATTTTCTTTATATCTATTTTTTAAATTTTGATTGCCTCCTTTACAAACCTAGCCCAGGCTAAGAGTCTGAAATATTGCAACTGCCTTTTAACCAGTCTTTCTACCTTAGTTCAGGGATTGACAAATCCATCCTACTGTTTTTTTAAATAAAGTTTCATCAACATACAGCCACACTCATTTGTTTACATATTAACTAATGCTGATTTCGAATTGTAATGCTGGAGTTAAAGAGTTGCAACAGAGACCGTATGGTCTAAAATATGCATTCACAAAAATCATTTGCTGGCCCCTGCTCTTGTCTCTTCTTTATTGATCATGCACATCACTCACAAATTCGGTTTTCTAAAACATCAGTGTCATTCTGTCAGTCTCCTGCACAAAAATCTTAAAGGTGCAACTGATATTCAGCCGATGTGTACTGTTGTGGCCTTACTCCTCTTATTGTTAGTGCCCATGTCATGATGATTGTTAAATATTTTGAAAGTCACCTTTGCTTAAATAGTTATTTTCATAAAATAAAATCAAGCTCCTTAGCCTAGCATTCAAAGCCCTTTCTAATCTTCTTTTTTACTTATTCTCTGTATGAACCATCTTTTATCCAGAACACAGCCAGGTCATCCTTATCTTTGCCTTTTTCTTCAAACCACCCCCTTTGTTTAGAATGACCTGAACCCTGTATGAATATGAAAATCGTTTGTCCACATTTACCTTAGTAATCTCAGTTTACCCTGTTATCCTGGTGTAGCAATTAATGGTGCCTTCTTACACTCTAAAAAAAAAGCTTCCTAGTTTGGACATTAAATTATATAGTTATTCTAGCTGTCAACCATTCATATTCTTCCTTCGAGGATACTTCAAACTCTATTGCTCCCATGAAGGCTTTGATGTACTCAACTTACAGAGCTCTTTCTTTCAAGCTTTCTTAGTATCTAGAACACTCAAATGTTATTTATAGCACGGAGTCTTAGACTAGATATATTTTTCTTTTGTAATATTGGCCCTCAAGTAGATTATAAGTTCTCTTCAGATAAGAGCCATGACATACATATGTATTTTTTTTCCATTCCACACTTGTTTATTGAGAATTTTCTATGTGCTCAGAAGTAGGAACAGCTTCCAGGAAAAAAACGGGAATTGAGTCCCATTTATGGGACATTTGTTGAGCACCCCATCTGTTCCTCGAACTGGAACTGTACGGATGATAAGACTAGCCCTGTCCTTAAAGAGGTGGTCTTCTTTAAGATAAGGTCCTTAAAGATAAGGTGAGTCCTCTCTCCTGCAACTGATTGGGGAGGCAGTGATAAGCTATGTGGGACAGCAGCAGATCTACACTGCTTACTTCCAACAGAGGCAAATCAAAGGCAGCCTCTTGAAGGAAGGGCCACCTCGGCACAGGTTGAGCCTCTTGGCCCCACCAATATTTTATCCCTTTGCCTCATTGTGGTGGTTCACCCGCCTGGTGGTCATATCACATATTTTGTACCTGTTCAGCTACTAGACTATCTCTTATATACATAAATTAATTTATGTATATATATATTGATTTGATTGATTTATGGATAATTATCTAAAATCAGGATGACTCTATTGATACATCTCTAATTTTCAAATGATTTTTGAGTCTAACCCATTCAGCCAGAGTGGCTTGACAGTTTTAATTCTCAGAAGTATGTAATGGAAAAAACATTGCAACAGAAGCCGTGGGATTGAAGTTTCTATTTTTGGCTCCATCACAATCGCTTAAACTCTTCAGACCTCAGTTTCTCCATCTGTCAAAGAAGTAAGATTGGACTAAATGACCTCTAAGAGCTAACATTCTGTCATATTCAAAATTTAATTAATATAATCAACAGATTATTTGTACAACATGGATTAGGGTAAATTAAGCAATATATTTCATAGAACTACCTGAATTCATCTTCAATTAACTTATCAACCTCAAATTGACTTTCTGCTATCCATGTTTAGTTTAATTACTCCAAATTGTGTTCTTGAAACAGGGAAAATTTTCATTTAGAATATGTGTGACTATGTGTGTAATAAACACATATGTTGTGATACTGAACTAATCTGTTTAATTAAGTTTTAAGAGAAGGAGATTCTGGAACATGGTGAACTGAAAATAGATAACACCTTTCCCCTCAACTCCCAACAACAACCTATTTGCTTCTCCTGAGCAAAATGGGTGCTAGTGCCCATGGGCAGCTGGGTAAACAAGACCTGGGGCTTTGTTAGATCTTAGTGAGAAGACTGATTGGTACAGGACTTCTCCTACTCCTACATATGTGTAAGTATGTGCAATATGAGTAAGCATCCCAGCATCAGGGATCCTCTAAGGTGAAGAATGTAAATTGCTAAATGTTGACTCTTACAGACCTATGAATCCTTGTGGAGAAGGTTGACATTGACCTTACATGAGATTGCCAAGTTACCCTGCATCCTAAAAATCCAAGAAGAAATTGACAAAGTGATCCTTCCTTCCTGAGTCAAAGAGAGTGCTGGGAAAATAAGAAAGCAAAGAAACTTTTCCCAAGTGTCTCATCAGGAGACCAGTACTCTCTCTGCTTCCATGCTCCTGGCTTACAGGGATAGAGAGCACTTTGCATTCGCTGCAGGACTGCTGACACATAGGGCATGCCACCTACCAGACCTGAATCCCAAAGAGATGACAGTGGAAAGTAACAATCCTATCTCAAGGTACCCAAGCAGCTAGAGAGAGGAAGATCAAGCAGAACAAACTGAATGCATGCTCAGTGAAATATAGCTGCTGGAAGGGACAGATGAAAACTTAAAAAAAAAATAAGAACACTGAAGGAGATTCAAGTGCAGTACAGAAAATATTTTCTGGAGTAAAATAAGAGTACTTTTACATCTATCCAATTCTGTAAATGAATTGAAACAGAAAGTGGTCACTATTAAGACACAAACTGATGTACATACATCAGGATACACAGCCTTCCCACTTTATGTTTGAAATGTTTAACAAGCACTTAACCTAAAAGGGAAATACTTTAAGAGAAACTCTATAACAGTCTGGAGCAGGGGTTGTCAAACTACAGAGCACAGGTCAGATTTGACCTGCCACCTATTTTTGTGTGGTCTATGAGATAAGTGTTTTACACATTCTTAAATTGTTGAAAGATATCAAAAGCAGAATATTTCATGACATGTGAAAATTATAGGAATTTAAAGTTTTTGTATCCATAAATAAAGTTTTATTGGAACATGGCCATACTCATTCATTTATGCATTATCTCTGATTTATTTGAAAAGCAGTGCTGTGTAGCTACAATAAAGACAACAAGGCCTGTCAGGCCTAATGTGTTTACTACCGTGCCCACATTTATAGAAAGTTTAACAATCCCTGGTCTAGAGCAGTGCTGTCAATAGAAATTCATGTGATGATAGAAATGTTCCATATATGTGCTGTCCAGTACAGTAGCCATTATCAGTGAGTGGTTACTGAACACTTGACATGTGACTAGAACAACTGAGTTGCTGAATTTTTATTTTTATTTACTTTAAATAATGTTAAACTCAAAAACTCAAATAGTCACATGTGGCTTGTGGCTACTGACTACTATATTGGACAATTCAAATTTATAACAAAAAGTACTAAATAATTCAAGCAAAATCTAGGAGTTGTGGGGATAGTGATGGCACTGATAAAATGAAGAAAGCAGATCTAGCAACAATAATCTCAGACAAAGTGAATTTAAGGTTTAATGCACAAAATAGAATAAGAGGGATGTTAAGTAATGGTAAAAAGCACATGCTTGTATATACAAAACTTCATTAAACAGTAATTATTAAAAATAAAAGGAAAACTTTATAAAATAAAAATTATAGTAGGAGATAAGACTGCTCTAACAAACAAAAAATAATACAGAGGTATAGAAGGAAACAATCATCAAAGTTGATTAACTATATATATAGCAACTTTTATCTGTCAGAGAACATATATTCCTTGGTATGTCCATGGAACATTCACAAAATTGATCAGGTACTTGGCTGCAAGAAAAACCATAAAACAATAAAAAAGGATTTTACTGGTTGAAGTCTTTGATTATAATCTAACAATATTAGAGATGAAAATTTGGGCATAAAAATCTTAATGACTTGGAAGCTAAATTAAGAAACATCCCAAGATAACCCTTGGATCAAAGAAGATATAAAAGGAAAGCATAAAATATCTAGAAAGCATGGAAAGGAGAACAGTTTATATTAAAATCTATAAGACACTGAAAACTGTTGTCAGTGAAAAATAGGTAGTCTTAAATGTCTTCATCACAGAAGAAAGAAACAAAGGAATTTATTCATCTTCAAAAACTATAAAAATAACAAAATAAAGTTTAAGAAAACTAGAAAAGATAAAAGCTAAAAATGAATAAAAGTTTAAAAAAACAAAAACATTGAAAGGGAAAATAAATGCATTGCTGTTTTGAGGGGGAAAAATAAACTTTTCATATTCCTGTCCAGGAAAGAGAGAATGACAAAACAGATGTGTAGGATTAAGAAATAAACGTAAACATGAAAAGATAAATGGTGAAACTCTATGGCAACAACATTGTAAACTTCCAAAATTGAACCAAAAGGAAGTAAGAAACATGACTAGATCAAATATCAGAGAGAAATATTGGAAAGGTAAATGTGTTAGCATTGAAAAAAAACTGCATTCAAGACACAGAAGTTACAAAAAATTTTATAGGACCGTTAAAAACTAAATATTCCTATGTTAGGTAAATTATTTCAGGCCATAGAAGACAGTGGAAGACTCTACAATCCATTTTATAATATCAGCAAAACTTTAATTCTAAAATCTGATGAAAATAGTATTTTAAAAGATTTTTGTATACAATTTAAATTAAGTTGACATTAATCCAAACAAGACTGTTACTAAGCAAGGTGTTAACTGAAGAATCTCTAAGAAAATAACTCAAAAAACATACTAAAATAAATGACAAGGGAATTAAAATGATATATTAAAAATATCTATTTCTGCCATTTGTGACAACTTGAATGGACCTAGAGGATATTATGCTAAGTAAAATAAGCCAAGCAGAGAAAGACAAATACCATATAATTTCACTTACATATGGATCTAAAAACAAAATAAAACAAAATGAACAAAACAGCAGTAGACTCATAGATACTGAGAAGTGACTGGTGGTTACCATGGGAAAGGGGTGGGGGTGGGTGGGTGAAATAGGTGAAGGGGATAAAGAGGCACAAAATCTCAATCATATAAATCAGTTACGGAGATGGAAGTGCAGCATAGAGAATATACTAGTTCTATACCATCTTTCTATGTTCACAAACAGTAACTACACTAGTTGGGATGAGGCTTTAGCAATGTATATAACTGTTGAATCACTATGTTGCATACTTGAAACCAAATACTATGGTATATCAACTACACTTCAATAAGAAAATAAACTAAATTTAAAAAAATCTAACACAAGAAAAGGCATTCATGGAAGAATATCGGAATAAAAAAGACATAAGCCATACAGAAAACAATGTGGAACTTTCTCAAGAAATGAAAAATAGAGCTACCACATGGTACAGAAATCTCACTTCTGGATATATTTCCAAAGGAAATGAAAACAGGAGAGTGAAGAGATGTCTGAACTCGCACGTTCACTGCAGCATTATTCACAGTAGCCGAAACAACCTATGTATCCATCAGTGGATGAATAGATAAAGAATATATTCTGTATAAACACAATGGAATATTATTCAGCCATGGGAAAGAACAAAATCCTGCCATTTGAAAAAAACATGGATGTGCCTTGAGGACATTTTGCTAAGTGAAATAATTCAGCCAGATAGAGAAGAAAAATACTGTATGGTATCTCTTATATGCAGATTCTAAAAAAAAAAAAAAAAGTCATACTCACAGAAACACAGTGAAAGAGTGGTTGTTTTGGCTGGGTGATTAATAAAAATACAAATAACAGAATTAAAAGTGGTCAAAGGATGTCAATAGAGATTTATCCAAAGAAGATATAGAAATGGCCAATAAACAAATGAAAAGATGCTTAACATCATTTGTCATCAGAGATATGCAAATCAAAATCACAATAAGATATCAGTTTACTTCTACTAGGTGCGTCTGTCAAAAAGACAGACAATAACATGTTGGCAAAGATGTGGAGAAATTGAAACCCTCATACACTACTGGTGGGTGGTAGTGTACAATGGTTTAGCTGCTTTGGAAAATAGTTTTGTAGTTCCTCAAAATGTTAAACATAGAGTTATCATATGGCCTAGCTATTCTATTTCTAGGTATATACCCAAGAGAATTGAACATATGTTCACAGAAAACTTGTACACATATATTCATAGCAGCATTATTAATAATAACCAAAGAGTAGAAATAACACAAATGTCCATCAACTGATGAATGGGTTAACAAAATCCATGCAGTGGAATAGTAATTCAGCCGTAAAAAGTAATGAAGTACCAATACATGCTACAATATGGATGAACTTTGAAAATATTATGTATGTATAGTTTAAAAGAATGAATAAATCTCAAAAAAGAGATTATAATCTCTTTAAAAGAGAGAATAAATCTCAATAAAATTTTAATAACAATACAATCAAAATCCTATGAAAAATTTAGGATGCTATATGTTACTATCTAGAGAGTATATGAGAAATCTAGGAACGTAAGAATATTTAGATCAAAAGACAAACATATTTGATCACTTAAAATTAAAAACTATATGGCAAAATATATCAAATAAAAATGTAACCAAAAATTAGTAATGCTTATGAAAGACAGAAGATTACTATCTTTGTTTATACAGAGGTCTTTTAAATTGGAAGGAAAATGACAAACACCTCAATAGAAAAATGGGCAAAAGTAATGAATAAAATTCTCAGAAGAGTAAAGACAAAAAGATTCACTAGCAGTCAGGGAAATAAATGCATAAATGCAAATTAAGGTAAAATGAGGTAATACTTTAAATCCATCTTAATGGCAAAACATAAAGACCAATAATACCCATGTATTGCTGGTGGAAATGTGAAGTATTACACCTATTTTGGAAAGCAATCTGGAAACATTTATTGAAATTATATATTAATTTACTCCTTAACTCAGTAGTCCCATTCCTTATAGCTTATTCCATTGTAGTAAAGGCATATGTACAAGCATGTTTATTGTAGAATTGTTCACACTGAGAGCCTGACATAAACAAAAACAAATTAGCAAATGCTCTCTACCATAGGGAATGCTGAATAAATTATCATATATCCATTTGATAGAATATTATACAGCAATCAAAATTAAACTTAATGTAGTAATGCTATTCCAAATGACTGAAATAAATTTCCAAAATGAACCCTTGATTTAGAAAAGCAAGATGCAAAAAAGTTTGTATTATATAATCCCACCAAATTATGACAAAATCCTATATATGTGCATATATGTATGAGCATGAGAAAATACAGAAGGACATATCCTAAGGGTGACGTGGGTTACCTGAAGGAAAAAAGAAGAAAGAGAGAGACAAACAAAAAGAAAAGGGAAAAATAAATCCACAGATTATGATCACATCTATAAAGTTGTATATGCATCTCTATATATATGATATTGTAGGTTAATATATAAAATTGTTTAAAGGCATTCACAAATTAATATTAACAATCAAATCAGACAATATGAAAATCTTTGTTTTAAACATATGTTCATGAAAATCTTACTAAAATATTTAAATACACCCTCCTATCTCAGCAAGCATTCTGTATGTTAGGGGTATAGCTGCAGATGTTGGTCAAGAGTTTGGATGCTATACTCAGTATCCTGGTTTCAAATCCAAGCCCTGCCACTTATTTGCTGTGTGATCATAATTAAGTTACCTATCCTCTCCGTGCCTTATACTTTCCACCTATAAAACAAGGAACATGAAAGTACCTACCTTATAGAATTGTTTTGAGGATTAAACCAGATCTCACACATAAATAGCTAAGAAAAACTGCCAAGCACATAGTGAGCCATCAATTGTGACAGAATCACTCACAGTGACAGACTGACATAAACAAAAACAATTAGCAAATGCCTTCTACTATAGAGAAGGCTGAATAAATTCTATGTGCACTCCATATATCCACATTAGATGTCATTATATGCAAGTTTTCATTTTGATAAGTGGTAGGAGAACAATACCAAGAGATGGAGAATCAGAAGACCTGGCTATTACCTTGGACAAATCACCTGTCCACCACAGCTGGCTTAAGGGTCAGATGAGAAAGCCAGTGTGAATGTGCTTTGCTTTGTGAATTCAAAAGATCATAAAAATTACAAAAAAATCTTTTTCAATAAGACTATAAGACTGTAGTAGTAGAAAACAGGGCTATATATGAAGTCGTTCTAAGAAACCTAGAACAAAAACCTGAAAACAGCTTAACTTCAGGCAAGTCTCTAGTGACAATGTTATGTCCTTATTTTACTTTGATATGTGATAGTGAAATTGGTTGGGGAAGTATGATTTTCATTTGGTGGGATTATAGAGATAATAAGAAGCTTCATCATAGAACTCGCCTAGCAAATTTAGACTTAGCCTCTGCAAATGCCATAAAGTGCTTCCATGGGAAAAGCTACACTTTCCAAATCTTGATTTCAAGCTACTTAGCAGTCCCTCAGAATCCTGCATATGTCCATAAAATTAAGGGTTGAAAGAAGTATTATAGCCTAACCTGGAAGAAAAACCGTGGTTGAATTAAATAGTTGTCGATAACTTAATGATGCACTTTCTGATTGTGGCTGGGAGTTTTTACTCATTTAAATAATATTTTAAATGTTCAATCTATTGAAACATATTGCTTAGCAGGGAAAAGTACAGGAAAGATGATGTGAGGGATTTAGACTTAAGAGACCTGGCTTCACTCCCAATTCTGCTATTAATTAGACGTTTGAGTTTGGGCAAGGTACTAATCTCTCTGTCCATGAGTTTTCTCATCCAAAAATGGATCTAATAGTTTCTCCTAGGGTTATTGAAGGATTAAATAAGATACCATATATAAAAGAAGTTAGCCCAATACCTTTCGCTTTGTAGGCATTCAGTAAATGTTAGTATCCTTAATAAAAATTTAAAAAATTAATTAAAAAATGCTATAATGGAGGCCAGAAGTGCGGAAGAGTCAGGTAAATGGCAAAGCATACTAATCATTTAAATTTTTTTCATTATACCTGGGGAATTTTCCTTATTCAATTTGTGAGTTCATAACTAGAAAATACCATCCAGCAAACGGCCACCACGGTACATAGAGGAAAGCAAATAGCTCTTGGAGTGTAGGTCTCAAAAACCCAAGACATTGAACTTGGACAATGAGGTGGCTATCGTTTTGGTAGCCTCAGTCTTCCTCTATTATTTAATGATTCTAATAACCATTATCTTCCCTGGACTTCACTCATGCCACTATTTCCCACCCTCTCTTAGAAACAGAGCTAAATTTTTTCTATGCAATTAAATACTTGCAGATGTTTAAAGGCAACTTAAACCAGTACATGTGAGAGGATTTGACTTTTTGTTGATCTTAGGTTAGGGAGTGGAAAAGAAAACTTGAATTTAAAAAAATTATGTTAATCTGAGTTTGATGCCATAAACTGAAGCTTATAGTTAATAAGCTTACTAGCTTTTATACTTAGATATTTACCCTGAACTCCAGTACATTTCAACTAAAAGCTTTGAGTAACTTCTACCCCTCTAATTACCTTACTGTTTCTTTTTCTCTACCTCCACCGTTTATTACATCTGCTTTTTGTTTAACATGCCATTTTGTTCCCCACAAAGCAAATTACTTAATTTGCTTCTAAATTTTTGCTCTAAAGGTTTGCTGCCTGACCTTTCTGTCATTATGGAAAATGTTCTACACATCAAGGGAAAGGCATAATGTATAGCTACCTCAGTATGTCTATAATCCTTGTTTGTGCTGTTGAAATTTTGAGCGGTCTTTCAATTGAAGAAGAAAAGGAAAAGGAAGCAAGAGAGGGAAGGTAAAAGGGAATCCACATATCTGACTAAACAACAGGTACTTGCATCAGGTATGAAGAAAGCAGAGAACTAGACTTTACAAAGTCTAGGCCCTTCACTATTTCTCATTACTCATGAGGCCAAAAGAGACATTCAAAGATTAGGTATCCTTATAATAAACTATTAGTCTGTAAAGGTTAGATCTGGATGTAAAACCTGACTTTTGGATCCTTGCCCTCACAAAAAAAGCACCACTTCCCCCCTGCCACCACCTCCACAGGTCCCACTCATGCCTATCTCGACCCAAGCATACAGTAGTTTTTTACAGAGCTCCCAGGTAGGAAATCTCAGTGTTGGTCCATAGTGCTGACCTTTGGAAGAACCAAGAAGACTTTAGAATGCTCTCTTCCTCTCTCTTTCCTATCACTTTTTGCTCTTGGGCTGATTGTACGTGTATTAAGTTCATTCAGTTCCCTATTTATAGGCTGTTATGAGATCTGGCTGTCAGTAATCAATAACCGAGGGATTGAAAGTTTCTGGAAGAAAAGTATCTTTTGTAGATATTAAAAGGTAAGCTTTTTATAAAAAGTAATTAAGGCAATGGTGTCTGAATGGGGTGGGGGGATGATGTTGAGATTCTATCATCTGTAATGAATACACCATGTAATTCAAGTGTCTTACTTAGAGAAGCTGGTAGAAGAGAAACCTTGTAAAGAGTAAGAAGAAGCTAGAGAATAGGTGTTTCAGTAAGGAAAAAATAGCTCTTAACAAAAGCTATCTGACATTATTATTACTAATATTATATTATACATATTTTGTTCCACTCATCAAAATGACAATGGCATAATGAGCATAGGCACATGTAATCCCCTTCAGCTGTGAAAATTTTCTCCTTCATTTAATAAATATTGAGTATCTACTATGGACAAGGGATTACTCTAGATACCTGGGAACACATGTTTAGCAAAATAGATTATGCACAAATCTGATGGTGATAAGTGCAATGGAGAAAAATAAAGAAGAGTAGGAGATAGGAAATGCCAAGGACTTCTGTGTACTGCAGGTATTTAAGGAAAGCCTTTCTGATGAGCTGCCATTTGGCTTGAGGGAAAGAATGTTTCAGAGTGAAGAAGAGCATGTTCCAAGTCTCTGAGATACAGGATTGGGAAAGATTTTGATAGGTTCTGGCAGACGTGGCAGAAAGCAACCTGGGGGACAAAGGCAGAGTGAAACTCAAGTGAAACAGGGGTTTGTGAAGTTAGGGTTACTTGTAGAAGCTTTGTTGATGGTGTTTTGTTTGACGTACACAGATGCTCAATAAACATTTGTAAAATAAGTGCTGTGTGTAATTACAATGGACACCAACAGCTGATTCAGGTACAAGAACTCTCAACCTTTAGCAACTTCTTATGTCACTGTTTAAGTAACGCCCACAAAAAAGTTGTTAGAATTATCCCAGACCATGATAAGAAGCAGAACAAAGCACTGGAAAGGAGACTAAACTTTGGAGTCTGATAAATCTATCACTAATTATGTGCCACCTTTAGCAAGTTATCAACCTTGTGCATCAGCCTCCTCACTTACAGTATGGATATAAAAGTGACTTTCTCACACATGTGAAATGCTGAGTACCACATCTGATACATACTTAATAGTAACTCCTCCTCATTTTTTGTACGTGTTGGGCTTTAAAACTAGATAAATGGATTTGCCTGATATCATCACATTTGATTCACAGAACAGCCCTAGGGGGCAGGGTCACAGTGAGCAGCATGAACTGCAAACACTCAAAATATTCAAGGAAAGGGAGAATCCATGATCAAGTTAGCTGGGGGAAGAATGGCTTGTTGAAGTTCTGTCTACCAGGGAAAAATATATGTCAGTCCTATTTGGAAAGGGATGATGGTAGTATTCATGAAGTCATTGATAATGATCTCTCTGGGATTTTTAAGAGACTTTTTGACAATGCCATATCTACTAGGTTGAACCATATGAACCTGGGGATATTTGACTGGTTTTTACCTACAAAAAGTGCACTTTCACATGGTTCAACCTAATATGTCATTAATTTTTAAGGAACGTTGTTTAGTTTCTGTTTATTTGTTTATTTTCTTTCCTTAAGACTGAATCAGGCAAGGCTTAGAAATTTTTCTTTTCCAATCCCCTGAAAAATAGGGGCATAAGTAGTGCTTATTTGGTGCCAAGAATGATGTGTACCATGTGATAGTCAGACTATAATGTCATATTATTAGCCCCCTTTGCATTTCATATTTACAGCAGCATGTGGCTGAGCTCAAGCTTGTCTTTTAATCTTCTCCTTGTTCTTTCTGGGGGAAGCCAAGTCTGATAGGTCTGTAATTTGGGCAAATGCTGTGCGGGAGACTAAAGAACAGCAGGAACAAATTGGTGTCATTCTATTCACTTACTGGAGAGAGAGTGTAAGAAGGCAGTTTACTTCCCTGGTTGGGAGAAGTGGGAGGGAACGATGTGGATGTTAGTGGCGGGTAAATTGGTAGTATGCAGAAAAATGAACTAGATGGGTTTTTTTTATTGAAAGAGTGTTAGTACAATGTTTGATGGTTCAAGATGACATTTGAATCACAAAATGTTAGATCTTGAAGGTGTCAGTGAGATTATCTAGTCCAGTCTTCCTTTATAGCGAAAGAAATGGAGATCCAGGGAAGGAAACCAATTTTCCCCAAGTCACACAGCTAATTACAGTACTCCCCCAAATGATACATGCCTAACTTGGGGAGCACATCCAGTTGTGTTAGGGGAACCAAACAAACAAAAAAAATGGATTAACTCGACCTTTCATGATTTATGGTGCATCAGCTTTATCATGGATTGGTCATTCAATATAAACATACATCACTCAGGAGAAGGTATGCAAGTGAAAATAGTCACTGGACTACATACAACTTTATACCTTTCAGGCTGACAAAAATTCAAAATTCAGATATTGCTAAAGGTTGGAAGGGATGAGGGAAAAGAGGAACAAACTCTCCTCCACTGTTGGTGGGAGTCAAAGCTGGTGCAGCCATTCTGGAGAGCAATCTGGCACAATTTAATCAAATGAAGAAAACACATATTCTATGGCCCAGCAATTTTCTTCCTGATATATACTCCAAATAAATTTTCACATGGCCCATATGGGGACATGTACAAAGATGTTCCCTGCATCTCTTCCCAGGGAGGCAGGGAGTTGGCAGCTATCTGAGTATTCATCCCTATGACGAGCAGGCAGGTAAAATGTGGTGAATATATTATGCAGGAACAGAATGCCTCAGTGAATAGGATCAGGTTAGATGTATACAAAGAGCCTGGATGGCTCTTACAGACACAATGCTGAGAGAAAAAAAATGTAATAACTGAGCAGAGATATAAAATAAATGCTAGTTGCATAAATTAAAATGCATGCATGTAAAACAATACATTCTGGGATAATACATTCAAATCAAAAGATACCCCAAAACACAGGAGCATAGTTGCATATGTTGGGGAAGAAAATGGGGAGGGGGTTGGGAGGCTAAAGTGGAATAAAATTAAAATGAAATAAACAAGAGAGAGAATACCAGAGTCACATAAATTTTTAAAAGAAAAACATGTTCTACTTGAGAATGGCTTTGGACTTTGTCCCCAGTCTTGTGGTACCTAGGAATGGGGGTGGGGTAGGGCAGGTTACTGGTCCCACCCTTAGGGCTGCTTAGGTGGAAGAATTTGAGAGGTCCTGACGCACTCACGGTAACCATGCGCTTCACTTCCAGATCAAACCGCTTTACCTTGGCAGCTTCACTAACAACTTCTTCAGCCCTCCGAGGGAATATCTAGGCAAAGGAGCCTGCTGGACCTACTTTCTGCCCTCCCCATCTTCAACTCCTGGCTTCACGTTCCTGAAGAGAAAGCTCTTAGCCCTGATCACCTCCATCCCAACCAGTGCCCCAACTTCTAGAGCTTTCTCTCCACAGCAGAATGAAGGTTGCTTCGACTTCCCTGCTGGTTTCTCCCAGGGAAGGTTTGCTGAAAGAGCTACCACTCCATATTTACTTCCCAAGCAGCAGAAAAAATATTTGTTACAGCCCATAACAGTTCATGATATTTGACACCTTCCCAGCTTCCTGATAAAAAGGAATGTTGTTAAAGCTGAGCCCAGAATCTTGGAGAATGGAATTAAGAGTCTGAAGGTGCACAAGGAAGACACGAAACAGGGACTCCTCTCCTTCAAGATCACCCAAAGGAGCTTGATCAGAAATGGAGCATACATGGAACAGGAGGAGAACTTGAGAAGGTCTGAAAATTTGTAGGAGAGTGTGAGAAAAGCCAGGGCTGGTGGGACAGGTTCCTCAGTGATCATGCCAGGGTTATAAAAAGCACATTGATGAGGAAAACAAAAGAACAATTTGTGAGGCTCCAATGAAAGAGCAGATGTGGAAGTAGTGTAAAGTTCCAACCTGACTGTTCCGTTTAAGGATTTCCATATTTACAATCTGTCTAGTTGCCAAAGCTCATAAAAGTTCCAATAGATATGGCCTACCAATTTCTCATTAACACAACAATCTCAAAAGTCCTTTATATACCATTCACCTGGACCACCTTCGTCATCATTAGTGAATCATCTACTTCTTTGGCTCTTTGGCCCATTTTATAGGTGTTAGCATCTCTGTCATTCCATAGTATTTATCCTAACTTCCAGCAAAACAGTGAAGGAAGATGAGCTCCTGCCAACGAGGGCCAAAACATTCCCATTGCTAGGATTATATGTGGTGTTAGGGAGTAGCATAGAACTCCAGGAAAACTAGCACCAGGAATTGCTTGATCAGCTCTTATCCTGTTTTCCCAACTTTTGAATTTCCCAGGATGGCATTTGAAAGTGAGTTTTAGAACTGTTAGACTTGGGCTCAAGGCTTGGCTTTGCCATTGAGGAGCAAGTTATTTGTTCTCTATGATTCTCACCTTCTTCACAGTAGCCAGGGCTTGGCATGTACCGGAATTTGTATGTCTGGGGAACTGAATGTAAATCTGTGAAATGATAATGAACATAGGTTTCTCACAGGGTTGCTGTGAGATGGGCAATATGCAGATAAGCTATTAGTATAGTGTAAGGAAGGAAGCCATCCTTCCCCCAGTACTTGGTTTAGTATATGAGAGACATTCATATGTACCTACTTCCCTTTTGCTATCTCTTTCCCCTCTAAATTCCATGCTGAGAATACCCATCTATTCAGCCTTTCTGCCCTTTCTCTTTAGGAGAATTCTCTCAAATTTCCCATTGGCATCCAAATTTCTTTTTTTTTTTTTTGGTGGGAAAAATGATAAAAACAATGTTTGTTCCTGAGATGGCAGCAGGGTTAAACAGGGGCTTCAAATGTATTGTTAATGGTTTACTTCTTACATTAGGTACATAAATGATTGTTATCATGGCATCGATCTTCATGACTTTGTCATTTGGGTGACTTTGGCTGGTCCCTACATCCCTTAATCACTCTCCTCTTCCTCCATTCCTGACAGAGCAATGTCATGCAAGGTCTATAACTGGGTTTGGTCTTCATTCATGATTTTCAGTCTACTCCTTTCAGATTCGATACGCACTTTTGACAAAAGGAGAGGGAGAGAAAAATTATATGGGCAACTTTTCTTTACTCTGCTTGTCACTTTGGAGCCTTACAGCTCTGGGACCAAGCCCCAGCTTCATTCCCTGTAAACCAGGTGACATTAGGCAATGCACTTCATTTCTCTAAGTCTCTGTTTCCTTACCTGCAAAATGTGGATAAGGGCACCCACCTTACAGGGTGTTGTGAGGACTAAATGAGATCACATGCATGGCAGGAAGCATCAGCGAGAAGGTAACCATCTACAAGCCAGAAAGAGGGTCCTCACTGGGAAACCAAATCAGCCAGCACCTTTATCTTGGACTTCACAGGCTCTGGAAGTGTGAGAAAATAAACTTCTGTCTTTTAAGCCACCCAGTCTCTGGTATGTTGTTATTGCAGCCCAAGCTGACTGATACAGGTACTAATGTTTGCTTCAATATACATAAATGATGCTTTAAATAACTTAAAATTACCTACCTTCCCTTCTTTCAAATCTTGAGGTACAAATTGACACTCCAGGAAGATGTGCCTTATTTTAAGCTATTGCTTTGAATGCCCCCTGCTTCTGAGGACAATCTGAGAAGCACAGGCACAGAAGGCTCTCTTGCCCACATTCTGCCTAGGCCAGGAGCATTTACACTCCAACACAAAGCAGAGCCCTAATTTGAAGGGTACTGAGTAATAGGAAGAAGTTTTGTTCTGGGTTTACTAGAATCATCCTAACCCCCTGCATTTCCACACCATGTGAAGCGGTTTACCCCATCTAGGGTTTGTAGGGTTTGGGCAGTGCTGTCTCTGAGGAATCCCTGAGGAGGACAGCAACAGCATAGGCTAACACATTGAATGATTATCCAGAACAAGCAATCAACATACCACAGCTGCCCCAATCCACTCACCCACCTAGACAGCCATTGTTTATCACACCTCTGCTATGTGCCAAGCAATAAACCAGGTACTGAAAATACAGAGAGAATTCCAGCAAAATTGTAAATGGGGAAATTTGACCAGGAAGGAAGGTGTATCTGGTATACAGGAGAAAAAGAAAGATACTCTTCTTCCCCTAGGCCCAACCCATCCTCAAATTTCCTACTTACTAGCTCTTTAGCCAATCAGAGAACTAGGATTGCTAATTATAGAATATTGTGAGGGTAAATACTGAGGAAAAGGTGGGGCCTTCCCCACAATAGCTCATTCTTCTAAGGATTATTAGCCATGTGTTTTCCTTTGACATTTGCATATGTTATGATGTCAGGAAGATCCAAGTCAGGAATAAGAGGATCATTAAAAAAGAAATGCTATCAAGGCTCATTCTGGTTTTGTCTCAAAGTGGCAGGTGATTTGCTTTGCTATATTTGAATGATGTTCCAAGTATCAAACTCATCTTCTCCCAGCTGAGTAGCAGATTTGTGACCTCTTACAGGCTTCTAACCCAGGTAACTCTATTCTTGTCCTGGTGCTTTGGCAAAAACACCCAGAAAATGGTGTGATTCTTCAGCCAAAAGTATGTTTTAGGAGCCCCGATACATCTCAGGCACTCCCAACATCTACTTTTGCTTATAGCTAATAGTACTAGGGAAGACCTTCCAAATGGAGCAGAGAGACTGTGTGATCCCTTGCAAGTCACATAAGCCATTTGAGCCTGTTTCCTCATCTATCAAATGGGGCCAATATAAGTGGTACTGCCTGCCTCACAAGGATAGTGTGACAGCTAATGAGTCCCATCTGTGAGTGAGTGGAGACAAGGAAGAGGATAAGCCAGTGAGAGAACTGTGAAGGCAGATGCTAGGCAGTTCTTGCTGAGAGGAAAGATGAAAGAGCAACCAAAAGAATATCAGGGCGGGATTAAGAAAGTTTAGCAGTGCTCAAAATTCAAGTTAACCAAGCTAGGGCACAGTGAGGATCACATGTGAATGTAAAATCTGGAGGAAACTAGAAAAATGTGCTGAATGTGGGTGAGATGAATGGAAGGAAGAAATGGAAGGAAAATGAGAGTTTTTTTTAAATCCTGAAGAATCTTACCATGTGCATCCTGTAGGGCCTATATAACAGTCCAAAGATACTGAGAAGGAATCATCTACAGTGTGATGACCCTCTAAAGAGAAATTTGCTGTGAAGTTACTTCCTCAGCAGAGCTACATTCAGCCAGGCAGACTGGGGATCCTGGGCATTGGCATAACTTTTCTAGGTAATATGGACTAGTGACATGGACACAAGCATGTGGTTTGGTGTTAAAAGGACCTCGGTGTGACTCTTTCTCAAGCATTTATTCGTTGGATGACTCTGGACAAGTTAATGTCTCTGAATTTCAGCACCCTCCACTGTCAAGTGGACATAATAAGTGGGCCTGCCCATAAGATTATAAGAATTAAATGAGATACTGCATGTAAATACTTAAAACAGAGCCCCAAGCATAGAAAATGATTAACACACATTAGCTATTATCAGTTTCTTGCTATTATCACCTCGGTCAATGATAGGA
This sequence comes from Manis pentadactyla, assembly GCF_030020395.1. Classification (NCBI taxonomy): domain Eukaryota; kingdom Metazoa; phylum Chordata; class Mammalia; order Pholidota; family Manidae; genus Manis; species Manis pentadactyla. The sequence goes on along the minus strand of NC_080038.1, from coordinate 107,464,263 downwards.
ATAGGATCAGGAGATTTTAGCTGGAGGAATGAGGATGGGAAGATCTGGAGCACTAGGAACTGTTGAGGATGGCAGGTTGATGAGCAGAGTGCCTGTATGAAGGGCCCTGGGATCCCAGAGGTGGCATATGCATGCACACACATTCCTAATAAATGCTGACCAGAGAGGGACAGGGACCTCCAAAGGAGAGTAGGAAGTGCCAAAGACAAGCTCGACACCTTTCAGGACTTAGCTCTTGGCCAGTCATGTGTACAGACAGCCCTGGGACAAGCTTCGTGATGTGGCCACTGCAGAAGCCCTTCCACTCTGTTCCCACCAGCCTCCCAGGGAGTAGTTTCCACAGTGGTGGCCGAGTGCCAAATGCTGTGGGGAGACTCTGGTCTCCACGGTATCCAATGCTTCTACAGAAAGCCAGCATAAGATAGAGATGCTTTGCGAGCCTGGCCAAGGGGCTCTGCTTCCCTCCTGCCACCCCTCCCCTCTTCATCACTGTTTACTTTCCAGGGCACCTGTTTTATTTAGTTAAAAGAAAAGCATGCTAACTGAGAGTTCTGGAGTCAATCTGGCGAGGTTTGAAAGCTGGCTTCTCCAGTTATTTACTTGTGTGATCTTGGGCAAGTCATGGAATCTTTCAAGGCTAGGTTTTGTCACTTATAAAGTGGGAATAGTTAGAATTGACCTTTCTTAAAGGATTGTTGGGAGGCTTGCGGAAGATAATACACGTTAATTCTTCTGGAGCCCTGCCTATCTAAGTTCTAGATAAGTGATTGCTATATTCAGTTGTCACACATTGTTCTCTTGACTAGCACACCATAGCTTACTCCCAGAATGCAGATGACATCTGAACAAATGTGCTTCAAAATCAAATATTCATTGAGCAGAGCAACACTGGAGTTTGAGGGAGGGGCAGGGTCTGGAGATGGACACACAAATGCCACTCACAATCAGCTTGCATTGACAAATCTGTCAGCCTCTCCCTTCCCGGGTGACATTTGGCAAGGGACTTTCAAAAACCAGTAATGGGTTTTGAGGGGAAACACCTTCTGTACATTTTCAACATCACCTCACCCCAAGCTACCACTAAGGGGCAGCAATCCCATAAGACCGACCACAGAATTTCAGACCAGGAAAGGAAGGGCCACTACAGGTCATCCAAAGAAATCTTCTCTGAGACCCAGAGAGGCCAAGTGGCTTGCTCAAGATCCTACAGCAAGTCTGTGGCTGAGCTGGCAGGAAAATCCAAACAGCCTAATTCTTGTGCAGCTTCCCAAAGGAGGTGGCATGTGACAAAATCTGAAAATTGCACAATGTCCTCTGAGAGTGCAGCACTGGTTGTACAATGGCATACATTATACAGAGAATAACAATTGTTTCCTCTCTCCTGGCCAAGCTGTGCTTGGCAAGTTGTTGGTACTGTAAAAGGTGTAGCTGTAATTCACTATGATTACTCCCATCCCCTCCATGAACGTGCCATGTGTTCAGCCATTTGCTTGCATGTAGATTACTTACGTTATCAAGAATCTGCATATCCACCCAGCCCAGATCTAGAGCTCCTGCCAAGTCCTGAGGGGCAGGGAGAGGGAGTACTTCTTTTTTTTTCACCTTTTGATAGCCCTTGGCATTGTTCCCAATGCAAAAGGGATTCTTGAAATGCTTTTGGTGAAGGTCAAATCTCTTAGTAATATGTTGATGAATGCGGAAGGAAAGAAAGGCAAGAAAGAGGAGAGATGAAAGGGTGGGCTGGGAGGAGAGATGTATGAGGAAAGAGGGAGTAGGAGGATAATGGGTGGGTCAGGAAGTTTATTAACATTTATTATACCTCATTCTAGAACATTATGCAAAAGTGCTTCTCAAAACGTGTTGTGGAGTAGTGTTCAGTGGGCTGTCACACAGAAAAGATCAATGTTGAGCCAGAAAAGTATGGGAAATCCTGGTAAGCAGAGTAGTCAGGCTTTTTTACTGCACAGCTACTTGGAGCCTTTATATGTTGACCACATCCCCAGAAGATAATGTATACAATGTTCCCCCAAATTCTTTGACTCAGGAACACGTTCTTGGTCCTTCATCAGAAACAGGCCCTTTTAAAACATTTTTAATCCTTAACACAACTGGAATTCCATTCTATGTCTACCCATTCAGGTGCTTATCAACACCTGTCAAAACAAGCATGTGCCTTTACAATACCCTAGGGGACACACAGTTATGTTAGAGTCAGTACATAGCTAGACCTAAGCAGGGAAAGGGAAGGGGACTTCAGTCCGATGCTTGCTTACATTCTACACATTCTGTGTAAGCTATTCCCAGGGGATGTGGAGTGAGAATATAGATAACAAACTGACCAGAACTGGCTGGTTCCAACATGGAGGAAAAGTTGACCTTGACTTCACCTCCAAACACATTATACACTCATTAACATAGTAAAATTCATGCCTTCCTGAATCAAGACAGTAAAGAAAACGGAGAACCAAATACAGTGAAAAAAAACAAAAACAAAAACAAACTCCCCTGCCCAGTGTTAGGGTGAAGCAAGCCTGAGCTCTAGGAAGACTTCATCTGTTCCCTTTGCAACCTAATCTCATTTAGTAAATATTCATCTCCCTGTATATAAAAAAGGCTGCCTATTGTTAGCCCCTGCCCTAACTCTCTGTGAGGACTCTCTCCTTCCTTTTTATTTTACATTTTAAATTAAAGTTAACTCTAAGTTTCCAAATAAACTCTTAATGCTCCACTGATGTTTTACATCTGTTCTTAAATTCTTTCTTGCAACAAGACCAAGGACCCATCTCTGGTAACACCACCCACAGACACACACACATACACAGCATGCAGAGGCCAGTGCCTCAGTAAAGGGCACCTTGGCCACCTTTCCCTGTGAGGTCTCCTTCCCTATTGCCAATACCTTGGCTCTGTGGATCACTGTTTTCCTAGCATGGCCTCAGAGCCACAAAAATATGTGACTGGAGTTGTGCACATCATTCTTAGGCAGCCTTCCTTGGACATCAGTCACAAGGTCCGGGTCCCTCACTTTGAGGACTAGGCCCCACGCCCAACCACATGACTGTACTTGGATAAAGAGGAAGGCACAATATTAGCTTCTGTAAAGATTCTAAATGCAATGCTGGTGTCAGTAGTTGGTGAAAGTTAGTAGGTGGCAATTATTAGTTTGCAAGCACTAGAAAATAGGTGGAAGTAATATCATAGTAGCAGTTGTAGTACAGGCAACCCAGCATATTAAAATATAAAACATCACTGAGAACAGGTTATATAGTGAATTAACATGAAGTGGAACCCTATATTCTATTATTTTGAAGGAAAAAACAACAATACATTCCCAATTCATCCAAAAACCGCAGGTCAATTTTGGATGAAGTATTACTAAAACACTCCTAAACAACTACATATTAATCCATGAAGTATTTATTAATAATATGAAACATTTAAAGTGTCAATATCTAATTAACATTTAATGAACTCACTAATGGGTACTTTTGTGGTTGGTGTGCAAAGAGCTGTCAGTTCCTCCTTCCTCACACTGTTCTCCAGCTTCTCTGGTATAACTGTGTTCCCTGGTCTCAACTGGGTGGACTGGGAGCACACAGACTGCAAGGCCCAGATTTTCTGTGAAGGGGAGTAGGATATGCCACCCCAAAAGATACCTCTTTGGTACAAAGGTTATTCTGAGCTGATTATTTTTAAGAAGCAGCAGACAGAGGAAAAGCTCTGAAAAACCTGAGTGGAAGTTACTCTTTTGTAAGGGACATTTACATTTATAAAGGGAATCTCATTTGTAAGGGGGTCTCCCTCTCTGTACGAGGAAGAGGAGGATGACAAAATCTTTAGAAATTTGGATCAATGGACAAGTCGCTGACTTCAATCTGTATAATAACCATCCCCTTGTTTACTTTGCTTTTCCTGATAACCTCCTATAACTGGCCCCAGCCCTTCCCTTTGACCTCATTCTTTTTTCTTTAGCTGAAGGTGATATTTAAAGTGGTGGCAGGGGCCATTTTGGAGACTCGCTCAGTCTTCCTGGCTCTCTCCCACGTATACAGGAGGTATATGTACTAATAAACTTTTGTTTTTCTCCTGATCATGTCTTTTATTACAGGAGGTCTCAGCCAAAAGCCTAGAAGGGTGGAGGGAAAATTATTTTTCCTCCCCTACAGCTGGTTCTGGCTGCCTGTGTCTCCACCATAAGTAGAGTGCCGTAAGTACAAGAAGGGACAGGAAAGTGTTGAGGGTGCATGTGAATCTGTTTAAAAAAATAATAACCTTTGCTGTATTGTTTCTATATTACTAAAGCAATATACATTTATTGTTGAGAACTTAAAACAGAGGCAAAATGCAGAAGACTTAAAAACCCTATCATCTCACCACCTGGAGAGACCCTTTGTTAACATTTGTTTAATGCACACGCTTTCATACCGGCTCTACGCATGAATGCTCATATTTTTTTTACTCATCAGGGCTCAAACTATCCAAACTAATCTGTAATCTACTTTTCCTATAAAAAAACACAGTGGACATTTTTCCATGGCATTGAATGTGCTTTTGCATCATTTTTAAAAGACTACATCGTATTATATAGCATACAATAGAATTTATTTAATGTCTTTTTTAATATTGAACACTTAAATTGATTCAAATTACTTGCTTTCCAGACACACTGGAAACAACCTAAATGTTATCACTAGATAAAAAAATGGTACAAACATTCAAAGAACTACATGCAGCTATTATAAAGCTTTATGTAAACTGTGAAGTGATGGTATGAGTGATTACCACGATATGTTGTTAAGTAAAAAGTGAAACTGCAAAATCACACATGTAAAATGTCCTGTACATATTATAGACAGATGGTTTATGTGCAGAGATTTTTTTCCTGGAAGGATATATAGACATAAAAAACACAGAACTATCAGCCATGGTTTTACCTGGGAAGGCATGAGACTAGAAATGGGCAGGAAGAAGTTTTCTTATTTTATGCCCTGTGAAATGATAGAATATTTTGTTTTGTGCAATATATATACATATATCCACATATACTTATACATACTTATGATAGGTGATTCTTCAATGTGTTGGGAAGGGAAAGGCAGGGACAGGTTATATTGGCACTGAGTGCCCAAGTAGTCTGATAGAGGACAGAATCTCAGGAAGAATAAATACGCCCCGTGAGAAGGGCCGGGAAGGCCCCTGCTGCACTGCAGAGCTGCTGAGAACTGGCTTCCCAGGGCGACATGCCACTACAGACACCAGAAAAAACAAGGGCAGAGTGAGGCTTCCATTTGTTGCTCTAAAGTAGTGCTTCCTCAGCTGTGTTCCCTGAAGCCCTCAGACTCTGCTGAGAGAGAGATGCCAAGGTCCCAGGAGCTGGCTCCATTTTACTCCAAGCAGCTTCACTTTTTAAAACAATTCAAATTGCAGTTCAACAATTTAAACACACAACATAAAATTTGCCATCTTAAACATTTGTAAGCATATCGTTTAGTGGCAGTATGAAAGCAGATCCACTTTTAAACTGATTCATATATTGTGGCTCCATAGTTAAAAGACATTTGACAATTGATGCTCTAAACACAATGCTCTCTGATTTTTCCAGGACACGGCCCAGGTGAAAAATGACAAAGTTTATATGGCACATCAAAGTAGAATTACAGGTTTGCTCATGGGCAGAGGCAAAAATGCTAATGGACTTTGACTGCCTCGGTATCTATCAGGCCACCTGGAAGGATCAACAACACAGTACACGTGTAAGTCACTCTGGGCATATCAGTATGCCTCAGCGTACCAGTTGAAAAGCAATGTTCAAAGAACTGAGGGAACCAGCTCCCAAAACTCAAGAGTTAAAGTTAAAATGTCACTGTTGAATGCCCTGACTTGAGTGGCCTATGATGGCAAAAGCAACCTGCAAAGGGAAAAAGGGTGCAAAGAGCCTTGGGAATTAACCAACTCAAACACAGCTGAGCTCACTTAGAGCACTCAATCAGAACAGAGCGCCATGGGTACCAGTTAGTATGTCTTACAGAGGGTTGGCCAATCCAGCAAGTCAGTTTAAGTAAAGGTCAATTAAAGAGTGTCTTCTGCCACTGTTACCATGCAGCTGAGTAGAGGGGAAAATGAACCTGGGCATGTATTTCTTTGTTCCTTATACCTTCAGTAGGCTCTCCCTCTACAGTCACCTTACTGCTGCACAGCCTTTCAAGGATCATCAACATTGTCTTCCCCTTTGCCCTCTTCCCTGAAGCTGGTTACAAGACCGAGGGGATGTTGGCTGATAACATTTATGTTGCAGAGCTGATACCAGGTGTGGGGACAACATGAACCATGCCAAGACCCCTTAGGCAGCACCAGGAAAATGGGACTGGTGCACAATTCTGAGAAGTTTCAAGGCCCTTTCAGTTTATCCTTTAAACACTACCTTCCTTTGCCGATAGCATATAACCCCAGCCCTCAGCCCAATCAGGGAAGGCAGATTTGGGAAAGGTCTTTGCCTTCTCTTTGAGCTGTCCTTCTGATAACAAACCTTTCTCTGCTTCAAACCCAGTGACTCAGAGATTGGCTTACTGCACAGCAGGCATGCAAATCAGGATTTGGGGGTTTGGGAATAAAAGCTCACCTTGATTCTGGGATCTAGCAAAGAACAAAGCCCCTGAAGAACTCCACTTCCCACCAGGAGGAGTTTGCCCTCAGTCACTGGGGCTACAGTAGCAGAGCTCAGGAACACTAAGCCAACCATTAAGCAGAAGAGCAATTACAAAGACCCGGGCCACACATCCTTCTGCTCAAACATTGGCCCAAGGTCCTAGGGAATAAGGAATACAGGGAAACCCTATTGAAAGGAAGGTATTCCAAAATAGGAACCTAAGACCTTAAAGAAAATTGCTTCCATGATAAGGGATCCTGAGAAGAGGAGGCCTAATTAATAACCCTGGAGAGGCAGAGCCAAGCCGATTCACTGGGCTCTTCCAGCTGTGCTTTAGAGGCAGAGCTTCATAGCTATGCCCAGGCTGTCTCTCTTTCATAATAACTAACAGTTATGAGCATTTTCTATGTGTTAGACAGTTTACATGCTTTATTCCATTTCATCCTTACAGGAAGAATCAAATGAGTTAATCCATGTAAAGCAGTGGGGACAGGTCTTAGCATATAAAAGACACTCAACAAATGTGAGCCAAAACGAACAACACAGAAAATACTCTAAGGTGGATATAATATTATCCACGCTTAATATTTGGGGCAAACATATGCCCAGAGAGGTGAGATAACTCACCTAAGGTCAACTTGAAAGTAAATGGTGAAGTGGGGGAGCAGGCACTCTGATTCTAAACTACTACACTATGCTATCCCATCTACCCAACCAGCCAACCAGCCAACTAGCCAATGTGTTTCTGGGTGCCTCCTTGATCTCGCATACTTTGGATACTAGACATGATTCAATCTCAGGCCCAGTCCTCATGAAATCTTAATAGAGCAGTTCTTAGCTACGTTGCAATTGTGAGAAGGGACAGAGTTACAACTACAGCAGCCCTGATGAGAGTGTCCCAGAATCCGAAGCCCATCTTTCCTATCTTGTCCAAGTGGAGTAGGCCCTGAGCAATCTAGGGTAAATGAACACATATATCACATTAATTTTCTTAAAAAAGGTTGAGAGCCCCTGTCTGATGGAGAGACAGACTGAGAAACCAGTAACTGCAATATGACCTCTATACCACGCTGTAGGCACACTCAGGAGGGAATCATGGATTACACTTAGGACTGAGGAAAAATAGAAAATAGCACGAAGGGCATTATCTTCTCTTCCAGAATCTCATGGCAGGTGGGACAGACCTCTCTGGAATGCAGGAAAAGGCAGTCAGCACTGGAAAACGGACAAAGATGGATACAATCAGTGTTCGAATCTCCCCTAATTCTTATCTTTTGGATCTAAGAAAAACTTAGGGAGATAAAACACCAAGAAAGAGAAGGCAAAGAAAAGGGATTCACAAGAAGGGAAAATTCATAAGGAAGGGAAAACAAGAGATCAGGAAGAGGTCATACTGAGCCCTGGTTAGTGGGGGGCAGGGATGGTGCAGTAAAACACTGTGTTTCTATGAATTTGGTGGAGGAAGTGATATATGGAGTGTACTACAGCTAAAATGGACTTATTTGATTCTGCTGTAAACTCCTGAGATGCACCTAGGAATTCTAGAGTGGAACCAAAGTTTAGGCTGCGTGTTCAAATGCCCATAGGAATTAGCTGGGTAAAAGGGGAAATTAGCTACATAAAGGGCCAATAGCATGAACTAAGGCACCAAGGCAACCCAGAGAATAACAGAGTTGGTGAACTTCAGGTCCTTTGGTGTGGCCAGAGTTTTAAGGGGGGTAGGGAGGAAGTAATGAAAGATGACACTGGATGGAGAGGAAGGCCCATGGGCAAGTGATACAGGGTATTACATTCTATAATGTAGGCGCAGGCCAAAGCAGCTGCCCCCACAGGGCTTTGGCTTCTCTGGAGAAAAAGCCCTTTTCATCCTTCTACGTCTCTGCAGTGTGGTAGAGGACACAGGAGGAAATGGCCGGAGAGTCCATTCCGGTATAAAGGAATATATGTCAGCAATATTTTTTGGTAATATATTTCAGCAATATAAAATACAGCTGATTATTGTCACTTACCTGATTTTGGAATTAGGACATTTGGGCACAATCTTCATATCCCTCAATACAAAACACTCTACACAAATTGTACAAAAATTCCAATGGGGAAAAAAAAGGAATGCAAACTTAATGAGCTGTACTCAGAGTGTTGGATAAAGCTGGTATTACAGGTGAAGAGGGCAGGCATGGAAATAGACCCGCAGGCTAACTTGTCCTGGGAGCCCCACAATTGGCCACAGCTGAAAATGATTGCTCATAATACCCCACAAGTTCAAGGTACTGAATTTCGCTGTGAGATTGGGAGTTGCAGAAAGACGGGAGAAGAGGGATGGCCCTGGTGCATGCCATGGGCATATCTCCTGTGTGGGCTGTCCCTGTGGCCGCCATTGACACTGGCAGGTAGGCATCTGTAGTGGAGTCCACTTGATTTGGCTCTTTGAGGATAAGAGCTTACTGAAACCATTTGAGGGCAACAAGTGAAGAGAAGGGAAGTGGACTGTCTATACTTCAAGTGGGCATGGAGACAGGGCAAAAAGCATAGTGTCCTGGAAGCCAGGTATAAAAGGAGATGTCAGAAGGATGAAGAAGGCAACTATATCAAATGGAGAGTGGAAGGTTTCAGTGGCAGGAAATTATGAAGAGTGAGATGAAAGAGCGCATGAGCTTTTGCCTGGAGAGGTTTAATTCAAGGTCTCTGTAAGGCCAAAATTCATTTTGGATGCACTTGGAAGTAACAGAGTCACTCTCAAGGAGCAAGTGGCTCTTATGTTACCTCCATATAACCTACAGTGAAACGTAGACACATTGAAGCTCATACTGTGATTCAAATGCCCTTAACCTTTGGGGGCAGCCCTTGGAGACAAAGAGAAAGTGTGTTGTAAAGTTGAATTATAAGAAAATGTATTTGTAATAATATCTAATGACAGACAAACCAGGGCCTGCTCAGAAATTGGTCTTTCCTGTCTGTGGCTGGTACCCTAATGGATCTATTAGGACGCACATGAGAGCATTAAAAGCAGTCATCCATTATTCAGCAGTCAGACCAGGTATCGAGCTTGCTAATTACTAATGAAATGAACTTCCAATGATGTTAGCCATGTAAAAACACCAGTGAAGTTACAAAGAATATGCTGCATATTCCCAGAAGACTAAGGCTGTGTCAACATATTACAGTTAAAAGTAGTATGAGATGTCAAACTATGTAACAGATAAAGAAAAGTTCTGAGGGACAAGTGATTGTTATTTTCCAGTAGTCCAAGGACACACTGAAAACATCTGATACACTGACCTCATCTCCAAAGCTCTGCCTGTGTTGTGGACCCCAAGGCTTCTCAGGCTTATGCACTCAGCAATTACCATAAGATTTATCTAGATGAGGACTGATAAGATCAGTGATACCTCCCACAATTATCTATAAAATATGTGCATATAAATATTTCTCTGGAGAGAATCAATCACTGTAATCTCATTCCCAAAGTGGTTGAAGAGGCCCCAGGAGTGGAGAATCACTTGCAGGCATTTTTTATTTACAAAGAACAATCCCAGTGAGGTTTCCTGAGTATTAGCACTTGCTAGTCTATAGTTATTAATCAGTTCTAGACACTAGCTAATCAGGCAGCACACATGGAAACTTACTTTGGACTGTGAAAAACCCCAAACTTCTCAGACTGGTAGAGTTAGGATATTTGGCCACGTCACAATCTAGCTTGTTGTCTAATATTCTGAACCAACACCACATCACTGTGGGTTTCCATATCCAAAAGCTGGGAGGTTGTAGTGTAAACATTGTAACCTTAGCAACGGTTTTGTAACCATTAAATATTATAGATCAGAAGCTATCGTACCTTTAGTTAATTAGATTTCCTTTAGTGCCAGAAAGTGAATTAACCAAGAACCATCTCAATTCCGTTTATTCTGTTCCAAGATAGGCATAATTCCAACAGACACCCTCCTGTTCAGGTGACTGCATGAAGAATGTTACTCCCTTCTTACTGAGTAAAATTATCAAAATTATTGCAGGTCATACTCAGGTAATATTGGCAGATAATGATATCATTTCAAAAATCCCACTGAAGTATATGATTCATTTAAAAACTAAACAAATAATGGCTACTGTGTTCTAGCAAGTTGGCAGCTAAAGGACAAGAATAAGGCAAAAAAATAAAATTGGGGAAGATGAGGAGCATGTGTCTGTCAGTGGAATGCATAGTCTCAGAACTGGGTGTCTATCTATAGATGGGGGCCCTTCATGGAAGCTCTGTCTGACTCAGCCAGCCATGGAAGAAAGATGAAAGTATTTGTGACAGAGGGAAGAGTTGGTTACAAATATTTCTTCAGCAATTTTGCCTACATGGACAATAATGGCCATTCCTGACATTACCTTTGAGCTACAAAGAACAAGAGTCATAAGAGGAAGAAAATCAAAGAGCAGCCAGAGGTCCAGATAGGCTTGTCCTTTGATTCTCTGCAGGCTGCCTGCACTGCCATTAGCAGTTCTTAGGACAGAAGCTTCACAAGCACAGTAGGAAGAACAAAGTTACCCTCTTAGTAGATGTGTTCTTGAGACATTAGGTGCAACTTGAAGACTGAAAGTGAGTGAGTCAATGATCCGTTGGTTCCACGGAAAGAATGCTCTGATTTTCTAGTATGGTCCTTATTAAAAAAGTTATATATATATAGCTATATAATATAAATTATATGAAATAAATTAATATTTTTATTATTGAATAGAATATATATATATGTATATGTATGTACATATTCTGGATTGACCTTGTTTACTCCATACATTTAGGGGGAAAATCTATAGTTTGCTTCACAGTCCAATTTAAAAAAATACTGAGGTGCAATTGGGTTCTGAGTTTAGCAAACCAGCATTTTCTAAAATTTTCAGTTAATGGATTTTTTTCATTTAACTGGTTTTGTAAAGTAGGTCTTATATTAAATGCCCATTTAAAGGAAACCACTGGGCAAGGGATCATCTTTCGATAATGGGAATGCCAAGTACCCAAATTTCATGATACTGTACTTTCAGATTTTTGTTTATCAGGTGCTCTTGGAAATGGAGGCACATGGGTGTTCAATGTGGGGAAGAGCCTCAAAGGCCCTTGAGTTGCTAGTCTTTATCTCGCAAAACTGTCAGTTCTCCTAATTTGAGAAGAGGCTGTAGAGAGATATCAGACCTCGGGTAGTTCTTCATTCTCAAATAGCAAAGAACAGAATAAAAGCAAAGGACACCTAAAAGTCTCCTTTCCTATACGTCCTTCCTTGGCCAAGAAAATAATTCTGGTCTGTGCTCCAGGCTTCCTCTCAGATCTGGAAGGATGGGTGAGAGCATCAGAAGAGGCACACACATTTGGGTATTTTCAGACACTAGAACAGAGGCAAAAAGTGTGGCAAATACAAAAAATGCACATTCACTCCAGAGGTTATTGACAAGATTAATTACCTCATAACTGCTTTAATAAAATGACTCCAAGCATATTGCAACTATAATTACCCATAAAAATCCTAATGAATTCAATTTCTCCAGAAATCACCCTGCTGCAACTGGTGAGTGTAGGAGAATAGGGGGAGGAGGCAGTCCAGCTCCTAGGGGGGAAAAGCAGGAGGGAAAGGAAGGGAGAGAGAGTTGATGGAAAGAGTGGGCATCTAATTAGTTCAAGTACATAGAGGCAAATGCAGTTTATTCTGGTTATTTATCCTGGTGTTTATTCTTGTTTTGTGTTGATCTATGGATGCCATTTTTAGATGCCAATGTTTCTGTTGAAACCAATCCCAAACATCACTGTTTCCTTTTTTTCCCGATCATCCCACCATTCTGTGTGTGTGTGTGTGTGTGTGTGCATATATATATATATATATATATATATATATTCATGAAGTTGGCTCATATGCTCTTTGCAAAATGAACATTCTAAGAGATAGGGACAACTCTCATCCTGGTCAGACTGGTCCTTGTCAAACTGAGAAATGTTGTTCTGTGATGCTCTCCATGCTTTTCCGCATCCTGCTACTACCTACTTGGGTACCTAGCCGACCCCCAGAACCCTCAACTACCTCTGGGCTACTTAGAGACCTTTTCTATTCCCTTTCTCCCTTGCAAGGACGCTCTCTGAACTGGTCCTGCATCCCTGTTCCTTATGCAAAATGTCCCTATTTTGGGTCTTTTTCCCACAAGATTGTGCTGTCCCCTACCCATATTACTATAAATGTAATGACAAAGGAATATATTTTACAGTGCAAGGCAGAATGACCCTATACCACTTAATGCCCATGTAGTTTGGGGGCAAATTTCTAAGGTTCTCTAAACCTCAGTTTCTTTCCCTGGAAAAAAATGGTTCAGTAATGAAACTTGCACTATGTACTTCACAGAAGGATCCAAAGAGATGTAGAAAAAAAGAACTCACATGCGTGGAGTACTTTCAGTATTTTCACAGCCACCATCTAAATTAATTCCTGAAAGAACAAGTCTGTGCTAAATATTATATTCTTTTACTCACATTATAAACAAGGCAGTTGAGAATTAGAAAAGGTCAGCTATATGCCCAAGGTTATCCAGCTAATATGTGACAGCAGTGGTGTATGAACCTCAGTCCATAGACTCTCTCAATCCAATGCTCTTTCTATCACACAACACTGACCTGTACAAATGGGAACATGCAATAATCATGAAAAGTATTAATACCGCTGTCCTAATTTTATTGTGTTACCGGCTTGTACCATGACTTCTTAAGACGATCCTTCCTCTTTGATCAGGTCTGTCATTGTCTGTTATCACCTCTCAACATGCCATGCCTTCGCTCATTTTTCTATCTCAAAAATCTAAATCTTCAGATTCTACCTCTTTGATGAAGCCTTCCCCTATACTGACAGCTTCTTTTCACTGAAGACCTACAGATCTAATCACTAACAAGAAATACAGTCCTTGTATATAAATACTCTCAAATTGTTCTCTAGTTACTCATTATAATTAGTAGCCACCATTTTTAAATTTCTACTATAGATCAAGACAATAATTTCAATAAGTTTGTTAACTTCCAAAACTCCACAATATTTCCATGACCTATTTCCTCTCTGACATACATACACTTATGCTAAGTACAGTCTTGACTACTTAATGTTGTCTGCATGTTCCATGCTTAACCTACAGCATGGCACTGTAACTAACACTACACACACTAGGATCAGGCTGCTTGGGTACAAAGTCAGCTGCCATTACTAACTGTATCCCTTGGGTAAGCTACTTAAGCTCTCTATGCTTCAACTTTCTCACCTGTAAAATGGGGATAGTGGTAGTATCTATCTCACCTACTTCACAGGGTTGTGGTAAAAGTTAAAGGAAAGTGTGTGTATATATTTATCTACAGATATATAAATATATATACACATAAATATACATTTAAAATGAATGTACATACATATATTTTTTAATAACATTGGAAGCATATATATGCATATATATATATACATACACACACATACATATATGTGTATATATATATATACACACATAAACAAACAGAATTGTGCAATCACATAATAAGTGTTCAGTAAATATTAGCCATTATTTCTTGCCTGCTACGTGCTAGGCTTGTAATGTATATTATCCCATTTAATATGCACAACCACCTTGTGACATAGGTTATATTATTACCTGCATTTCTCAGATGGGTAAAACAAAATGAAACCAGAAAAGTTAAAACACATGTCCAACTCATACAAAATAAACTGATAGATCCAGGATTAAAATCTGGAATTGATCTGGCTCCAAGTCAATGTTCTTTCCAACGTAGTGCTTATTCAGCTTGTTTCTATTGTGCATTCCTTGTCTTCCCAATAGGACTATCAACTTCCAAGGGCAGAATCTGTCTTATACTACTTTAAGATCTCCACTGCAATCCTCAGTTTTTGTTTGCCATGAAATTGGCTTTTATTAAACATTCACTGACTTAGAAGGCACTTTTTGAGTCAAACCTAGAAACTATAATCCTTCAGGTACAGGGACATCTCTTATTGGCAAACTCACTAAAAGGGTTTCTTGCCTGGGATTTATCAGGCTCCCTGATCATTCCCTACCAATGCAACCTGGTTTTTTTATACCTCTCTCCCTTTGTACTTGTCAGGCAGAGTAATCCCTATTTTAAGAGATGAAATGAAGAGATGTTGGGGATTTGAAGGGTCTTGCGCATTCAGGTTTAAGTTTGGTTCATTCATTCAACAAAATGTTTTTGAATACCAACTGTGTGCCAGGTACCTTTCCAGGTACCAGGGATATAGACAAGACTGCCCAGACTGGAACTGCATGTTCTATATTAGTATTCACTAACATGACAATTGCCTCCCTGTGAGAGGACAGTACTTCCCACCCCCTTGAAGTCAGGGCTTGGGAATTTGATTTGTTTGGATCAGTATAATGCAACACATGTCACTTCTGAGCAGAAGTTTTCAGACTTAACTGCATGCTTGGATAACTGCTATTTCCCTTCTACAGCAATGAGCACTGATGTTCCAGATGGCTATTCCATTAGCCTGGGTCCCAAAATAAGGATGGCATAGAGAAGAGCCCCAGCCAAACCACAAGGAGTGTAAAAAATAAATTTCTGCCAATCCAAGTCACTGTACTTTTTCAGATTATTTCTTATGCTGCAGCATAACCTAACATGCCCTGATTGATACACAATGAAAAGAGGAAAAGAAAACAGCAGCCCGCTGTCTTTTGCAACCATTGCTGTGGATTTACTAACAGCTCTCTAAACTGATGAATGGTCTTTGGAAGGCTGAATAGCAAAGAATGCTGCAAATTAGACATGGCTATGGCAGTGCCCCCACCCAAGTAGGTACCACCTTCCTTATAGTATCAATAAAAACAAGCACCAGTACAACAAAACTGTATACATATATCTACATAGATCAGGTGAGCACATAAACCAAGAGAGTTAAGCTTGAGAGCTTCTCTCACTAGCAACCTGGTAACCAATTTCTTACGTTGCACTTTCTTTTGGTTGTTTCCATGAAAGCAGACTTCTAATGTTCTCCCTGGGAAACTGTTCATTGTATATTCTCCAAGTAAATGTCTGTGGTCTGCATAAGTCATTGTAACTCCATAGTGGGCTGTGGCAGCCACAAGAATGAGTCTTACAAACCTCTCAACTATAGCAAGCATATTTCACCAAGGGCCTTAGCTGCCCTGCTCTGAAATTCAGCACAGCATTTGCTCCCAAGACACACTCCTTACAGGCTACTCCCAACTAAGTACAGTAGAGAAATTAAAGCAGGCCCATCCCTGGGAGACACAGGACTCTTCTGATGGCTGATATCCCAAGGTCTCACCAAACTTTCTTTAGACTGCTCAGAAGTGTAGGACAGTTCACTGGACTTTCCTTCACTCTGTTCTTTACTCAGGGTCAGACTCAAACTGGTCTGACAGCTCTTCCAGCCTTTACTACCCTTTCCTCATTTTCTCCCACAGGTGTTCACACGAATAAAATGGACATTAAATCCCTTGGACATTAAATCCCTTCTTGGTATCTGTTTCTCAGAGAACTTTAACAACCACATAGGCCAATTTGTTGTCACTCCTTAGGATGTCACCCCTGGGGTTTAGACATGGAAACAAGAAACCATGTCCACACAGAGCCTGCATATCTCTCAAATGAATGCCCTTAGTAGTATGCAGGCCCCTTGAAAATAGGGAATGTGAATTGATGTTGAGTCCGCAATGCCTAAGCTAATGCCTAGTACAAAGTAGGTAAAGTACTCAATTTATTTTCATCAAATCAACAAGTTAATGAATGCTCCCTAGATTAGTGATTTATCAATTATACTTCTCAAAGTACTACATTTCTAGAAAGGAGTTTAGAAGTCATTTAGTCCATGTGGGTACAAACCTATTTTATATCCATTACCTGGACATCTCTTGCATGCTAGATGTAAGAAATGAGATGTTATTGTTACTCTTAGACTCATTTCAAGATTTAAGAATATTGTGGTCAAGACCTTTTTTATGTATAATCTCATTCTTATGTCTAATCTCAGTGCTCTAAATGACTTATAGAAGATCATCAATATTCTCTTTATAATAATTTTATGTTTATATTCACTCACTCATTTATTCACTCATCAAATATTAAGCACATTCTATGACCCAGGTACTGTACTAGGCACTAGAGATACAAAGATGCCTTGATAGCTGCATTGTCCTAAACTTTCATCCTAGTGAAAGAAACAAACATTAAATTAATCAAATGACTAAATATGTACCCACAACCTGTGGTAAGTGCCGTGAAGGAAAATAACAAGGGACTGTGGGAGTACGAAATGGAGGTAACATAATTTAGGTTGAGGGAGGAGTCCAACAAGGTAACTGCATATAGTGACATTTACTCTTGGATGCTATTTCTTTTTAATTAGTTTCCTTGAGAAATAGTCATGGTCTAATTGGTCCTACTACACATTTTATCTCACATGCTTCTCTTTCTGCCAGAAATGCTTTTCTTTCCAATTGTCATGTGAGGAGAATCAACAGATTATAGCAATGCAAGAGTCAAAAATGACTCCTAGGTTTCTGGCTTTTAGACTGGTTTCATGGTGGTGGCTCCATCCCTTTAAATAGCCAAACCATTGGCTCTACCTACAAAATATATACTGCATCGAACCATGTTTTATTATATCCACTGCTATCACTCTAGTCCAAGCCACCATCATCTCTCTCCTAAGATTCTTGCAATAGCATCTGGACTAGTTTCTCTGCTTCCATGTGGCCCCTATAGTTTATTCTCATCACAATTGACAGAACTTCTTTCAAAATTTAATCCAAATTATGCCACTCCTGCCCTCAAAACCCCCCAATGACTTTTCATCACACTTGGAACAAAAATCAAATTCTCCTTGTTATGGCCTATAAGCCCATATATGATCTAGCTCCTGACTACCTCTCTGACCCTGCTCCTTAAAACATTCCTTCTCTCTTATACTCTCTACCCTTTATGCTTTTTCAAACACATCAAATATATTGCTGCCTCAGGGCATTTGCACTTGTTGCTCCTCTTTTTGAACTATTCTCCCAGACATTTTCATGGATTATTCCTTCTTTTTGTTCAGGTTTTCCTTAATTAATGTCTTCTCAGAGAGACCTTCCTTGATCATCCTATGAAATACAGTATCTTCCCCATTACTCTCTATTTCCTTAGTCCACTTCACTTTGCTTCAATATACTTAACATATATTTTTTATATTAAAAACCAATTAGACTTATTTGTTTTTTATTATTGCTCTCTAACAATAAAATATAAACTCCGGAGTCAGAAACCTGTCCATTACTATATCTCTAGTACCTAGAATTATGTTTGATACCTAAAAGGTAGGGGTAGGATGGGACAGGACTGTGAGCTTAGTTTTGGATGTGTTGATTTGGAGATAATTTGGGACATCCAAGCTGGGATGTCCAGTAAACAGTTGCATAGTGGTATATGAAGGTCAGATCAAGGTGGGAATAGAAATGTGAGAGCCATAAGCAGAGAGACAATATTTAAAACCATTGAAACTGGATAACAATGAAGTAAACTAGAAAAGAATATATAGTGGAAAGAGGAGAGGGCCCAGGATTGGCTCATGGCAATCAATATATTGAAGACCAGTATTATGGATAACACTTTCCTTAATTTTTTTCCTTCAGCCCCTCCCAATTTTTCCTTGACTGTTAAATGTCCATTTCCAGCAGGTTTGCCCTGATTTCTCAGGATTCTGAGTGTAAAAGAGGCAAATACTACATATACAAAATAAAACCCAACCTCAGATAGCAACATTCTTCTGGATCTTCTAAGGAATGAGCCATGTTAGGAAGGATCCATCCATTGAAAATACACCTGAATAATGTTTATTATGGTTCATGATTTGGAGTCACTTAAGAAATCTATTAAGATAACTGTTGGGATTTCCATTAATGTTAAAACCCAGGCATATGTCACGGTAACTGCTAGATCATCCTTGGCCTTCATTTAGTCGGCTTCCTGTGCTTGGCCCCCCTTCTTTTTAACTACAGCACATTTGACAGTTAGGAGATGTTGAATAAATTCTCATTCTTCAGTTTCCAGAACCCAGCTGGGGGCAGATCCAAAGATATAAGCTCCCCAAAATGTATTTTCAACTTTAATAAGCAAAGACTTTCTGATCACTTAGCATGTACACTGAGCCTTTTATTTTAGAGGAATAGAAGCATTAATATTGGTCATTTAGCTTGTTTGGTTTAGGTTGTAAGAGAAATGAAAAATCAGGAGCCTCCAACTCTGTTGGACACTTTAAGAAAATGTCCTTTAAATTATTCAGGGTCTATTTGTCTCCATCCAAGAGTGCGCAAGGCATCAGATTAATCTTCAACAGTTAAGAATTAAGGGTTTGGAGTGACTCTGTGATCAAAGTGGGCAACTGAAACATGCTAAATTGATGACAACTGGGACAATATGCCTCTTTTGTGTCAGAGGCACAATGAGCTGTCGGGAATTAATCAGTGTGAGTACAAGAGTCATCAAGGCCTGGGTGTCAGGTGCCTGTGAGTCAAGCCCTCGAAAAAAAAAGGAAGGGGGACACCTTCCCATTAAATAATGATTATAGGCTGACCCAGGCAAAGATTCCTCTGAGCCACACACAACCACTCAAGGCCACAGAATGGTGCTTTGGCTTTCAATATTTGACAGAACCTTGTCTGCTGAACCCTAAATTTAGCATAGACAGAGGACAGAGGTTCATTGAAGGTTACAACCACTTGAGACATGGAGCAAGACGGTTCAGGGGGAACTCAAAAGTAATATCCCATTACCTTTGGATTCTGCTTCTTCATAATATATAGTAAGGCCAAATGACTAACCCATAGTCATACAACCACAACCAGTAGTGGAAAATTGGGATTTGAACCCAGATCATACTTTTTCACATGTATCAAGTCAGACATTTGTGAGTTTTTTAAATTTAATCAAAAATTTGAAAGACAAACCTTTCTCCCAAAGTCTTACCCAAAAGCCATACACACATACACGCACATCTATATATATGAAAATGGAGCTGATCTGGTTGAAAAAGAGGGAGACCTGGAGCTCTATGAACTAGGCCACAAAACAAAACATGGTATTGTCTCATTTCAGGATCTGCTCACCCTTTTAAAGTATGTGCTATACTCCTAGAGAATTAAGATTAGAAATGAAGGCCAAGTTCTGGAAAAGATATGCCTACAGAGGCAGGTTACGAGGTTATCTGCAGGGCAGAGGTAATGAAAGAGGAGTCAAAGTAGGGTTGGCATGACAAGATGAGAAATTGGGTCCCAGGACAAAAGCACAGTGGGTGAAAGGCATAAAGAAGGCACGAACTAATTCATTAGATTTAAAGCAAAAGGAGTATTTTATTTACTCAGTTTGGAGATAGTTGTGGTATGGATAGCTCTGTTGACAATATAGTAGCTTTTGACTATTTTTCCTTTGCTACTCGACTTCTTATTCTCCCTGTAATTAATAATGTATTGGGTTTCTAAGTTAGAAATATTTTTTCTTCAGATTTTTAAAAGCATGGCTCACCATCTTCTGGCTTCTTGTTTTTCAATTAAAGTCCAAATAATTCTCAATGTTTTGTTTTTCACTTTCCGCTAGCTAACTCACCGCAGAAGCTTGTAGAATCTTCTCTTTGTCCTTAGGTCTAAAATTTCCTAATAATGTGCCTTGCTGTGGGCTCATTTTCATTCATTGTGCTGGATGCTTATTGGGTCCTTTAAATATGGAAATTCATATTCTTTGCATGGGAAAATTTTTACATATTATTTCATTCTTGATTTCTTCTTTTCCATTTTCTTTGTTGTCACATCTATCTCTTTCTGCAGTTTCTATTTTTTAGGACCATCCTTGATTGATCCTTTAATTTTCTTACCTTTTCTCTCTTATTTTTTACCTTTCATCATTTTGTTCTACTTCCTGTGAGATTTCCATACCTTATCTTCTACCCCTTCCACTCATTTTTTTTCATTTTTGCTATTATGTTTTAAATTTCCAAGGGCTGTGTATGTGTGTGTGTTTGCTCTGAATGCTCTCTTTTTTTCCTTTTTACATCATCTTGTTCTCATTTCATGAACTCAATATAAATTTTAGCTCTCTGATGATATGTCTGGCAGTTATCTGGGAAGAGGGGATTTTATTCTCTCTCGTTGGTCTCTGTTCCCTCCATGTTGCCTTTAATGATTTCTTTGTTTTGATCTCTACCTTTCAAGTTAGAAGCTTCCATCATACCTTTGTAATGCTTGGCTCTCTGCTCATATATTGCCAGACTAAGGAGCTGATTGGAAATTCTGAGAGCATGAATGGGATGGTTGACTGAGACCTTCACTATAGGAAGTATGGTCGTATGTCCTGGTATCACCAAGACAGTCCCAGGTTATGCCTGTTGCCCCAGCATAATTATTACTAAAGCTTCCTTTTACTCTCAAAAATATCCTATTTTGTATGACAAAATATATGGTCATCCTAAACACAAGGTGATCTGCCTAGACTATTTGTTGGGAAACTGGATGTCAGTATCTTTAGGTTTTCCTCTTTGGCTGGTCAAATTTCCCAGGGAATACTCTTTCATCTTTCTACATAGAGGTAAAGGTCTGATTGCCAACATTCAAGAAAGTGCCACAATAAAGTGTTCAAAAAATTGAAAGCATGACTCTCATACAAATCTAGGGTCAAGCAGATTCAGAGAACATTTTGAGGAACTGGACATTATATATAGTCATTTAAGAAGGAATTTTAGAATCAGATTGCTAGATATACAACTGGTTAATGTCCAACAAAGCAATAAAAACTATAAACTTTGAAGTTCTCTCTTCTACTGGACAAAAAATTATTTGTATCTCTACTGAGTAAAATCTGCAAGTTCACATATAACTTCACAGAGTCTGAGCACTTAACAATAAACAGCAAAATCAAATAAAGGTGTAGTTCCCTGGGTAATCAAATCATCCCTAGGTGGGTTGTTGAACAATGCTCCATATGGCATCAAAATGGCAGTTAACTCTAGGGTTAGTCCAAGGCTGCATGCTTTTAGCCTGATTCCCAACTTTCGGACAATGTTTCTGAACAGACTAGAGGGAGGAAAAGTCTGGTGTTTCAGCATTCAGGATTCATTTCACATAATCCATAATCCTTATGACGCTCAAGCTGTCAGCTGTTCGTGTTAACCTGCAGTCCAGAGAGCCTACGTCTAACCATCTCTAGAGAATCTATCTCTAGTTTTCTGCTGAGGTAGAGGAGGGCCAGTGACCTAGAAGTGTGGAGTTGAGGGAGCACACCTAGGCGTCTATTTCTTAAACAGCTTTCCATCAGTCCTCCTTTGATAGCTCCCACTTTATGTCCAGTTCCAGAGATACATGGAACTTCCAATTTTGATTCTTTTGATGATTCTGCAGGGGAAACCAGGACAGCTCCCAAATTTTCCCAGTGCCAGTTCTAGAATTTGTCTTTCTCAGATCTGCTAATTCAGTTAACCTTGATCTATTTACTTTCCAATTTCCAATTATTATTGTTTTTCCTCCATTTCTCTCTATCCCTGTGAGCTTTATGCCTCTAAAAAATAATCCTTTTTATTGTAGCTTAGAGGCATTTCAGAAGGTTTGATGAACTCTCCACTGTCAGTATCTTTGGGTCTTTGTTCCTAAACTGGTAGTGAGTATGATTCTATCTCCTGCCTACACAGGAAAGGTCTGGCTGCCCACATTCTAAGCAGTGACTACAGGGAGAAGGGAGAAGGTTTCTGACTTCAGCAGCACAGCTTCACTCAATTCCGCTATTTTGGTACAGCACCCTTTGCCCTTGTCTGAATTACATCAGAAGCTTTTACTGGACCCAAGAAATGGGGAAAACAGACTGAAATCAGATGCATGTGTTCAATGTACCAGCATCTTGATCCCCCAAAATTTGACTATTTATTTCTTTTTTATTAAAATCGATAAGGATGGTTATAAATAAGAAATTTTAGGTGCTCAAATCATTGACTTAGGATAACACCAAATGTGTGTTTTGAGAAATGAACATTTTATTCATTTCCCACTATAAAATATGCACAACACAGGCTGTGTTAAGTATCCATAAAAAGCAGAACAGTCCTAGCACTCATTAAGTGTAAATTACCAGTTACTATTATCTGAAAACAAGTAAGTAGTTTAATAGGCAAATTTCAATGAACTGATGAGCTGTGTCAATAGCTCCATATCCTGTGTTAACATATCCACCTATTTTTCTTTGCTTTTCACTGTATATTTTAAATAATCCAATAAACCAAATGGTTTGAGCATTTTAATTCGGTCTGTGAGCCTTTCTGCTCCATGACCTCTAGGATAAGGTGCCTGCTAACATACTTGAGAGATGACTATTATATCAAGGAAATTTCCTACTCTAAGAGATTCTGAGGTCAAATTATATTTTTTAAGTGTTGGATAAGGCAGGGTTAAACAGATTTTCTTACTGCAAAATTGTTTAGAGCTTTTAATAGACTAGTATGGAGTATGGCTCTCTAAGAAGGAGATACAGTATGCTCCATTTCCCAAACATTTTGGCAATGTAAACCTTTTTTTCCCAGAAACATCTCATGAGACTAATGTTCCACAGACCATACTTTGGGAAAAGCTTCATTAAGAAAATAGGTACTGCCGTTGCTCATGTGATTTTATATTAATGATACCAAAAGAAAAAAGAAAAAAAGAAAATAGATACTGCCATCTTGGTGCCTTTTCAACGTCAATCTTTTATTCATATTTCCTTTCACTTCTGCCCCTAAGCAAAATGACTGGATTTACTGACACATTTTAGTAAAGAATATGGTAAAGGCTGTCAAAAGGTTGACTGGTTTGAATAAATAACCACTTCCTTTAAAATGAAAGACAAATGTAGGGGAAAGAAAATCCATAGAGACAAATGAATGAAGACCTTGGAGACCTTCTGAAAAGACGACAGGAAGAGGAAAGAGTGGTTGGTGAGTCAGGCTCAGAAATGAACTTCTGAGGCTCCAAAGAGCTCCCCAGAGGGAATAACAGCCAAATGAACTGAGTGCTTTCTCTGTACTAGTTTTTATTTTTTTTTCAAACATTGATTATTTCATTTTTCCTTCCATTAATCCTATGAAATTGGTACTATTTTTCTCCTAATTTTGCTTGTGTTACTGATGCACAAAAAGGTAAGTAATTTACACAAGGTCATATGGTTAGCAAATTTCAGACCCTGCATTTGAACCCCAGTTTGTATGCCTCCATAGGGGATGCTCTTACTCACCATACTGAATTCTCTTATTGAAGAAGCTGTTAAAGAGTCTATTCTGACAATTACAGGGAAAGGACCACAGTTAACTCTAGGGTTAGTCTAAGGCTGGTCTAATTGGCACATTCCCACTGTTAACCACATCACATGTCCTCCCCTGGAGGGAGGTCTAGAACTTTACTCAGATCCCTGGCTGGTTCCCACATGTGAATTTGGTGACTTCAAGATTTTTTCTTCCCAGCTCTCAGATGCTTTCACACTGGGGAAAAAGCAGAAAAACTAGATCAAAGAATTGTGTTGGTGGCAGATAATGGCCCAAGGAAGCAGCATAATATGATAAGCAACATGCAGATACTGATGCTAAACTCCCTGGGTTTGAATTCTGGCTCTGCCATTTATCAACTGTACGATTTTCATAAATTCCTTAATTTCTCTGTGCCTGACTTTTCTTGTCAATAACATGGGAATAATAGTGGGATCTTTCTCACAAGGTTGTTGTGAGGATTAAATGAGTTAATATATATAAAGCATTTAGAATAGGGTCTGGCTCCTGATATGTATTCTCTCAGTTCTAATTATGATAATTATCTCACTATTAGGGCTATTCGTATTTCATTATGGGAACTTTCTTGAGCTAAATGAATGAATCTCAAAAAGTAGAACTTCAGACTGTAAGCATTATAAAAGAAAGTACAAAAAAAGGAATGAATCTGTAAGTCAAGACCATGTGGAAAGGGTTTTAAGACCCTTTCAAAATGGCTAAGACCCTAGGAATTTTTTGAGTCTTTCTCTGTAGCTGTGGATGCGAGACATTCCAATGCCACCTACCTCTGCTCTTCTGTGTTCTTAACCTTGCTTCCTGTTTCGTTCTTAATATTGTATTGTTTGCATGACTGACCTTTCTCAATCAGGAGGTTTGCTCTTCATTTTACAACTTCTCTTCATTAGCTTTTTGCTCTTTAAAGTAGAAGGTTGTGTTACTGCTATTTTAAAATACTGCCAAAGTTTTCTAATTAAGCACTGCAGATTCCCTGAAGTGTTTACAGCATGGACTTGAAACAGACTGCTTACTTCTAAAGGGAACACATCTTTCCATAGAAAATAGCAAGACATCCTTCTCTGAGAGTCCTCTCCAGCCTCACAAATTCAGTGTATCTCACATCAAATTTGCCTTCCCTTCCAGACCAGCCCCTCTTCCTTCCCATTAGCCCCTGGCATTCTGCACCTGAGCTGCTCCTCCTGAAAAAGTAAGACTTACTATGGAGCAGTGGTTACAAGGCATATGGGGCTTTAGACTCAAGACAGACCTATCTCTGAGTTATTTGCTAGTGGTGGGATCTTGGACACATTATTAACTGGAATTTATTTGAGACTCAATTTCCTTTCCTATGAAATGGGGATAATAATAATACCTAGGTCTTTACAGGGCATCTGAGGATTAAATGAGATAAAGCATGTGAAACCTTTAGCATGGTGCCTGGCACATAATTGTAGCTAACACTTGTAATTAAGTGCCAGGAAGTGTTCTAGCACTTTTTACATGTATTTATCTATTTAATCCTCATAGTTTTATGATACAGGTACCCTTATTATCCTCACTTTGCAGATGAGAAGATTAGGACATAGAAAGGTTAAGTTACTTGCCAAATTCACAAAGCAGAACTTGTGTTCAAGTCAAGGCAGCTTAGCTCCAAAAGTCATGCTCTTATCTTAACCACCTTACTCTTCTGCCTTCCATGCAGTAGACTCTCAAAACTGTCAACACCACTTTCAGCAAGTAATGGCACTTACAGAATGCTGAAAGCTATGTACCAGAGACACTGTGCTGAAAGCTTTGCATGTGGGATGTTAATTCATCCTAAACCCTGTGAGGTATGAATGCTTCTCTCCATCCTATTGATGAAGAAACTGAGGTTCAGAGAGCTGAAAAAAACATACCTAAAGTGACCCAGCTAGGAAGGAACAGAGTCAGATTCCCATATCTGTGTGACTTTAAAAACCTGTACCCTTAGGCAGTAATATTAGGCAGTACTATTCACCTTCCTGAATGTTCTTTCCTCATATGATAGGGAGAAAATAATCTTCCTATTTTTTAGGTTGCTGTGCAGTTTGTTATAACCAGATGGTGGTTTTCCATAGACATTGAAAAATGGAAAGATTTTCTTGTCATGAGATTTCACCTGGGTACAGAAATGCCAAGGTTGCACACTTAGGTCAAGGAGAGTGTCACACCTAATGCCTTCAAGTGTGAATTTTAATTTTAGGCTCTAAATGGACCCTGGAAGACAGAAGTCTGAGAAGCAACCCTTAATACCTTACTCTTACTTAATTGTTTCAACTTAGATGTGGTCTTTTCAAAGAGTAAATAGTTTGTGAAATGGACATGCTGTACTGCTAAGTGACCAAGGAAAAAAATAAGCCAGGCAGAAAAAGACAAATACCATATAATTTCACATAATTGTGGAATATGAAAACAAAACAAAACAAAATGAATAAAATAGCAATAGACTCATAAACACTGAAGAATGACTGGTTACCATGGGGGAAGAGTATAAAAAGGCACAAAAAGCTCATCATAATATAAGTTGGTTACAGGGATGATTGTATATGGCGAGTATAGCCAGTGATGCTGCAACATCTTCCTATGTTGACAGATAGTAACTGCACTAGTTGGGGTGAGGATTTAATAAACTGGGTAACTGTTGAACCACTGTGTTCTATACTTGAATCAATATAAGATTATACATCAACATACTTCCATTTAAGAAAAAGGGTGATCATGACATTTTTCTACTCAAAAGCGCTATAAAATTAAATGCATTCAGGTTGACATTCAAGAGCCTCCATATTTATTCACAGCCAACTTAACCTCTCCTACATGAACTCTATACTCCAATCTAACGTTTCTGTTCCCTGCTACCAAGTGCACCTTTTGCCATTCCTGCCTCAGCATCTGTGCCTATTGCTTTCCCCTTCCTCCATGTCCATCCATCCAGGCCATTTAGGGGCCACTTCTTAGGTGAACCCCAACTCACAATGACCTCTTGGCTTCTAAATTTACAAGTCAGAATCAATTTCCCTACAGAAAATAACATTAGACATGATCATTCATTGAAGGCCAGCATACCAAAATAACCATTTAACCCATGAATTCTTGAGTTTCCTGGATTATTTCAAGAAAATTTTGTTATCACCATTTTTAAATTGTTTAATGATTGATAATTTTCTTTCCAAAGCAGTGTCATAAGTTCCTTAAGGACATGAAATGTGTATGTCTTCAATTCTTTTTTTTAAGGGTTCAGAATAGCTTCTACCTCAGTTCTAGGTACACAACAGGTTTTTATTAAGTGCCCAGAAAACAAGTAAATGAAACAGTATTGCTATGTGCAAACATCTAAAAATCCCAGACAAAAGCAATTAACTGTACAAGTGAGTACCTCAAAGAATAAACAAAGTAATTTAAGCAGTTGGTTTGGCCCAGTTTGGTCTATACCAATTTCTGCCAAACCTTCAAGTTCATACTGTCAAGGCTTTCTTTTCTTATCTTTCTCCTTTCAAGTGATTGGTCTCAAAACAGCTCAAGCTTTTGGCCATTGTTTAGTCATTGCTAATCTCATGATCTGTCTAATATATGAATCTTTCAATTCTTCCACCTTATCCTTTTGTCCCTGACAGCCATGCTTGTTCTCCTTAATCCCATCAGAGAGCATCAGTTTAGTTCCCATTGTGCTATTGTTATCTCTTTCCTGCAAACCCTAATTGTTATGGAGCATTGCTGTTTCATTCTCTTTTTGCTTCTCTCTAGGACCAGATCTTTCACAGCAGTTGCACAGCTTAGAGTGGGTGCTTCATTGACTCTTGACTGTGCCTTTACCCCTGAGGAACTATGATCACTAATAGGCACAGCTGGCCTATGCATCCGTTACCTGTGTTACTGAAGGGCTTTAAAAACAAAAAAATCCCAGTGCCCTTCAAATGCTCCTTTACAGCCTGTGAAACAGTAAAGAAAGTACATTTCACATTACTCAATCCTCCGGGTGAAGGCTCAAGAGAGCCCCCATTCTCTTCAGGTATACTCTCCTTCCTTCTGGAAGAAGAAGGCACTTC
The DNA here is from genome assembly GCF_030020395.1 of Manis pentadactyla. Classification (NCBI taxonomy): domain Eukaryota; kingdom Metazoa; phylum Chordata; class Mammalia; order Pholidota; family Manidae; genus Manis; species Manis pentadactyla. Next base: position 107,436,247 of record NC_080038.1, on the reverse strand, counting down.
CAGGCACCAAACATCATTATGCCACTTCCTAATTGCCAACCCATTTCCCCTTCAGTGAATGGCACAGGCCTGTCTGCTAGCTGCCTAGATAAGAACTTGGCCCTGGAAAGACAGAAAAAAGAATGAAATAATAGGGCTAATTCAGTTGTAGCAATTGGAACCACTACCCAAACTCCGTAACTTCTCTTCCCATCATGGTTTACGTATCCTATGTCTGTCTCCTTAATCCTGCTGGGTAATACTACCATCTTAAAAACAAATATGAGCAAAGGCATTGATGATAAATACTGTGTTCAAGTACTCTGCTCCTGATTAATAAAAATGGTCATTTGTTATCAACAGAATTGAAAAACAGAACTCCAGATACCAGGCCACACTTTTCAACTGGTAAATGTTTTGTGATTTCACAGTATTATAGAAAGACTTTTAATTCATCATTGGTAGTTAAAAAAAAAATCATCCAAACCAGTTGTGGTACCTTAGGAGATTCCAAGTGCCTAAAAAACAGGTTGATTCTTTCACCTTCCAACTGGTAAATGTGACCCCAATGGATGTGACGAACTTTCTCACCTAAAGGTAGACTTTCCCCAACAGTTTTTCCAGGGCTCAGGAAAAGGTGACTTGATTAGAGCAGAGGAGGGAAGGGAGTGGGTCCTCTCTAAGGAGGCTGCCAATAATTTATATTTAAATGATGTCATCAATGGTCTTACCTAACATTCTAAACATCCTTCTCCATGATTAATCCTATTCATGCCACAAAGCTATGCACAGTTGTGTTTTTCCCTGGAGAAAACCACCACCACACTTCAAGATTACTGCAATATGTGGTTAGAAGTGAACTGGATGTAAGAGGAAGAGAAAAGTGAGCTCCAGAGTTCAAATGATTATAAATAATGCTTAGACGATGGGTTCAGCGCACCTGGTTTGAAAATGAATTATCTTGCAGCTTGGGATTAAAGAAAGGCAACTAAGTGAAAAATCACAGGAGCAAGTTCTATGTCTAGTTCTGGGAGAGTCTTTCAAGACAAAGAGAACTAGAGTCAAGCCCAGAGTATATTTAGTTTGGGACCCTAAACTTTTTATATAACTTGGTTGAACCTCAGTTTCTTAAACTGAAAAGCAGGCATAAAGGTAACCTACTCCCCAGAGATGTCATGAGTATTAAAGCGCACAATAGATATGAGTCTGGTACAAAGAGGTGCTTAATAGCACTAGTTCCCCTCTCTTCTTTTTCCCTGATGTGAAGTGTGTTTGAGCAAAAGGCATGGAAACTTGAGCTATCAGAGCAAAAGGAAATTGAGAGTTCATCTTTTTCAGTTACCTCATTTTTACAGAAGAGAAAACAAAAGTTCACAGAGGTTGAATATGCCTTACTGGGCTGTTTTATAAAATAGAAATGGAGCTACTAATTCCTACCTCAATATTCTTAAGAAGTCTATAATTCATTCGGTATTACCCACTCCTATCCAGATACAAAACACAGAAAGGAGGTACTCTTCTCCAATCTTTTCCTAGGTCTTCTACTTAAGCCAGTAGTTTCAAGAGACAATCTGCAGCCCACAACATCCATAGCTATTTGCTGAGACAACTTCCTAAGTAGCTCTCAGATTTACTTAAGACATGGTTATAGTCAAGTGAATACAGTGAGGTCCTCCAAGTCTAGAGACAAGAAATGCCATGGAGCTGGAACTGACAGAACCTAAAATTCTGCCTTCAAATGGCAGAAGGTAGTGGGAGGAAGATATCTGAGGTTTGGAGCCTGAATGTCTGTGAAAATGATGCTTCTATTAACAGACATTTGGAAGTCAAGAACAAGAGTAGATAGATTCACAGTGGAGATAGAGAAGATGATGAATTCATTTTTGGACACATTGTGTTTGAAATGCCAGTGAAACATTCAGGCAGTGATGCCCAGGAGGTAGAGTTACAGCTGGCCTTTTTGGAGTTTCTGTGTGAATATTTAACAAGGTGGTCTCCCCAGGTACACAGCCCTGACTTGATCCAGCACAAGACTTGATCCATGGACAAACAGCTAGCACCTTCCTGTGAAGAAAAAAGCACCCATTTATCTAGTCTGATGCAGGCTGGTGCAGGACTTTGTGAACAGAGCCCCAACTAGATGACAGCTCCCCACTTCCTCCAGAACCATTGGCAGTTTCTGTGACAATAGTCAGTAGGAGATGTGGATCTGGAGTTCAGAGGGCCTATCTGGCCTTGAAATAGAGATTTGGGAGTTATGAGCTTATGGGTAAGAGTAGAAACTGCCCAAAGAGAGTATATATAAAGACAAAAAGGAATAACTTTGTGGGCTTGAATGTTGTGAGGATTTCAGAAGGTTATCTGTCTTGTACTCACTGTTCTGGTTCTTTCATTCATTGAGAGAATAAGCCATGTGTATACAACGGATGGGGTTGTGCAGGAAAGCAGTGGAGGAGGGCTGAGAACAGAGCTGTGGGGTCTGACTATACTGCAAAGCAGGCAGGGGTAAGGGAAGGAAGAGCTGCTTGGGAAGCGAACAGGACAAGCTACCTATCTTTCACCTGACTGCTGTTAGGCTGACTTTGAAGAAACTCATGCATGAACCGCACCATATTTCATCTATTTTTCATTACACCATGAGCTGATTGATGCCTGGCTGTTTTACAAATTCTCTTATCTCTGAGGATTTCAAAGGATAGAATATTCCACATGCAATGCCATCTTGAATCACGGATATTGGTTAAACAGGAGGAAAACAAATTAAAGCCCCCATATGTCCAGGTTACATAGGGACTCTCCCTCCTGTATTCTTCTGAGTTACATGCTGTTCCTGGGATTTAACATGTGTTCACACCTACATGCTTTTCACTTTGCAAAAAGCTTTCATAATTATCATCCAAACTGGATCATAAGAGAACCTCTGTGAAGTTAAGCAAAGCAAGGATTATGAACTTTACTTCACAGATGAGGACCCTGAGGCCCAGGAAAGTGGAGAGACTTGCACAGGGTCACCTGGATGATCCATAGCAGAGCTGCATGTGGGAAGCAGGTCCTCAGCCTCACGGCCTGGTGTCTGTCCCCAGCAGGGCCCTGCCAAAGAGCTGTTACCCGGCAGCTCTGGCTGCTGCTCTCAGTGCTCCTGAGAACCTGTCAGCCATGGTTCCAAGACCTGCCTCAGCAATCGCTGAAACCTTGGACCTCCAAGGCAGAACCCAGCTACGAGTTTACTTAGGGCCTTCCACATGCCCACCTCCATGCTGGTGCTTATGGGCACCTCGGGCAGGCGTATGGTGTAGACCCCGCTCTCAAATGACCGCTTGAATGGGGAGATGATGCTTAGACACCCTTTCCAAGGGATCCAGAGCCTCACCTTCTTCCCCTAACCAGTCTGTTACTAGGAACCATGACACAGGGACCCCTTCTGCATTCACCTCTCTCCTACCCCAGCCCTGGGCCGTGATGGGTAGTGCGGGCCAATGATGAAGAGCGGGGGTTGAAAAAACAAGAGTTCTCACTAAGCAACAGACACGGTGTGAAGTATGTATGTTATACATGTGTCATCTATATGATATTTATGATATATATGAGTATACACACACACACAATGGATTAACTTAGTCAGCTTTCATCCACGTAAAAAGTTTAAAAGCCTGGCACTTAGAAAACACTAAATGAAGGTTAACTGTTCTGCCTTACAATCATCACGATCTGCAGGCATATTTTAACATTATGGGAACTGCAGTGTGCGTGAAGCTGTTTAGAGAGGATGGTGGGGAGGCTCCAAACATGAATTTGATCTACCTCAATAACTTTGCAGGGATCTGGAGCTAAAGAAATGGCTGAGCTTTGCTTGGTGATCATACATCTCTCCACACACTAGTCTAAATATCCCAAACTGTTAGAGTTGTTGAATTTCCAAATAGTTAGTAGCAGTACCAATAGTAGTAGTCACCTCAACATTGTTGTTGTTGCCATATTCTCTTCCGGACTCCATGGTCTTGGCCAGACACCTGACTGCCATAAATCTTACTCTGCCACCTCTCTCCTCACTACCTACAGATACTCAAGCCTCTTGCTTCATGGAGGAGAGGCCATCAAGGGAGAATTTCCTATTCAGCAACCACCCCCACCCCATTGACTCCTCTTCTCTAGTCCCAGAGAATGAGCTATCACCCCTCCTGTTCAAGGCCAATGCTTGCATCCTATTGCCTCCTCTGTTCTCCGGGACACTGTTGTATATAAAGCAATCCCTTCCTCTCCTTACTCTCAAGCTCACTCTCTCCCGCTGACTCTTCCCACAGCACAGGAACATGTTCAAGGCTCTCCCACATTAAACAAAATCAAAACGCCTCCTTAACCTACAACCCCTTCTAGCTGACATCCTCATGTTCTCCTTTCCTTCTCAGCTAAGCCCTTTGGAAATGGCAGCTTACACTCACCATTTTAGCTCTCAGATCTCTCATTAATACCTCAACTTACTTCAAATTGGCTTCATCCCCCATAATTCCACTACAACTGCTCTCCCTTGTCAATGAGCCCCATAATTCAAAATTCAATGGATACCCTTATGTCATTTTCTTACTTGACATCTCTGTTCCATTTGATATTATTGCCTATACCTTCCTTAAACTTCTCTGTCTTCCTTGACTTCTTGGAAATCATTCTCTCCCAATTTCTCTCCTTTTCTGGCCATTCATCCTTAGTCTCCTATTCTGGATTCTCTTGCTCTGCTCAAACCTCAAATATTATTGTGCTACAAGACTACCACTTTAGCCCCACCACTGGCTTGGCCTAAAACCCTCTGAAACCATGGCTCAGAACCCTGTGCTTCTCTCTAGTTAAATAAATACCTTTATTTAACCCTCTGTTTTGTAATTGTCTTTTTATTTGTCTGCAACCTCTTTTAGAGCAGAGCCCATGCCCTATGTATTCTTGTGTCCTCAGTGCTTTGTGCAGTTCCTGTTATATTATGGACATTCCATTAATATGGGCTTCATACATGAATTAAAACTAAGATTTGACCTTAGTTGTACTGTAAATTTTATGTCCCCTAGGATCAGTTGCAAGGGGTGGAATTTAGACTTCACATCAAGTAACCACTCAGTGTTCTGAATGAGACTAGATAGATAAGGTCCTTAGCCTGCCCAGGCCTCAAAGCAAAGTTACTTACCTAGAAGTAGATATTTGTGGGATATTTTTTTATGCTCTTGAGGCCCAAATCTGCAAAAACTTTCTAAAGTTGTGCTTAGATTCAGTACAGTGTTAGTAAGATAGTGTGTATGCATAGCTGAATTAAGACAGGAAAGATGGGACTTAAATGAATAGGAAAGGAGAGGCCTTCTGTAGATATGTTTATGTCCTTGAGCCTTGCAAATAGTCATTTGCCTGAATATATAAAGGTAGTAACACTGATGAGAAGATTTAGGAAGGATGGTGACTTTGTTGATTTTGTTAATTTTGCTATTAGTGTATTCAAGCTTGGTGTGAAGGAAATTTGCCTTTAGAAGGCCAAATCCTCCCTTTCAGAACTATCATAGACACTCAGTGGCAACATTTACCCCAATATAATACCCTTATCCCTCAGACATTCATTGACTTCCTCTTATAAGAGTTAGCCAGCTAACACAAGTCTCTCCTGAATTAATTGTACGTCACTGCAATCCCATCCCTGTGGATGTATCTCTCAATTGCAGAGTAAAAGGCCTCCATGAGTGGACAGAGAAGAACTGTAAAGGGCACTGGGACCTGCCTGGAACCCCAGAAATCATAGAATATGGACTATTCTTAAAAGCTGGACTTGCTTCCAAGATCCAGATCCATTTCCTTCAGGAGTTCCTGTAAGCTGGTGCCGATATGCACGGATGAGTTACATACTGCAGCCAACAGCCCTAGATAAATTGTTCTTTCTAGCCAACTAAGATTCTGCAGCCCACTGTAAAAACCCCAGAGCTTTCCATCCAGGGTGGGGAGGGGGGTGTCGAAAGGTGGAATTCTGTCTATCTCAAGCTTCAAAAGTTGACCTCATCAGGACCAAAAGCTCAGACCACTAGGAGTAGCTGATATAGGTCTTTCAAGGCAGAAAGTATCTGTTCAGCCCACCAAAGTTCCTTTTATAATAATCTAATACTAACCAACTTAGAAAATGGTTCCAAACCATGGCTAGAGATTCCATGTTATTGTCTTTTCCATAATCAGGAAAGTTCTGGGTGGGCATGGAGACAATATACTATTATCTGGCATTTTATTAGTCACTCAGGACAGAAACACAAAGGAGAGAGTTCCTGAGATTGCTTTGCTGCTGATGGTTAGAGAATGAGCCATTCTCAACACTAGTCTCAAATTTTTTCTTGCACTTCAGATTGGAATTGCTTGTCCCATGTTCCAAGGGGGACACTAAGGCATACAGGGTCTAGATGCTATGGCAAGAAAGCAAGTATCTGGGTGGCACTATGCTGTATACCCCTAGTAGGTTCATTACCTAATATCCACGAATAAATTCTCAAACAAATATTGAGTGGTTATCAAAACAAATATTGAGTGGTTATCAAATATCAAATATTGAGTGGCCAGGCACTGTGCCAAGTGTTTTAATACATCATCTCCTTTAATCCTTGTAATATCTATAGGAAGTAGCAACTACTATTATCATTACTAGTTTACAGATGAGGAAACCATTCACGTCCATATCATTAGATACTATGGTGGAAGTAAAGATTCTATTTAGAACAGGACTAAATAAAAACATGAAAGATTTATATGAAGACCAGTTTAAACTTTGAAGAATCACTGAAAGGCATTAAAGAAAATTTGCACAAATAGAAGGATGAAGTGTTTTGGGACATGAAAACTCATATTATAAGATAATTCACCTAGTAGTCTACAGTTCAGTCTGATTTAATTGTGAACCAAATGAAAATACCAACAGGACTTTTTGGATTTAAACACACAGATATTAGGTTCATGTGGAAAAATAAACATGCAAGAATATCCAGAAAAGTACTGAAAAATATATTATAAAGCTGTGGTAATTACAACAATCTAGGACTGGCTAATAGGAACACAAACTGGTCAGTGGAACAGAGATCAGTGCCCAGAAGGAACATCTATACATATAAGAGTTTTGTACTCTATAGGTAGTATTTAAAATCTGTCATTCAATACCTAATGCTATTAAATCAATAACTAATTGTTTGATAACTGATGTTATTGATTGTTGTAAAATTGGCTAACTCCCTAAACAAAATACATTCTGGGTAGTAAAAGATTTAAATATAAGAGATAAAATGATAGAAATACTAAGTGAAAATATGGCAGAATATTTACAAAATGATCTAACATTGAAGATGGCCTTTCTAAGCAACACAAAAAAACCTAGGAGCTATACAGGGAAAGTCTGATAAATTTGAATACAGAAAAAAGTTACAATTTCTGACAGCAAAAACTATCCTAAACATCAAAAGAAAAATGAAACAATATTTACAACATAGGACAAAAACCAAATTTCATTTAGAATTATAGAGTTTTTAGAAATCTGGAGAAAACTATAACAACCCAAATAGAAATGGACAAATAACATGGACATGTAGTTCAGAGAATAATCTTTAAGTGACTTGTAAAATATACGAATACTTAACTTCACCCAGAATTAAATGCACATTTTAAATTAATAGATTTAATTTTTTTAAAGCAGTTTTAGGATCACAACAAAATTGAGGGGAAGGCACAGAAAGTTCTTATATATCCCCTGTTTCCACACACCCACAGCCTCCCCCACTGTTGACATCCCCTCCAGAGTGGTATATTGGTTAACATCGATGAGACTACATTGACACATCATAATCACTCAAAGCTCAAAGTTTACATTTGGGTTCATGCTTCTTTTTGTGCCATCTATGGGTTTGGACAAATGTATAATGGTATGTATCCACCATTCTTTTATCACAGAGAGTGCCCTAAAAATCCTCATGTTCTGCATATTCATCTTTCCTCCCCACTGGGAACCACTGAGCTTTTTCTCTCCCCACAATTTTGCCTTTTCATTATGCCATTGTATTATATAGATGTATAATGACATACATCCACATTGAAATTAAATGCATTTTTTAGTGAGAATACTTTTAACAATCCAAAAGGTAACTATGAAGAGTGTTATGCTAATAAAATTAAACTTAGGAAAAATTTTCTCCAAACTGAGTCATAGAAAACAGAAAACCTGACAAGACCTACAATTGTTGTTAAAAAATTGAATAGTTGAAACTCTACTTCCTTCAGCCAAATTTTAAAAACAAACTTTTAAAGGCCATATAGTCTCTAATTTACATAAATGTTCCAGAAAAGGTATTCAATTGTTTAATGAGTCTAGTTTAGTTTTGACATCAAAAACAAAAAGAGTGAAAATGAACAATTATAGGCCAAGCTGAATTATGAACACGGACACAAAAAAACTACATAAAATATTACAAACCTTATCTTTCTCTTTATATACCAAGTTTGGTATATCTGAAGACTGCAAGGATGGTTTAGCATTCAAGAAAAAAAGTATTGTATGTTTTTTAACATTGTAAGATCAAACAGAAAAATAGTTTGATGAAATGCAGGAAAAGCTTTGATAAATATCATCACCATTTCAGGATAAAAATATTCAGAGAACTGAGAATAAAAGTTAATTTCCTAAAAGGCAAAACTACAGAGACAGAAAAAAAATCAGTGGTTGCCAGTGGGTGGACAGGGTCTTGCAGGAGGAAAATGAATAGGCAGAACACAGAGGATTTTACAGGGCAATGAAAACACTGATATTATAGTGATCAATACATGTCACTATACATTTGTCCAAACCTATAGAATTTACAAGACCAATGGTGAATCCTAAAGTAAACTATGGAGTTTTAATGATTATCATATATCAATGTAGAAAAACTTTGGTAAAAACTGTACTAATCTTGTGAGTAATGCTGGTGGGGTATCAATGCATGTGTGGTACAGGGGGCATATGAGAAATCTCTGCATCTCCCCCTCAAAATTTGTTTAAAGTTTAAACTACTTTAAATAAATTAATCTTAAAAAAAAGTTAATTTCCTTAACTTGGTAAACGTTAACTACTGGAAAATATATAACAAATATAATTGGTGACAACTTTGAAGTATTTCCTTTAAAGTCAAGAATAAGTGAAGAATGCTTACTATCACTATTTTTATTCAGTGTTTACTGGGAGACCTAGCCAACACAAACAACAAGAAATTAAAAATTTCAGTATAGGAAAGAAAAAATAAAACTGACACGATTTACACAGAAAACACAAGAAAAATGACAAACTTTTAAAACTAAAATATTATTGGATATAAAATTAATGTACGAATGCAAGATTATATTCTTATATACTAGCAAGAAATAATTTAAAAGGTAACAAATATAGATAATACTTATAATAGAAAAAGAATATAACAAATATTGAAGAATAAATCTAACAGAAGTATATAATACTTTTATGAAGAAAATTATAAGATATTATTAAAAGCTTAAGAGAAGATAAAAATAGATGGACAAATGTCAGTGTTCATGTACCATGTTCATAGATGGGAAAATCAATATCACAAAGATTATAACTTCCTCCAAGTTAATTCATAAACCCAATACAGTGACAACAAAATTTTTCTTTCAAATACTTGTCCTAAAACTTAAAGACTAAAAGGTCAAGATTAGCCAGGAAAATACTGAATAATAATAATAATAGTAGTAGTAGTAGTAATAATAATAATAATAATAATAATAAGTGGAGGATATACCCACCATGAAATCAAGACTTACTCTAAAGCTATCATTATTTTTTATTTTAATTAAATAAATTTGACATATAACTGTATAAATTTAAGGTTTACAATGTGTTACTTTAATAGATTTATGTAATATGATTGCCATTGCAGCAATATTCACATTACATAATTACAGTATAATATTATTGTCTATATTCATTATACTGTGCATGAGACCCCAATGGTTTATCTATTACTCCTTGCAAGTTTGTTGCCTTAAACAATATCAATCTTATCCCTGATTCCCCAGTAACCACTATTTCACTCTGTTTTTATAGACATTATTCCAAAAGAAGACATCAAAATGGCCAACAGGCACATGAAAAGATGCTCACCATCACTAACCATCAGGGGGAAATGCAAATCAAAACCACAATGAGATATTACTTCACACCTATTAGAGAGGCTGTTACCAAGAAGATATGAGACAACACGTGCTACAAGCTGTGATATAAAGGGAACCCTTGTACCTGTTGGTAGGAATGTAAATTGGTCCAACCACTATGGAAAATGATATGCAGGATCTTCAAAATATTAAAAATAGATCTACCATATGATCCAGCAATTTCACTTCAGGGTATATATCCAAAGGTAATGAAAACAGGACTTTGAAGATAAAGCTGCACCTCCATATTTATTGTAGCACAATTCACAATAGCTAAGATATGGAAACAATCTAAATGTCCATGGATGGATGAATGGATAAAAAAGATGTGGTATACAAACACAATGGAATATTATTCAGCCATGAGAAAGCTATCATTATTTAAGTGTATTATTGGTACAAGGGTAGACAAATAGACCAATAGAATGTAACAGAAAACTCAGAAATAAACCCACTTTACATATCTGAACTCACTATATGACACAGACTCATTATAAATTAATTAAGAAAAGATGGGATCAACTATCAAGACATTGTTGTTGGCAACTAGCTATCTATAGAAAAAGCATAAAATGAGATTCCAATTTCATCCTGCTGAACTGAAAAATCAAATATGAAAAGCAAAACTCAAACTTTCAGAAGGAAAGAGGTAAGAGCTTTGATACTGGGGTAAAGTGTCTTAAGACAAACTGAAAACCACAGATCATAAATTAAGAAATTGATTAATTTCACTACACAGAAATTGTAAATTTGTATATGATAAAATATACTATAAACAAAATGAAGAGGCCAGACAGAAACCAAGATAAAATATTTGTAATGAACATAGCCAACAGAAGTATTTTTTAATGCAGAACATATAAATTAAGTTCTGTAAATTAATATAAAGAGGACAAAACACCCAACAGAAATATGGTAAAAGATATATACAGGTACTTCACAGAAAAAAACCTAGATGGTTAATCAAATACAGGAAAACATACTTGATCTCATCAATAATCAGACAAGTACAAGTTAGGACCATGAAGGACCATTTTACACTAATCACAATGACAAAAAGGAATAAATCTAATCAACATTGAGCAGGGCTGGGACTAGGTTGAGGTGAGTCACTCTCCTCAGGCACAAAATGCAAGGGGACACCAAAAAACTCACTAGTCAAGATAAACAATATTTTTTAAACCCAAAATTAATGCAAAAAAGAAAATCCCATCAGTTAGGATGGCCAACATAGAAAAGACTAGGAACAACAAATGCTGGTGAGGATGTGGAGAAAAGGGCACCCTCCTACGCTGCTGGTGGGAATGTAAATTAGTTCAACCATTGTGGAAAGCAGTATGGAGGTTCCTCAAAAATCTCAAAATAGAAATACCATTTGACCCAGGAATTCCACTTCTAGGAATTTACCCTAAGAATGCAGGAGTCCAGTTTGAAAAAGACAGATGCACCCCTATGTTTATCGCAGCACTATTTACAATACCAAGAAATGGAACCAACCTAAGTGTCCATCAGTAGATGAATGGATAAAGAAGATGTGGTACACATACACAATGGAATATTATTCAGCCACAAGAAAGAAACAAATCCTACCATTTGTAACAACATGGATGGAGCTAAAGGATATCATGCTCAGTGAAATAAGCCAGCCAGAGAAAGACAAGTACCAAATGATTTCACTCATCTGTGGAGTAGAAGAACAAAGAAAAAAACTGACGGAGCAAAATAGCAGCAGACTCACAGAACCCAAGAATGGACTGACATTTGCCAAAGGGAAAGGGACTGGGGAGTGTGGGGGGGAAGGGAGGGAGAAGGGCAGTGGGGGACATTACGATTGGCACACATGATGTGGGGAGTGCACAGGGAGGGCAGTGTGGCACAGAGAGGATGGGTGGTGACTGTGGCAGCTTGCTTCGCTGATGGACAGTGACTGTAATGGGGTATGTGGTGGGGACTTGATAGTGGGGGGAATCTAGTAGCCACAATGTTGCTCAAGTGATTGTATATTAATGATACCAAAATAAAAAATAATAAATAAATAACTTGCTCAAGCTAAAAAAAGAAAAACTCAATGGTGAACAAAGTATCACACTTTTAAATAAAGACAGAGTCTGACTGTGCACTTGCATGGCTCATCTCATTTGTCTTAATCATTACCCTGATCTATTCGAAGGAATGGTGAGGATTTGGGGAAACTGAAGCTTTTGTGGATTTCTGATAGGAATATAAATTTGTAGAACTATTTTGGAAAGTCATTTGAAAATACTGAAGATGCCATACCTTTACATAACAGTAATTCCAGTTCTAAGATTCTATCTTAAAGACACTCACATTAGTGCACAGGTGAACAAAGAAAAGCTGTTTATTGAAACATTGTTGCAGCATTGATTGTAATGGCAAAAGACTATTAACCTAGATGAACATAAGAAGGATCTGATTAAAGAATTTATAGTACACCCATATGACAGAATAGTATGCAACTGTGAAAAAAAATGGCTAGATTGATTTGTATATACCAGCGGTTGACAAACTACAATCCACAGAACATATTTGCTTCACCACCTAATTTTGTAAATAAAATTTCACTGGAATACAGTTATGCCTATTTGTTTGGTATTATCTCTGGGTGTTCTCATGTTACAATGGCAAAGCTGAGTAGTGTGACAGAGACCACATGGTCTACAAATGTAAAAAAAATTACTACCTGGTCGCTTGCAGAAAATGTTTGCTGCTCCCTGGTATGTACTGACATGGAAAATCTCCGAATACATTGTTCAGCATTCAACAGATATTTATGGGTCTTCTAATATGTGGCAGACATTTTTCTAGGTGTTGAAAAAGAAAAATAACTCCCTGCCTTCCTAGCTCTTATATTCTATTGGAATTATTAAATGTAAAGGGCAAAATTAGACCAATGTGTATATATGCTATAATTTGCACTTTTAGTTGTATATTTACCTGTTTACAAATAGAATATTTTTTAGAGGATTTACAAGACAATGGCAATACTAGTTGCTTTAGGGGAAGGGGATTAAGAGACACACTATGTCAATGGGGGAAAATTTACTGTTCATTGTCAAACAATTTTGTGATGTTTGAATGAGTATAAACTACATTTAGAAAACCAGTCTGAAACAAACTAAAATGTATTTTAACAGGCAAAACAAAATCTTATCTGTAAGTTAAAAATGCCATTGCATAGGTTCTGAATTTTAAAAAATGCATTTAAACAGCTATTCAAATGAACAATACCGGGCATTTTCATTAACTATAGGCTAAAAATGAACCAATTATGTGACATGGTTGCTAAAAAGGCTAATGCAATTTTAGGCAATATAACAGTTCAATTATCCAGGTCAAGAGGCCTAATTGTTCCACTTTACTGTATACTATCTCAGCCATACCTGGAGTATTATGTTCATTTCATTTCTGTATGACATAAATTAGGGGAGATATTCACTTCCTTTAGGGGGAGAGTATCCAGGAAAGAGCGAAAGAACTATGAAATAGTTGAGAAAGATTAGTTCCAGAAAGGGAGACTTAAGATAAATAAGAGATTAATCTTCAAATATATGAAGGCAAGAGGGGTTAGACTCATTTTATATATTTTCAAACAGCACTCCTAGGACCTCCATAATCACACAGATTAAGGCAAGCAAGTTTTGCTTCAGTATAAAAATGTTATAACAATTTAGTTATGGAGCAGGAGCAGAATGGATGGAAATTAATATTTACTGTCTACAACATGCCAGACTCATTGCATACATAATATTAAAAGTGACAGCAGTCCTACAAGGAAGGTATCACTACTCATTTTCCAGAGGAGAAAATGGAGTCTCAGAAAGGATGAGTAACTTCACCTAGGATTTCACAGCTAGTAGCAGCAGGACAAGGATTTGAATCCAGTTTACAACCAGGCTCCCAAATTGATCTCCATACATCCCATCCTGTCTCTCTAATAACAATGTAACCAGAATACACTTTTTTAAACATGAAACTGACCATGTTACTTCCATGCTTAGATTTCTTAGCTTAATTTACAAAGCCCTTCATGATCTGGCCCTTGCTTACCTCTTTATAACCATTTACCACTTGCAACTACACTGTGGCCACACAGAATATCTTGGAATTATTCAATATACATAGGGAAAAAAATTGTGTTTCAGTGGAAAACTGTGCATCCTCTATAGCGCACTTTCTGGGTTATCAGATTCTATATCTGTTCTTGTCCTTGAGCCATTCTGCAATTCTTTGTGAGCCAGCAGGGATATAATTGACTACTTCCCACCCTGTGGAAAAACCAGTTTTGTATTTATTTGCAATTCATTTCATTATTCTTTTACTCTGTATAAATCTGTGCCATTTTGGATTTTCTTTTGAACCAGTTATAACACCTGCCTGGTTTGCTCATATAATATGAGTAAAATAAATTATATAACACAGTCATTTTTATACCTCTATAAGCATTGTGATTTTACTTTTTTCTCACAATTATTTTTTAACACACGCCATGCTCTTCTTTCTTGTCTCTGGGCCTTCACATAGTCTGTTACTTCTTTGTAGAACAGATTCCTTACCCTGTCTTCCCCTGTTGCCAGCAAAGGGTTAAAAAATGTTTGTTAACTGAAAGGAAAAGGAAGATTAGACATTCAGAAATAAACCAACCCACCCAGGTCTGTCTGACTCCAAAGCCTATGATCATTCCAATAGGTTGCTGCCTTTCACATCTTTGACATAATCTAAACAATGGAAGTCTACCTTAGAGTAACAAACTCCTTGTCATTGGAAGTATTCAAGTAGAACCTGGGTTATCATACCATTAGGGATATAGTAAAGTGGGATTCTAACATTGAGAATGTTAAACAAAAAATATTCTAACACTAGTTAAAACAATATGGAAGAATTTATTAAAAGACAATTGCAATAGAAGTACTGCAGTAGGGGAGAGAGATTGGGCTCAAATCTGAATGTAGCAAAGACAGCTGGAGACTTATAGCCAATGTGCAGGGTGAAGTGATCAACAGATGGAAAATTATTAAGAGAAAATATCAAGTGTAAGGGGAGTTCATACTAAATTGGCCTACTAAGAGTCTTGCTAAAGGCAGGCCAAGGGTTGAGAGGTCAAGGATGAGGAATGATGGAATCGATCAGATATCAAAGAAGATTGGATATCAAGAGTTAGAGGATTACTTAACAGGATTCTTTGCTAAGACTGGGCTGGCAGGCCAAAGACAGAACAGGGGCCAAGGTCAAAGCCTTGTTAAAAAGTGAGCTCAGAGGACCTTGACTAAAGTTTGGTCACGAAGAGAGTCTTTGTCAAGAGGTAGGTTGTAATAGATAATCTCTATGGTTCTTTCCAATGCTATGGTCATTGAAATGTAATATACTAGAGTCAAGACCTGCTTCTTACATCTATGAACACTTGAAGAGAAAAGAAGCCTAAGACAAAATGAGCTCCACTTCTGTGATTTTACCACAAGCCCATGAAACTAGCCTAGTTGGCCTTTCTGTTTTTGGCATATTAAGTTCCAAGTAGAATCTAGGAAAGAAAGCATCTAGAGTGTTCCTGGATGGCTTCCCACTGTGAAATTATTAGGGAACAACCCCATGTATTTTTAATTGGTGCTGCTTCTTTCAATTTGTGGATAAGTCATATCAGTGATTTGCAAAGGAGAATATGGAAATAAGCTCAGTGAAATGGTGAATGCAGCTTGGGATAGATTCACCTCTTCCCCAGGAGCCACTTCTTCGACATCTACCAGAGAAGGTACCAGAGGTAGTGCCTATGGAAAATAGCACAGGTGCAACCTGCTAGGATGATATGCTCACCCAGCAGAGGGGCCCATGCTTTGCACTTCAGGAGATAGGAGCCAAATCAGTAGCACAGAAGGAAAGACTTCCCATTAAAAGGCTCAGAATGGCTTGAAACCTTTTCATATCTATTACACCACACGAAGCATGGAGTAATTCCACCATTAGAGTGGGCTGCAACATTTATTCCAGAAGCATATACTTAAAATAGGACATGGGAAGGGTAAACCAATGGATTGACATCATTTCCATCTCTAGGCTGCAGGATCACCAAGGTGAAGATGAAAGATTTAGGCTAAGTCTCATCCAGCTCTGATTTTCTATACTTCTCTATTTCTTCAGAGGGCACTCATTATCAGCTGGGAAATGCAACCTAATTATCAGGATTCAGAAGAGGAAAACTGTGATAGAGGACACAGAGAGTGAAATATACAGGGCAGGGGACACTGCACGGAGCCAAGTCTGGTAAGGGCTCTATAGCCAGAGGAGTTGGGTAGTTATGGGACAGAGCCAGCAGGAAAATTAGGGCAACCACATTTGATGGAACACAGACTATACTGACAAACCTTACTTCAACATTTTGCAATGCTCAGGCTCCAGCCTCCATAGTCACACACAGACCCATGCATACACTCAGTCTCTCATACTCTGTCTCTCCCAATATAACAGTTCACATGGACTTTACCTTTTATTTCAGTAATCAACCTGACATTGGAGGTTATAAAGCAAACACTTGCCAAGCTCATGTTATCATAGCAGTACTTATTAGGAGACTGAGTTTAGAAAAGAGTGAGCTCATAGGTTATGAGAAAGCTTCTTTTAAAATAATATTTAGTAACATGACTCCTTGTAGGACACCTGGAGTAATTTGGGCCAGGTAAGAAGGTATGAACCAGTTTGCTTTAAACTCAGTTCATTTTCAGTAGATTTCACTGCACCTGGAGAATGCTGCATGTTTATCTTTGATGACAAGGAGGGCAGCAGCTGACGGTATGGAAAAAGTTGCACTTAAATCGTCTCCCAGAACTCCGACAGAGAACTCCTAGATTGATCTGTCTCTCTGTGTGTTTTGTGGTTGATGTTCACTTTCCATGCTTTAGTGTATCTCATTTTCATAAGGTTCAAAGGCACATTTTTTATTAGAATGCTCACAATCAACAACAAGTTAATCCTTTGAAATCAAAGTATACCTGTTTTTTTCTCAGGCATTGGGCATTTTTTAAAAAACAGAGCTGTATATCTGCTTTAAAATGAAAAGCTATTTCATCCTGGCATATCATAACCAAGTATTTGAGAGATAGAGACTGGGAATTATGGCTGTAAATCTTTTAGCAGTGTAGTGTGAGCCTGCAAGGTCACGATGGAGTCATTTCTAATCTTTTCTCTTCAATTCTAACAAATATATCCACACATATTATATATTATGTATGTAAGTGTGAAAAATAGTCAAAGATAGTCAATACTAGCCTGATCTAAAACTTGGTTGGATCAAGACTTAATTTATTTACTCTAAATATTGTGAATATTGAAAAATTCCCTTAGGAATTCAGAAGTTTTCAAATGGCCTGATGGCCAGTGTTGCCTTTCACAGGATATTAAACAGGGCCCACACCGCCAATGAAGAATGTCTTTCATCTTTCTACACATGGCGACTGAAGGAAAGAAGAGGAGGAGGATGAAGGAAAGGAAGGAATGAGCAGAGGGGAGGATGCAAGGGCAGAAAAGACAGAAAGATGTTGATCTTGGTCGAAGCGCCAAGACACAAAGAGCAAACCCACTGGCTTTTTAAAAGAAAATAACACAATCCCTCATATTATAGCAGTAGGTAAAAATTAATTTAATTTCTTCTTAAAGTTCATCAGTATAGACACTCCTAAAACACTTCCTTTTCCTCACTTAAGGAGCACCCCTAAATGAAGCTCTGTAGCTGAAGGTGGTCTTTTTGAGGATTGGATGAGTTGTATGTAAAACCTGCAGAACAATGTCAAGTACTTTGTAAATACTCAATATCATCATCATTACATTTTTACCAAGACATAGATCTTGTATGAAAAAACCATTCCTCTCTTATTGTTGTTTAAATATAGCCACAAAAAAAATGTCAGGTTTATCTTCCCAACTACACACATAAATGGGATCATCTCCTAAAGTCTGTGACTAAAAGAAAACAAGCTGAATATCTGATCTTCCCCCTCTGGGGGCTAAATGTTCCCCGCTTCTGATAACAACCATTTTGATAATCAATTACATTTTTCCTGTGTGACTTTAAATACATTTTTCTACACAGACATATCATTGCTCCTGCTTTGTTTTCTTTCTCCTGAAAGATCTGCATACAGATGGCAAATTACCAATCATTGTTATCACTGCATAATTCTAATAAAGCCTCCTTGTGCATGTGGCACTATCCTAGTCACTGTAAACACAACAAAGCAATGCAATTTCTGCCCTGTGAACTCTTAGAGAAGTAACACCCCCAGACATAGTGATATACAGGCGGGGTCCACATAACATTCCCACTCATTTGCTGGCCAGTCAATTCAGCCAGAAGAGCTGACTCTGGTCCTATGCAGTTATAGCTACCGATGATCAAGTAAGCGCAAGAGTGAATAAATTAACAATCACACAGCTTCACTTGATTTCTCACATTTTAAAGTCTACACATGGGTCTTTGCGATTATATGGAAGAAGGTGGTTGTGGAGGTTAAGGAGGAGAGAATTATTTCTTCCTCTTACAGGAGCAATGCAAGGACATCCTTCTCTGTTATCCCATGAAGGTCACCTATGGGAGAATTAGACTGATCATGTGTGACCCAAGGGGCAAGCAAAGGGAATTATGGTACTGTATTTGGGTTCTCCAGAGAAACAGAACCAAACAGAACCAACAGGATGTGTGTGTGTGTGTGTGTGTGTGTGTATGTGCATGTGTGTGTAGATAGATTTATTCTAAGGAATTGATTCATACCAATCCCATCCAAAACACCCTCACTGACACAACCAGAAATAACGTTTACCTAAATGCCTGGGCACCCTGTGTGACCCAGTCAAGTTGACACATAAAATTAACCATCACAAGATCTAGGGTTGATCAAGATGAATGGTCTGATGAAAGAGTAAGCTGCTCATATGCTTACACACTGACCTATATTCCCTATCCACCACAAATCTTTATTGACTGGCAACAGTATAACCCAAAGTTTGTCACCCAACAGCACTTCCCCTTCCTCCAGCAAGTGCCCATAAGGGATTATTTGAGGTGAGGAGAGTGAAAAGATAAGACTATTTCCTTAACCCACTCACTCACTAATCTCACTCTGGCTGCACTGAAAGCTATTGAATACCCCACTTTCATTTATCTCCCCGGGCACTTGCTATTGCTTGGCTTTGGTTGATGCCTGAAAGACAAATAGCAGTTGAGCCTGGAAAGGATGCCCCCATGATTTAAAAGGAAGCCTGTACCAGCAACAGGCTATCAGGGAGGATAAAAAGTTAAACTGCCTTTATCTAATTTTCCGGTACCATTCTACTGCTATGTTATTTCTAACCTAGGTTCTTATTCATGACTCCACCCCTAATATTGACTCTACGCAGCTAAAAATATCTTTCTGACCTCCAAAGGATTGTTTTGAAGAACAAGTAAAGCACCCAGTGAGCACTCATTGCTGTGTGGCTCTTAAACTCTCTACTTGGATCTGCCTTTGACTATACTTTAACCCATTTTTAACTTGGCATCACTCCCCACTATCAAAGGATGGTCAACCATGGGACAGTTATCTTTTAAGCTATCTGTCTATCTAGCTAAGGAAGTGAAACTTCATAGAAATCTATTGAAGACTCTGGTTCCACCTTTTCTCCTTTTTCACTTTCCCAATGCCAGGATTCCTCTCCAAACAGCCTCATTCCTCCAGGAGCCGTAGGAATGATAGGGTATATGACACATTGTGTTCAAAATAGGCACGTTCCTAACAGATGGTGCAGAATGGTGAGTTGAAGGGAGAAAGCCATTGTTAGGCAACATTTCTAACAACAAAAATAAATTGTGGTGGTCTGGGGAGGGAATTGTGCTTTGGTTCAAAGCAGCAAAACCTGGATGTCTTACAGTATCTGACAGTCTAAGAATATCAAATTATCTACTGAAAATCTAGCTACCTAAGCTGCTTTCCCCAACTGTACATTATTTGCTCAACAAATTTTCTGCTCACAAGTTTCAGAGGAAATTTTAAAATGCTCTTTTCACCACTAAAAAAAAGTTATTGTTTAAAGAGACTACAGAAAGAATCTATAGAATGAAACACCAAATCTCCTTGAAACTTGCAAGTGTCTCCCAGAAATAATTATAGCTATCTGTAGCACATAGTGTCTTCCACTTACATTGATAATGCATATAACCAACTATGATAAATCACTGCCAACTATGGTATACAATAAATAGATATTCATTTCATCTAAAACCTAAAAGGTTTGACGATAGGGAAGAATATTATACAAATCTGCTTACATGCAGCAGAATTGGTCTCAAATGAAAAATGTGGGAGGCCCAGTTTTGCAAGACCTGCTTTCATGGTTGGAGGGAACAAGTCCTTCTTGTTCTCAAGGGAACCAACTCAACTCAAGGCCAATAGGATCCTCAAACATTATTGTTATTACCAAACACTAATCACCACTGATCATCGAGCAGATTCCAAGTTATTTTCTGGAAAAAATCCACCTGCCTTGAAGTGGCATAGCATAGTGGAAAGAATAGTACTGAGGCTTTGGCATCAGACCTGGGTTTAATTTCTTGCTTAGCCATTCACTAGCTGTGGGACATTGAACAAGCTATTTAAACTTTCTGAATTTCATTTTCCTCATCTGTAACAGATATAATCTTATTTACCTTTAAAGGATTGTTTTGAAGAGCAAACAAAATAAAGCACTCAATGAGCCTATCATAATTCCTGGCACAATGTTATGTGCCTATAAACAATAACTTAAAAATGAGGGGGAATGCTACAACATGGATGAACATGAAAACATAATGCTAATTGAAAAAAGCCACTTGCAAAGAACTATATGTTGGATGATTCCATTTATGTGAAATGTCCAGAAGAAGCAAATCTATAGAGACAGAAAGTCGATTAGTGGTTGTAGGAAACAGGGAATGACTGTTTCTTTTTGAAGTGATGAAAATCTCAGTCTTTTAAATGGTATATTTATACCATTTACACTTAAAGCAATTACTCATATGTAGGGCTTAAGACTGCTGTTTTATTATTTGTTCTCTATTTGCTAGTTGTATTTCTTGTTCCTATGTTTACCTTTCCAGGTTTTCTTTAGGATTGCTCAAACATTCAATAGAATTCCATTTTTATTTATGCCTAATGTATTTGAATTTTAACATTTATAATGTTTTTGTATAATATATTTTTCTAGGAATTACAATATATATGCTGAACATATCACACTCTACATGTACCAATGTTTTATCACTAAGTAAAGTTAGGAAACCTTACATGCATTTAAATTGCTTTACTCTCCCTACTTTTTAAATATAAATATCTTAAATGCTTCCTCTTCATACACTGGGCACCACAATCAGATAATGTTATAAATTTTGCTCAACCATCAAACAATTAAAAAGCTGATGAGAAGGCCAATCTATTATATTAACCCCTACTTTTACCTATCCCATTGTTTTCTTCCTTCTTGGAGCCTTAGTGTGCTTTTGTTAGCATTTTATTTCTGGTTTAGAGAGCTTCCTTTAGTCATTCTTTAAAGGTAGGACTGCTGATAAATTATCTTTGTTTTTTCTTAATTTGAGACTGTTTTCCTTTCCCCTTCATTCTGGGATGATATTTTGGCTGCACATAGAATTTGTTGTTGATAGTTCCTTTATGTCACTTTCTTCTGGCTGCCATAGCTTCATGTGATAAATTCATTGACATTTGAATCATGGGTCCCCTATAGGCAACTTGTTGTTTCTCTATAGCCTCTTTCAAGATTTTTTTGTTGTCTTAAGTTTTCAGAATTTTGATTATCATGAGATCTTGGCATGGGTTTCTTTGGGGTTACCCTGTTTGAAATTCATTTATGTATTAAATCTGTAGGATTATGTCTTTTAACAAATTTGTAAATTTTTTAAGCCATCATTTCTTCAATTCTTTTTTAGTTGCTCTATTTCTCTTCTCCTTCCAGGACTGTGCTAACACAAATGTTAGATGTTTTGTTATTATTCATTGTCCCTGAGGCTCTGCTCATCCTTTTTTCAGCCTCTTTTCTCTCTGTTGTTCAAAGACTGGGCAATTTTCATTGATCTGTCTTCAAGTTCACTTGTTCTTTCCTCTGTTTTCTTCTATCTACTATTGAGACTGTTTAGAAAGTTTTTTTGTTTGGTTATTACACTTTTGAATTCTATACTATCACTTCAGTTCTTTATATTTTTTATTTCTTTACTGAGATATTTAATGTTTGATTTGTTTTAAGAGTGCCTGTTATTACTCAGTGAAGCATTTTTACGATTGCTACTTTAAAATTCTTGCCAGATAATTCCAAAATCTGAGTCATCTCATTGTTCATGTCTGTTGGTTATCTTTTCTTATTCAAGTTATAGTTTTCCTGATTCTTGGTATAACAAGTGACTTTTCAATTGTATCCTGGATGATTTGGGTATTATGCTGTGAAACTCTGGACCCTATTTTATCTTCTTTATAGCAGGCAGTCACCATGCATAAGCAAAATGTGTAGGTATGGGTAGGAGTGGATATTCAGCTTCTCTCTGGGCCTGTTAATACCCGCTTGGCAAAAGTAGAGGCTAAATTACACTATCCCATTGCAGATAGTGGAGTGGAAGTTCAGGATCAGAATATCATCTACCTCTGTAGAGCAGAGGTAATGGGGTAAAGTAGTGGGAGAATGGAATATCAACCCCCTACTCTACTCATGAACATCACCTGGGTCAGGGACCCAGAGTGCTACCATCTGCTTTCATTAGATGTAGATAGGGTGGAATACCTACTTCCCAGTGGAGGAATTGGAGTACAGTCCCCTGTTTCTGCAAGACAGGAGGGTGGGATAGAAAATTAGCTTCTTTTTGGCCCTAATGAAACCATGGGGGTTGGGGTATAGCTTTTCCATTGGCACTTAGCTGGAGTAGGGCAGGTATTGCTAAAAAGATTTCTTGTTGTTAGGCCACCCTTTTCCCAGTGTCTTAGCAAGGAGTAACAGGCTTTTCAGAGAGATATGGGGGCTGTGCCTGTTGGTTCCAGGTTGGAGGCTATTGCAGTACCATGTCTGGGGTAAATGGGAGATAAGGACAACCAGCTAAATCACCACTGTGTTATTCCTCAAGTCCTGAGGTCGCCAAGGCAGTCTGCCTTCTTGCCTCCTTTTAGAGATTTCATTTTTTTAAAATTTTGGTATTATTAATATACAATTACATGAGGAACATTATGTTTATTAGACTCCCCCCATCACCAAGTCCCCCCAACATACCCCATTACAGTCTCAGTCCATCAGCATAGTAAGATGCTGTAGAATCACTACTTGTCTTCTCTGTGTTGTACAGCCCTCCCCATGACCACCCCCCACATTATACATGCTAATCATAATGCTCCCTTTATTTTTTCCCCCCCTTATCCCTCCCTTCCCATTCATCCTCCCCAGTCCTTTCCCTTTGGTAACTGTTAGTCCATTCTTGGGTTCTGTGAGTCTGCTGCTGTTTTGCTCCTTCAGTTTTTTTCTTTGTTCTTCTACTCCACAGATGAGTGAAATCATTTGGTACTTGTCTTTCTCTGCCTGGCTTATTTCACTGAGCATAATACCCTATAGCTCCATCCATGTTGTTGCAAATGGTAGGATTTGTTTTCTTCTTATGGCTCAATAATATTCCATTCTGTGTATGTACCACATCTTCTTTATCCATTCATCTACTGATGGACACTTAGGTTGCTTCCATTTCTTGGCTATTGTAAATAGCGCTGACAAACATAGGGGTGCATCTGTCTTTTTGTCTTTTTGTATCTGGGATACTGTATTCTTAGGATAAATTCCTAGGAGTGGAACTCCTGGGTCAAATGGTATTTCCATTTTTAGTTTTATGAGGAACCTCCATACTGCTTTCCACAATGGTTGAACTAATTTACATTCCCACCAGCAGTGTAGAAGGGTTCCCCTTTCTCCACATCCTCACCAACATTTGTTGTTGTTTGTCTTGGATATTGCCCATCCTATCTGGTGTGAGGTGATATCTCATTGTGGTTTTAATTTGCATTTCTCTGATGACTAGCAACATGGAGCATCTTTTCATGTGTCTGTTGGCCATCTGAATTTCTTCTTTAGAGAAGTGTCTGTTCAGCTCCTCTGCCCATTTTTTAATTGGATTATTTGCCTTTTGTTTGTTGAGGTGTGTGAGCTCTTTATATATTTTGGATGTCAACCCTTTATCAGATCTGTCATTTATGAATATATTCTCCCATTCTGCAGGATGCCTTTTTGTTCTACTAATGGTGTCCTTTGCTGTACAGAAGCTTTTCAGCTTGATATAGTCCCACTTGTTCATTTTTGCTTTTGTTTCCCTTGCCCGGGGAGATATGTTCTTGAAGATGTCATTCATGTTTATGTCCAAGGGATTTTTGCCTATGTTTTTTTCTAGGAGTTTTATGGTTTCATGACTTACATTCAGGTCTTTAATCCATTTTGAATTTACTTTTATATTTGGGGTTAGACAGTGATTCAGTTTCATTTCCTTACATGTAGCTGTCCAGCTTTGCCAACACCAGCTGTTGAAGAGACTGTCATTTCCCCATTGTATGTCCATGGCTTCTTTATCATATATTAATTGATCATATATGTTTGGGTTAATATTTGGACTTTCTATTCTGCTCCACTGGTCTGTGGTTCTGTTCTTGTGCCAGTACCAAATTGTCTTGATTACTGTGGCTTTGTAGTAGAGCTTGAAGTTGGGGAGAGAGACCTCCCCCAATTTATTCTTCCTTCTCAGGATTGCTTTGGCTATTCAGGGTCTTTTGTGGTTCCATATGAATTTTAAAAGTATTTATTCCAATTTAAAAGTATTGAAGAATGCTATTGGTATTTTCATAGGGATTGCATTGAATCTGTAGATTGCTTTAGGTAGCGTAGTTGTATTTGTTGTATTTTCACAAATATATATGGTTTTGGGAGGAGATTTTTGCTGCCCTACTCATTCCGCTATCTTGGCTCCCTTCTGGAGATTTCATTTTTGTTTGATTTTTAATTCCATGTTTCTTTTTATTTGTAAGAGGGTGAATGGAAGAAATGGGGTTGTTCATTTTGTCTGCAAAAAGGGCACTCACTCCAGTGTTCTTTGCAGTTACAGTAAGAGTGAAAAACATCCTAATTGTATCACAAGAAGGGGAGTAGAATAATTAAATTTGGTGTAGTTTTAAGGTGGACTACTACAACAATTATAAGGAATGAAGTAGATCTGTATATATCACCACGGGCATATCTTAAAAAACAATGTTGAATAAAAAAAGTAACATATGGAATGATAAGTAAAGTATGGTGCCAATTATATAAATACAAAAACTGTGTATAAAAATAATACCCATTGTTTATGGTAACATAAATAAAGGTATGAAATTTATTATTGTTTGTCCCTAATTTGGAAAGTAATGAGACTGGGGTGGTAGTTAAAGGGGTCTTTAGCTTAACTTGAATGTTACAGCACTAAAAACAGACTAGAAGGAAATGACAATAAATGCTAATAGTTAATTATAAGAGTACGGCAGGGGACATGGGTGTTGTTATTCTTTGCACTTTTATTTTTAATGTGTCTCAGTGAAAGGCAAAGGACACATTTGCTTGGAGTAGGAGCCATGTTAGTGAAATAGGACTTTCTCTGAGAAGTGTTTCTGTAGTGAGCCACCTTCCTAACTTAAGAAAAGCATGACATACTCCTTCAATAGCTAATAGCTTTTAGCCTTCCCCATGTTCCAATCTCTCTAAGACAAACTCAGCAACATTTGACTCTCAGAACAAACTACTCCTTGTTCATTCTCAAAGAATGCAGTTAAGTGCTCCCTCTCTATGCTAAGTGCTGAGCATGAACTGATGAGTAAGATGCAGACAGTGTTTAATAATAAAATATATTATAAAAGAGCTAGAGTAGAAATGTTTACAGAGCATATACCTCCATTATAGCAATGTTCAGACTAATTTGCCCTTAAAAGTGAGCTGTAAAGCCTCAGAGGGAGGAAAAATCTGTTTCCCTCCCTTACTTTGTACTTAAGCTAGGGTAATGTAGGAGCTAATCCCTAGAGAATTTGCCAATTAGCAAATAGTAACAATCTGCTCCACTTCCTCCCTTCTCAATGCCCTTCAGAGGCCACTCAGCTCTGAGGGAGATCAAGTTGGAGGTCCCAACTTCAGACTTAGGTAGTGAAGTCTACCTTCTTTATTGAGTAAGCTGTAGGCTTAGGTTTGACTCACATTTGGGATATAGTCATGTTACTTGCTGCTAAACAGACTGTATTCTGACCTATGGTAGCTATTTGTCATTTGTCCTCAGGGAATTCCCAGGGAAAAAGTCTAGCCCCTGCACACCATGTGAATTGTGTGAATGGAGTAGCTACATGTGAAACCACTGTACCCCACAGGCCACTATCTAATAGTCCCCCTTTCTCAATAAACCACACACGTTTTCCCTCCGTAATTCTACTGTGAATTCTTATGAACAAGTCAGCCCTTTTTGATGCCCCTGAAAAAAAACCATCTTGGCAACTGACCTCACACTACAGAAGGTTAGTCCTGATTAAGAGAAGACTGTCCTGAAATCTAGGATTATTTGCTAGGGACTAATTAATTTGAGGGCTCTTTGGTTCCTTTTTGGAAGCTCTAGGGGAGAATCCTTTTCCTTGCTTTTTTCCAGCCTATACGGGTATCCCACTTATCTTGGATTGTCACCCCTTTCTACCTTCAAAGCCAGCAATGGCATCACTCCAACCTCTGCTTCTGTCATATTCTCTTCTTCTGCCTTTGTGACCCTCTGGCTCTCTCTCATAAGGACACTTGTGATTATATTGGCCCAACCCAGATAATCCAGGATAATCTCCTCATCATAAAATCCTTAACTTAATCACATGTGCAAAGCCCCCTTTTCAATGTACAGTAACATATTTACAGATTTCAAGGATGAGGATGTGGACATCTTTGCTTGGGGTGGGGCATTATTCTATTTTGCTCTTTTATCCACCTCATGGTCTGGACTTCTTATCCAAAATTGTGTCTTGTGTCTCTACTGATTCCTGGAACTGACCCTTGCTTGAATCTGAACACTGTGAATGTCTCGGCCTTTTGATTACTCTGAAAGGAAATTTGTGTAAGTGTGTACCTAGAAGAATGAGGAGCAGGCGCTGTCACATGGAGAGGGGAGGGGAGGGATATTTAATCCTCACAATGAACTTGTGAGATAGATACTATTTATCCCCATTTTGTAAATGAGGAAACTGAGGTTATATCACTAATTTCAATCACACAGATAGGAAATGGCAAACCATAGTTGAGAAAATTCTGTTTTGACACTATATTCCCTGAGCCAATTCATCAAAACTGGTCAAAAGTAACTTGCTAGGTGAGCTGCTAGGTTCATTCAAACTCTTCTCTTCACCTCCCTGGTACTTGGGCGAGCTGTGGAGTCTAAATTGTTTCACACTTAGCCTCCTCTCTTTATCTCTTTCCTACCCCACCTCCAAAGCAATAGCTTTCTCCATTGCTGAAAACATTTGGTACAGCTTGTGATGCATGGCTCTATATGGGTACTTGTAAGGTGCTATTTCCATAAATGTTTACAGCTCTAAAATGGATCATTTCCCCAGCCTTACTCATGAGTAGACTCTTGGGAAATGAAATTTCCCAATATGCTCATGATAATACTTACCAGATTTAAGCAGCCAAGGACAGAGTGAGAGCAAGTCAAAATCCTCACTTCAGGAATGGCTCCTTCCTTGACAAATCAATAAAGCTGGTCCACTGATCTTCTGGGGAACAGTGCTAGGCCCAACTTTTCAGTGAGCCCTTGCCTAGACCTTATAGAGTTCTCAATTTGCTTGGCATTTTTATTGGCTAAAATTAATGTTTATACTTCTGCTTAAGTTATAATAACTAAAAACACATTGCCCAATAATTCAAGAAAAAAATGTTTTAGAGCTCTGGGACTCAATTCCATGACAGGCCATGTGGTCAAACCCTACATTCACAAAAGACACAGATAGGCATACAATCTGCCTCTAAGGCAAACAAAAGTCCTGGTAGTGAAGTCAATTATGAGGGTTGCTTTGGGTTAAAACAAAAGGAACATAGCTGTTGTGAAGCACTAAGGCATTCTGGGAACTTAGCAGAGGCATCCCAGAACTTCAGACCAAATAGTGAAGTCTACCTTCTTTATTGAATAAGCTGTAGGCTTAGGTTTGACTCACATTTGGGATGTAGTCAAGTTACTTGCTGCTAAGCAGACTGTATTCTAGCCTAGGATAGGTATTTGTCATTTGTCCTTGACTGAGTCCACTAATATTAGTTGGCTGTGAAGGACAAGTGGTAGGTTTTAAGAAGTTGAAACTAATATGTCTATTCATTTGAGTTTGACACCATCTGCGGTAAATAATTCTATAAGCAGATCTTGCTAATATTTCTCAGTTTTGCTGCCAAAAACAACTTGGAATAGAAAAATGGAAGGAAGGATACATGAATCCTGAAAATAGGTGAGTCTGAATCATGAGCTTCAAGGGCAGAAGCCCCAAACACATCTAAGAAGGCAAACTTGCTCTGCCACTTGATAAATACCAGCCAAACCTCAAGGCCAATGTGAATATAAGCAGTCATCATACCAGAATCTTAAAGCTCTGTGGTGCAGTCCCTCCTCACTTTTTGCTCCATTAAGCATAAAGTGATCATAATGAAATTGTTTGAGAGTGATAAATCAAGCCATCCAGGCTTGCATTTTACTGGGTTGAGAGATGTTGATCACACTTGCCTGAAGTGGAGATTCAAAATCAGATTTCTAGAGTATAAAAATGAGCCCACCAACCTGGCTTCTTTCCAGGCACTTATTTGCTCTGGCAAAGGCAAAGAAAAAGGAGTGAGTACAGGTGGGTGGGTGGGATTCATGGATGACTCATGACTTGTAGCCCTGGCCCCAAGTGCAACTTGTGGGAATCATAAACTTTGGCAACCTGACTATGGGTTCTCGAGCTGACCAAACTATGGAGATAGTGCTTCCATATATAGATTAAAAATCCAGGTGCTCCCAGTCCCAGAATACATGATGTTAATTAAAATGCCACTATCGTAGAGGGCCCCAGGAAATTCAACTATATTGCTCAAATCCAGGTTAGGTTTTTAAACGTACTGGTTTCTCTTTTCCATGGCTATGTCCTACATGCGCAAGGCTGAAAACTCAACAGGAGGAATAAAGGGATAAGAGTATATAAGGTGATGATCTGACCCTTAACTTCCAGAAGAAAAAAAGTATACTGACTAACAAGCCAATCACTTACTATTTTTTGAAGTTTCCGTTTTTGTTTTTAAGGCAATTCAATATCCACGCCATTTTGCCAAATAATGACAAAACAATGAAGGACAGAAAATCAGTACTTGTTGAATGTCTATTCTGTAGCAGGGCACTATGGTGACTGCTTTACCTATGGTATATCACTTAATCCTCACTGCATTATCTGTGAGGAGGGCATTATTAATCTGTTTGACAGGGAAAAAAACAATACTACAGCTCAGAAAGATTAGGTGAACTGCCCAAAGTCACACAGCCAGTAAAGGTTTTATCTGACTTCAAAGTCAAAATCAATGAATCATGTGACTGTTGAGAAAAGTCTTCCAATAAATAAAATCAAAGTTCTAAAATGACAATAGAAAGATCTAGACACACAGATTAAAAGGTGGCCGTGTGAGAGGTGAGACAGAGGCTTCCTCCTAAAACCACAGATAATACAAAATTGTAATTAAGGAGACTAATCCTGAAAGAGCAACAGGAAAGAGGGCTGCACCAGACTGCATATACCTGAGAAAAGAATAAACCTCACAGAACAGGTTAACATACCAAAGCAGGGGCCCGGTGGGATCCAAGCCCCTCCCCCACCCAAGCTCTTGGGCAGGAGGAAAAGAAACAGAGAGGGAAGGGAGTGGAGGCCAGGGACTGTTGAATACCTAACTCTGAAGATATGTACTGGGAGCACAAACCTACACTTCATGGTGCTTGCATGATACGCTCATCATTATGGGGTTGGAAAGCTAAGACAGACAGAATACCTGGAGAGACTGAGATTCCAGCCACTTGTGGAAAGCAGGGATCCATATACGGCTTCTCTGGGACAAAAGAAAGGCAGGCACTCTGAGAGACTTCCTAACAGCAAGAGCAAAGATTGCACAGAGCTTACTGCTCAGAAGAAAGGACAGGTAGACAAAATTGTCCAGGTGCACTCTGCCCAGCAGGTTGGGAACTTTCTCAATTTTTAGGCACTCCAACTCCCTGGCTGGCAACACAGCTTGAAGGACCCCTCCGTGATACGGAGCCCACTGCGCCTTTCTCCCGGCCAGTCCCACCTGGCTCGCAAACCAGCAAACCCTACCCTGGCATTAGGCCAGCCAGAGGGAAGCCCCATCTACAGCAACTACAAATGCAAACCATAGAGGCTTATGTTTCCTGATTCTGGCAGTGAAGGCAGGTATAGCAGCCAGGAAGCAGGAAACAGCTTTCCTCCCCTCAACCATGAACACTGCTCCCCTGCGACCCCCAATTTTGCTTTCAGGGGCTGAGCAGCTCCAGAGAGTAGAGCTTCTGGACACTAGAGGGTGCCATATACAACTATGAAATGCCCAAGGAACCTGGTTCAAAGTAAAATATTGAATACACCTGAGAAAGATTCAAATGAAATCAACCTCCTGAAACTTCCTGAAAGGGATTTCAAAATAAAAATAATTAACATGCTCATGGAGGTACAGAAAAATATTCAAGAACTCAGGAAAGAATTCCAGTCAGAGATCCAATCATTGAAGAGCACAATGCAGGGTGTTAAAAGCAGATTAGATAAGGTGGAGGGGACGATATATAAAATAGAAATTAGAGAAGAGGAATACAAAGAAGCTGAGGCACAGAGAGAAAAAAGGATCTCTAAGAATGAAAGAATATTGAGAGAACTGTGTGATCAACCCAAATGGAACAATATTCACATTACAGAGGTATCAGAAGAAGAAGAGAGAAAAAAAGGGATAGAAAGAGTCATTGAGGAAGTAATTGCTGAAAACTTCCCCAATCTGGGGAAGGGGATAGTCTCTCAAGCAATGGAGGTGCACAAATCTCCCAACACAAGGGGTACAAGAACAGAGCCACAAACCAGTGGAACAGAATAGAGACTCCAGATATTAACCCAAACATATATGGTCAATTAATACATGATAAAGGAGCCATGGACATACAATGGGGAAATGACAGTCTCTTCAACAGATGTTGCTGGCAAAACTGGACAGCTACATGTAAGAGAATGAAACTGGATCACTGTCTAACCCTATACACAAAAGTAAACTTGAAATGGATCAAAGACCTGAATGTAAGTCAAGAAACCATAAAACTCCTAGAAAAAACATAGGCAAAAATCTCTTGGACATAAACATGAGTGACTTCTTCATGAACATATCTCCCCAGGCAAGGGAAACAAAAGCAAAAATGAACAAGTGGGACTATATCAAGCTGAAAAGCTTTGTACAGCAAAGGACACCATGAATAGAACAAAAAGGTACCCTACAGTATGGGAGAATATATTCATAAATGACAGATCTGATAAAGGGTTGACATCCAAAATATATAAAGAGCTCGTGCACCTCAACAAACAAAAAGCAAATAATCCAATTAAGAAATTGGCAGAGGAGCTGAACAGACAGTTCTCCAAAGAAGAAATTCAGATGGCCAACAGACATGTGAAAAGATGCTCCACATCGCTAGTCATCAGAGAAATGCAAATTAAAACCACAATGAGATATCACCTCACACCAGTAATTATCGCCACCATCCAAAAGACAAACAACAACAAATGTTGGTGAGGTTGTGGAGAAAGGGGAACCCTCCTACACTGCTGGTGGGAATGTAAATTAGGTCAACCATTGTGGAAAGCAATATGGAGGTTCCTCAAAAATACCATTTGACCCAGGAATTCCACTTCCAGGAATTTACTCTAAGAATGTAGCAGCCCAGTTTGAAAAAGACAGATGCACCCCTATGTTTACCACAGCACTATTTACAATGGCCAAGAAATGGAACCAACCTACGTGTCAATCAGTAGATGAATGGATAAAGAAGATGTGATACATATACACAATGGAATACTATTCAGCCATAAGAAAGAAACAATTCCTACCATTTGCAACAACATGGATGGAGCTAGAGGGTATTATGCTCAGTGAAGTAAGCCAGGCAGAGAAAGACAAATACCAAATGATTTCACTCATATGTGGAGTAAAAGAACAAAGAAAAACTGAAGGAACAAAACAGCAGCAGAATCACAGAACCCAAGAACAGACTAACAGTTACCAAAGGGAAAGGGACTGGGGAGAATGGGTGGGAAGGGAGGGATAAGGGCAGCGAGAAAGAAAGGGGACATTATGATTAGCATGTATAGTGTGGGGGGAGCATGGGGAGGGCTGTACAACACAGAGAAGACAAGTAGTGATTCTACAGCATCTTACTACGCTGATGGACAGTGACTGTAATGGGGATTTTGGGGTGGACTTGGTGAAGGGGGGAGCCTAGTAAACATAATGTTCTGCATGTAATTATAGATTAATGATAACAAAAAAAGAGAAATTTGAAGGAGGGATTAAACTATTTCCAGATAAGCAAAAGCTGAGAGAATTTACCTCCCACAAACCATTTCTACAGTGTATTTTGGAGGGACTGCTACAGATGGAAGTGTTCATAAGGTTTAATAGATGCCACCAGAGGTAATAAAACCACAGTAAAGAAAGTAGAACAGTTAATTACTAAGAAATGCAAAATCAAATCAGGTACCCCCAAAGTCAATCAAGGGATAGACAAATAGTACAGATTATGATACCTAATATATAAAGAATGGAGGAGGAAGAAAAAAGAGGGAAAAAAAGAATCTTTAGATTGTGTTTGTAATAGCATATTAAGGGAGTTAAGTTAGACTCTTAGATAGTAAAGAAGTTAACCTTGAACCTTTGGCAATCACGAATCTAAGGCATGCAATGATAATAAGTACATACTTATCAATAATTACCCTAAATGTAAATGGACTGAATGCACAAATCAAAAGACTCAGAGTCACTGAATGGATAAAAAAACAAGATCCATCCATATGCTGTCTAGAAGAGACTCACTTTGAACCCAAAAACATACACAGATGAAAAGTGAACGGATGGAAAAAGATATTGCATGCAACTAATAGGGAGAAAAAAGCAGGAGTTGCAGTACTTGTATCAGAAAAAATAGACTTCAAAACAAAGTCACAAGAGACAAAGAAGGACATTACATAATGATTAAGGGGTCAATCCAACTAGAAGATATGACCATAATAAATACCTATGCGCCCAACACAGGAGCACCTACATATGTGAAACAGATACTAACAGAATTAAAAGGGGAAATAGAATGCAATGCATTCATTCTAGGAGACTTCAACACTCCACTCACTCTGAAGGACTGATCAACCAGACAGAAAATAAATAAGGAAAGAGAGGCACTGAACAACACATTAGAAGGGATGGACCTAACAGACATCTACAGAACTCTACACGCAAAAGCAGCAGAATACACATTCTTCTCAAGTGCACATGGGACATTTTCAAGAATACATCATATACTAGGCCACAAAAACAGCCTTGGTAAATTCAAAAAGATTGAAATTGTACCATCCAGTTTCTCAGACCATGAGGGTATGAAACTAGAAATAAATTACATAAAGAGAATGAAAAATACAACAAACACATGGAGGCTTCACAACATGCTCCTAAATAACCAATGGTTCAATGACCAAATAAAAACAGAGATCAAGCAATATAATGAGACAAATGACAACAATAATTCAACACCACAAACCTGTGGGACACAGTGAAGGCCACAGTAAGAGGAAAGTATATTGCAATACAGGCCTACCTCAGGAATGAAGAACAATCCCATATGAATACACTAAACTCACAATTAATGAAACTAGAAAAAGAACAACAAATGAGGCTCAAAGTCAGTAGAAGGAGGGACATAATAAAGATTAGAGCAGAAGTAAATAAAATCGAGAAGAATAAAACAATAGAAAGAATCAATGAAAGCAAGAGCGGGTTCTTTGAGAAAATAAACAAAGTAAATAAACCCCTAGCCAGACTTATCTAGAAAAAAGAGAGTCTACACACATAAATATTATTAGAAATGAGAAAGGTCTACTCACTACAGATACCACAGAAATACAAAGAATTATTACAGAATACTATGAAAAATTATATGCCAACAAACTGGACACCCTAGAAGAAATGGATAACTTTGTAGAAAAATACAATATTCCAAGGCTGACCCAGAAAGAAACAGAAAATCTGAAAAGACCAATTACCAGCAATGAAATTGAATTGGTAACCAAAAAACTTCCTAAGAACAAAAAGATGGCTTCACCTCTGAGTTTTATCAAACACTTACTGAAGACATAATACCCACCCTCCTTAAAGTTTTCCAAAAAGTAGAAAAGGAGGGAATACTTCCAAATCTAGTCCATGGGGCCAGCATCACTCTAGTACAAATGCCAGACAAAGACCCCATCAAAAAAGAAAATTACAGACCAATATCCCTGATGAAAATAGATGCAAAAATACTCAACAAAATATTAGCAAACTGAGTTCAAAAATATATCAAAAAGATCATCCATAATGATCAAGTAGGATTTGTTCCAGGGATGCAAGGATGGTACAACATTTGAAAATTCATCAACATCATCCACCACATCAACAAAAATAAGGACAAAAACCACATGATCATCTCTATAGATGCTGAAAAAGCATTTGACAAAATTCAACATCCATTCATGATAAAAACTCTCAACAAAATGGGTAGAGAGGGCAAGTACCTCAATATAATAAAGGCCATATATAACAAACCCACAGCCAACATCATACTTAACAGCGAGAAGCTGAAAACTTTTCCTTTAAGATCGGGAACAAGATAAGGATGTCCACTCTACCCACTTCTATTCAACATAGTACTCAAAGTCCTAACCACAGCAATCAGACAACAAAAAGAAATAAAAGGCATCCAGACTGGTAAGGAAGATGTTAAACTGTCCCTGTTTGCAGAAGACATGATATTGTAAAAATCCCTAAAGAATCCACTGCAAAACTACTAGACATAATATCTGAATTCAGCTAAGTTGCAGGATACAAAATTAGTACACAGAAATCTGTTGCTTTCCTATACATTAATGATGAACTAGCAGAAAGAGAAAAAAGGAAAACAACTCCATTCACAATTACATCAAAAATAATAAAATACCTAGGAATAAACCTAACCAAGGAAGTGAAAGACCTATACTCTGAAAACTACAAGACACTCATGAGCAAAATTAAAGAAGATACCAATAAATGGAAGCACATCCTGTGCTCATGGATGGGAGGAATTAATATTGTCAAAATGGTCATTCTGCCTAAAGCAATCTACAGATTCAATGCAATCCCTATCAAAATACCAACAGCATTCTTCAACAAACTGGAACAAATAGTTCAAAAATTCATATGGAACCACAAAAGACCACGAATATCCAAAGCAATCCTGAGAAGGAAGAATAAAGCTGGGGGGATTATGCTCCCCAACTTCAAGCACTACTAAAAAGCCACAGTAGTCAAGACAATTTGGTACTGGCACAAGAACATACCCATAGACCAGTGGAATAGACTAGAGAGTCCTGACATAAACCCAACCATATATGATCAATTAATATATGATAAATGAGCCATGGACATACAATGGGAAAATGACAGCCTCTTCAAAAACTGGTGTTGGCAAAACTGGACAGCTACATGCAAGAGAATGAAACCGGATTATTGTTTAACCCCATACTGAAAAGTAGACTCAAAATGGATTAAAGACCTGAATGTAAGTCATTAAACCATAAAACTCTTAGAAGACAACATATGCAAAAATCTCCTGAATATAAGCATGAGCAACCTCTTCCTGAACGCATCTCCTTGAGCTAGGGAAACAAAAACAAAAATGAACACATGGGACTACATCAAACTAAAGTTTCTGTACAGGAAAGGACACCATCAACAGAACAAAAAGGCATCCTACAGTATGGGATAATATATTTGTAAATGACATATCCGACAAAGGGTTAACATCCAAACTATATAAAGAACTGACATGCTTCAACCACCAAAAAGCAAATAACCTGATTAAAAAATGGGTGGAGAATATGAAGAGACAATTCTCCAAAGAAGAAATTCAGATGACCAACAGACACATGAAAAGATGCTCCACATCACTAATCATCAGGAAAATGCAAATTAAAACCACGAGATATATCCTCATACCAGTAAGGACGGCCAACATCGAAAAGACTAAGAAGAACAAATGCTGGCGAAGATGTGGAGAAAGGGGAACCCTCCTACACTGCCGGTGGGTATGTAAGCTAGATAAACCATTGTGGAAAGCAATATGGAGGTTCCTCAAAAAACTCAAAATAGCTTCAAAATAAAGAAAGTAAAAGAGATAAAGAAGGGCATTACATAATAATAAAGGGCTCAGTCCAACAAGAGGATATAACCATTATAAACATAGATGCACGCAACATAGGAGCACCAGCATATGTGAAACAAATACTAACAGAACTAAAGGAGGAAACAGAATGCAATGCATTCATTTTAGGAGACTTCAACACACCACTCCCTCCAAAGGATAGATCCACCAGACAGAAAATAAGTAAGGACACAGATGCACTGAACAACACACTGGAACAGATGGACCTAACAGACATCTATAGAACTCTACACTGCAAAGCAGCAGGAAACACATTCTTCTCAAGTGCACATGGAGCATTCTCCAGAACAGACCACATACTAGGCCACAAAAAGAGCCTCAGTATACCAACCAACTTTTCAGACCACAAAGGCATAAAACTTGAAATAAATTGTACAAAGAAAGGAAAAAAGGCTCACAAACACATGTTGGCTTAACAACATGCTACTAAATAATCAATGGATTAACAAACAAATTAAAATGGAGATCCAGCAATATATGGAAACAAATGCCAACAACAACACAAAGCCCCATCTTCTGTGAGACACAGCGAAAGCAGTCTTAAGAGGAAAGTATATAGCAATCCAGGCATATTTAAAGAAGGAAGAACAATCCAAAATGAATAGTCTAAAGACACAATTATCAAAATTGGAAAAAGAAGAACAAATGAGGCCTAAAGTCAGCAGAAGGAGGGACATAATAAAGATCAGAGAAAAAATAAATAAAATTGATAAGAATAAAACAATAGAAAAAATAAATGAAACCAAGAGCTGGTTCGTTGAGAAAATAAACAAAATAGATAAGCCTCTAGCCAGACTTATTAAGAGAAAAAGAGAATCAACACACATCAACAGAATCAGAAATGAGAAAGGAAAAATCACGACAGACCCCATAGAACTACAAAGGATTATTAGAGAATACTATGAAAACCTACATGCTAACAAGCTGGAAAACCTAGGAGAAATGGACAACTTCTTACAAAAATACAACCTTCCAAGACTGACCAAGGAAGAAACACAAAATCTAAACAAACCAATTAACAGCAAAGAAATTGAAGCAGTAATCAAAAAACTTCCCAGTAACAAAAACCCCGGGCCAGGTGGATTTACCTCAGAATTTTATCAGACATACAGAGAATACATAATACCCATTCTTCTTAACGTTTTCCAAAAAATAGAAGAGGAGGGAATACTCCCAAACTCATTCTATGAAGCCAACATTACCCTAATACCAAAACCAGGCAAAGACCCCACCAAAAAAGAAAACTACAGACTAATATCCCTGATGGACGTAGATGCAAAAATACTCAACAAAATATTAGCAAACCGAATTCAAAAATACATCAAAAGGATCATACACCATGATTAAGTGGAATTCATCCCAGGGATGCAAGGATGGTACAACATTCAAAAATCCATCAACATCATCCACAACATAAACAAAAAGAAAGACAAAAACCACATGTTCATCTCCATAGATGCTGAAAAAGCATTCAACAAAATTCAACATCCATTCATGAGAAAAACTCTCAGCAAAATGGGTATACAGGGCAAATACCTCAACATAGTAAAGGCCATATATGATAAGCCCACAGCCAACATAATATTGAACAGCAAGAAGCTGAAAGCTATTCCTCTGAGATCGGGAACAAGACAGGGATGCCCACTCTCCCCACTGTTATTCAACATAGTACTGGAGGTCCTAGCCACGGCAATTAGACAAAACAAAGAAATACAAGGAATCCAGATTGGTAAAGAAGAAGTTAAACTGTCACTATTTGCAGATGACATGATACTGTACATAAAAAACCCTAAAAACTCCACTCCAAAACTACTAGAACTGATATCGGAATACAGCAAAGTTGCAGGATACAAAATTAACACACAGAAATCTGTGGCTTTCCTATACAGTAACAATGAACTAATAGAAAGAGAAATCAGGAAAACAATTCCATTCACAATTGCATCAAAAAGAAAAAAATACCTAGGGATAAACCTAACCAAGGAAGTGAAAGACCTACACCCTGAAAACTGTAAGACACTCTTAAGAGAAATTAAAGAGGACACTAGCAAATGGAAACTCATCCCATACTCTTGGCTAGGAAGAATTAATATCATCAAAATGGCCATCCTGCCCAAAGCAAAATACAGATTTCATGCAATCCCTGTCAAATTACCAACAACATTCTGCGACGAACTGGAACAAATAGTTCAAAAATTCATATGGAAACACCAAAAACCCTGAATAACCAAAGCAATCCTGAGAAGGAAGAATAAAGTAGGGGGGAATCTCGCTCCCCAACTTCAAGCTCTACTACAAAGCCACAGTAATCAAGACAATTTGGTACTGGCACAAGAACAGAGCCACAGACAAGTGGAACAGAATAAAGACTCCAGATATTAACCCAAACATATATGGTAAATTAAAATATGATAAAGGAGCCATGGACATACAATGGGGAAATGACAGTTTCTTCAACAGATGGTGCTGGCAAAACTGGACAGCTACATGTAAGAGAATGAAACTGGATCACTGTCTAACCCCACACACAAAAGTAAATTCGAAATGGATCAAAGACCTGAATGTAAGTCATGAAACCATAAAACTCTTAGAAAAAAACATAGGCAAAAATCTCTTGGACATAAACATGAGCGACTTCTTCATGAACATATCTCCCCGCACAAGGGAAACAAAAGCAAAAATGAACAAGTGGGACTATATCAAGCTGAAAAGCTTCTGTACAGCAAAGGACACCATCAATAGAACAAAAAGATACCCTACAGTATGGGAGAATATATTCATAAATGACAGATCCAATAAAGGGTTGACATCCAAAATATTTAAAGAGCTCATGCACCTCAACAAACAACAAGCAAATAATCCAATTAAAAAATTGGCAGAGGAGATGAACAGACAGTTCTCCAAAGAAGAAATTCAGATGGCCAACAGACACATGAAAAGATGCTCCACATCGCTAGTCATCAGAGAGATGCAAATTAAAACCACAATGAGATATCACCTCACACCAGTAATTATCGCCACCATCCAAAAGACAAACAACAACAAATGTTGGCGAGGTTGTGGAGAAAGGGGAACCCTCCTACACTGCTGGTGGGAATGTAAATTAGTTCAACCATTGTGGAAAGCAGTATGGAGGTTCCTCAAAAAACTCAAAATAGAAATATCAATTGACCCAGGAATTCCACTTCTAAGAATTTACTCTAAGAATGCAGCAGCCCAGTTTGAAAAAGACAGATGCACCCCTATGTTTACCACAGCACTATTTACAATAGCCAAGAAATGGAACCAACCTAAATGTCGATCAGTAGATGAATGGATAAAGAAGAGGTGGTACATATACACAATGGAATATTATTTAGGCATAAGAAGAAAACAAATCCTGCCATTTGCAACAACATGGATGGAGTTAGAGGGTATTATGCTCAGTGAAATAAGCCAGGCGGAGAAAGACAAGTACCAAATGGTTTTACTCATATGTGGAGTATAAGAATAAAAAAAAAAATGAAGGAACAAAATGGCAGCACAATCACAGAACCCAAGAATGGACTAACAGTTACCAAAGGGAAAGGGACTGGGGAGGATGGGTGGGAAGGGAGGGATAAGGGCAGGGAAAAAGAAGGGGGCATTAAGATTAGCATGTATAATGTGGTGGGGAGCATGGGGAGGGATGTACAACACAGAGAAGACAAGTAGTGATTCTACAGCATCTTGTTGTGCTGGTGGACAGTGACTGTGGTGGGGTGTGTGTGGGGGACTTGGTGAGGTGGGGAGTCTAGTAAACATAATGTTCTTCATGTAATTATAGATTAATGATAACAAAATTTAAAAAAAAATTCAAAATAGAAATACCGTTTGACCTGGGAATCCCACTCCTTGGAATTTACTGAATACAACGTCTCAGACTGAAAAAGACATATGCACCCCTATTTTTATTGCATCACTATTTCCAATATCCAAGATATGGAAGCAACCTAAGTGTCCATCAGTAGATGAATGGATAAAGAAGAGGTGGTACATATACACAATGGAATACTATTCAGCCATAAGAAAGAAACAAATCCTACCATTTGCAACATGGATGGAGCTGGAGGATATTATGCTCAGTGAAGTAAGCCAGACAGAGAAAGACAAGTGCCAAATGATTTCCCTCATTTGTGGAGTATAACAACAAAGCAAAACTGAAGGAACAAAATAGCAGCAGACTCACAGACTCCAAAAAGGGACTAGTGGTTTCCAAAGGGGAGGGGCGTGGGAGTGGGATCGAGAGGGAGGGAGATGGGGATTGAGGGGTATTGTGTTTAGTACACATGGTATGGGGGGTCATGGGGAAAACAGTGTAGCACAAAGAAGGCAAACGGTGAATCTGTAACATGTTAGTACACTGATGAACAGCGACTGCATTGGGATATGGGTGGGGACTTGATAATATGGGTAAATGTAGTAACCACATTGTTTTTTCATGTGAAACCTTCATAAGAGTGTATATGAAGAATACCTTAATAAAAAATTTTAAAAAAAAGAAAAGCACACACATAAAATTGGAAATGAGAAAGGGGATGTAACAACCAGTTTAAACAGTATTTTTTAATTGTAAAGAAATGCTATGCACAATTGTATGCTAATAAATTTTAAAAATATAAGAAAAAGAAAGATCTAGAAAATCCAACAACATTCGTTTTGCTGCTACTCCTTCATTAACAAACAGCTGACTCCCTATGTGACATCTAAGAGCCCAGTCACACTCAGATTGAGCATAGAAGATTCTTTCTTTGACTTAAGATCTAATAGGGCTCAGCTCCAAAATCAGTTAACTCTGGGCCAGAACAATGGGTTTCAGCTTCTTCTAAACTCTCTCTGGCATAAAAAGCTACAGCCCAAAAGACAGTTCAATTTAGTTACAACCACAGGATAAATCAACTAGCCAGTTTGAAGGAGATGGATGTTATCTATTTTCTTGAGCTTCCTTTCTGCCACATGCCCAACTATGCTCACTGTGATCTTCCTGTGAGTTGACAGTGTGTTGGCAGGTGCATGAGTGTTGTGTTACAGAGATGACCAGTGGAAAGAGGGAGTGAAGCCTGTTCTCACTTCTATGCCCACCAAGATGCATCAATGTTCTGAGTCTAAAGAGGTAATTCAATCCTACTGCAACATTACTACTTCTTGGTCCCAAAGAAGCTGAGGGCTTTTATGACTGGCTGACTATGTTTCCTACTGCCCTATGAATAGTGATGATGGTGGCTGTCCATCCCCATCCTCTTCCCTGAGAATCAGGTCCAAAGTAGGATAAGGATTTTAGTTCTCCTCAGGCAATGGGGAAGTTGGGGATTAGGGTGGGGAATCAAGACTGTAAAGTTCCTAGTGTCTTCACATTTGTAAATTGGGTAGGGAGGCAAGAAAAAAATCACATCTAACAAGTAGCTCAAGAAACAAAAGAAGGGGAATTTTCCATCTAATTCAGGAAAGCCCACTCCAGTGTCCTCTGCCTTAATCATGTGAGCAAGATGAAAAATCAAATTTGCTGGCAAAAGTGATTGAAAATCACTTCAGCCCTATGCTCAGATCACTCAGTTTATGAAGCCCCAGTGAGATGCCTGTTGTATAATGGTTGACTTAGGTTTCTAGATATCTCTAAAGACAACTGGTAGGTCCATTTAGGTCCATTAATTACCGAGTTAGATAACTATAGGTGCCTATATGATGTAAAATGTTACAGAAAAAATGAGTTAATTGCTCTAAAAATAAATTTAATATAGATGAAAACATTTGAACAGCATCCTGATGTCTATTATTTTCTTTCATTCATAGGATTCTTCTGTAAGTTAGAGCAAGGACTCTAATTTGGATTTTACTAATGGAAAATCTGAGGCCGAAAGAGACCTAACTTGCCTACTATGACCCAGAGAGGTGATAGTAGGCTGAGACTAAGACCCAGAGCTCCTGACTTCCATGGTATACCAGATGTGACCCTTTTACTGAGTGCATATATGCTACTATTGCTTTAGTTGATATTTCTGGGCTTTATCTCCTGCACCTGAACCCAAGTTACCTACATCCTGCTTCTTATAACCTTTCCGGCATTCCATTGGCCCCCCTGAATTACATTACTAGGACTTCTATTTCTAGTTTGGCCTGTTTTATTGATACTGATATGTCTTCTTAACCTCTTTTTCCCCATGTAATAATCAGAGATTGCTTTCACAGAAACAGTGGAACATAGCAGTTAAGTGCATGTGCTCTGGAGTCTGACTGCCAGTGCTTAAATCTTGGCCCTACAATTTATTCCTCACATGACCTCAGGCAAGTCACATAACCTCTCTCAGTCTCAGTCTCTTCGTCTGAAAAATGGGAACAATAACAATACTTACCATTTAGGGGTTTGGTGAGTATCACGTAAGAGAAGACAAAGCCCTTATCACAGTAATATACATGATAGAATTAAAGCTTTGATTCTTGAACCAGAGAAAACTGGGTTTATAGTCCTACTGTTACCGCTTGTGACTGTGAGCAAGTTTTTTAATCTCTCTGTGCATCAGTTTGCTCACCTGTAAAATGGGGATGGTGATAGTACCTGGATCCATAGAGCTGTTGGGAGGACTTAAGATACAATATGTCTAAAGTATCTGGCACATATTCAGCACTCAATAAATGGTAACTATTGTAATTATTTTTATTTTTACTTTCAATGCCTAGGATGGTACCTGACACATAATAGATGCTTAGTAAATATTTATGGACTGGAACTGAACAGCCTAGCACTTGCAGTAGGGGGGACAAAATAAGGAAAACATCATCCCTCAGGAGACTAGATAGGAGTGGATAAGATAATTAATGGGCTGAATGAGGATTAATGATGTTGAACCCTCATGCAGGTACATTTTTCCCCTAGAGGGGACACGTTTTTTGGCATAAATGTCAAGCTTCACTCATCTTATAGAGGGTTTGGGTGTCTGGCATTTTCTCTTTATTAGGAAGTCAGTGAGGGGAGACT
The DNA here is from genome assembly GCF_030020395.1 of Manis pentadactyla. Classification (NCBI taxonomy): domain Eukaryota; kingdom Metazoa; phylum Chordata; class Mammalia; order Pholidota; family Manidae; genus Manis; species Manis pentadactyla. Next base: position 107,392,502 of record NC_080038.1, on the reverse strand, counting down.
GGATGATGTTGCTTGGTTTTAGGAAATTGATTTGAAAATTTGCTTCTGAGATAATTCTCAGCTAATCAGATCTTGTTGAGACAAAATTAGAATTACATGGAGAAAAAAACCCACATCCCTCACAGAATTCACTGTGTTACAATTAAAATGAAAATGCTTCCTTTGAACTTGTGAGGATGGCAGGGAAGAAGTGAAACCAAAGCCTGTCATAATCCTGGGCCCCTGCCCTCACCAGCTACCGCTGTCCTCAACTAGAGGGCATCCAAGAAATGCACACAGCACTGACGTCCTTTGGTTACTCAAATCCCTACTTCTGACTCAGTGATATCCCCCAGAATCCCTGCATTCAAAGGTAGGGAGAATGAACATTAAAAATGGCTGGTGAAAAACAATTCTGCAACCACCACCCCTGACCAATCCCTGGGCTGTCAGCAAGTGCATATAAATATGTCCAAGTATTGTCACACCATTACCTACCGTTTCTCAGTGCAGGCCAGCAGTGACTGAAGTCACTTGTCACTTGGCAATTCAGGGAGATGTTCCTAGCCTGGGACCCTGAATCAGCCTGGAGCAAGATGTCAAAGTCTGGAAAGTTTGCCTCCTGAGCCACAAAACTCCCATTTCTGAACGGACAAGCTTACTTTAAAAAATACTCCAACCTTCTCCCTCATCTCATACCTTACCATTCAAATGATCTGTTAATCTCTGCCCAGTTCTGCTACCCAATCAGTCCATCCTGGCCACAGTGTTAAACCTCATGTGCCTGAATCTCACTCAGCATTACTGAGTGGCTGACTAAGCTGATAAATACATTTCTGTATGGGTGTCAAAAGCAGATAGTGGCTCCACTCACAACTATTACACTTTGAAAGTAGCCTTCAATAATGCCTCATTTTAAAGAAGAGCATTCCAGAAAGACTAGACACTGGAGTTGTGTGGATTTGGATATTCTCCAGCACACCAGTTTGGCAGCAATCATCCTGGAGGATCTAAGCCTAGGCTTGTGAATGCCAGACACATCTGGCTCTCTCCTGTCTTTAGGCCAAAGCCTAAGTTGATGGATTGCTATTGGTTGTTTCTTTGACAACCTCTTGATCACTTTATCAGCCCACTGAGGCTGGCTGCCACTCAAGTAGATCACAGTGTATGGAAAGTGAGTTTTGATTCACTGGTACTAGAGTACACCATCTCAATCCCAATTTTATCCCTCCTGACTTACTCATAGCCCTGAAAGCCATAAAGAAGATGAGACAGGAGAGGTGAGTGGATATCAAACAAGTCAGCCATTTACAGCTTCACAGGATAAAGGGCAACTAAGGACACAGCTCCTGCATGGGTGGGCAGCCCTTACCAAACTTCAACGTGAAGCTGAGAGTCACCAAAGACAAGATCAAATGCCACCCTTTTTGTTGGGTGAGTGGAGGAGTGATATTCAAGGTTGACAAAGGAAAAGCTACACTACAGACCATGCCTTTGATATCAAATAATTGAAGATGCAAAGCCATGAGTGGCACTTGCTGGTATAAAGCCAACACATGAATAATAATAGCCACCATTTCACACCAGTTAGGATAGCCAACATAGAAAAGACTAAGAACAACAAATGCTGGAGAGGATGCAGAGAAAGGGGAACCCTCCTACACTGCTGGTGGGAATGTAAGCTAAGTTCAACCACCGTGGAAAGCAATTTGTAGGTTCCTCAAAAAACTCAAGATAGAAATATCATTTGACCCAGGAATTCCACTCCTAGGAATTTACCCTAAGAATACAGGAGTCCAGTTTGAAAAAGACATATGCACCCCTATGTTTATCGCAGCACTATTTACAATAGCCAAGAAACGGAAGCAACCTAAGTGTCCATCAGTAGATGAGTGGATAAAGAAGAGGTGGTACATATACACAATGGAATACTATTCAGCCATAAGAAAGAAACAAATCCTACCATTTGCAACAACATGGATGGAGCTAGAGGGTATTATGCTCAGTGAAATAAGTCAGACAGAGAAAGACAAATACCAAATGATTTCCCTCATCTGTGGAGTATAACAATGAAGCAAAACTGAAGGAACAAAATAGCAGCAGACGCACAGATTCCAAGAAGGGACTAGCGGTTACCAAAGGGGAGGGGTGGGAGAGGGCGGGTGGGGAGGGAGGGAGAAGGGATTGTGGGGTATCATAATTGGTGCACATGATGTGTGTGGGGTCATGGGGAAGACAGTGTAGCTCAGAGAAGACAAACAGGGACTCTGTGGCATCTTACTACACTGATGCACAGTGACTGCAATAGGGTATGAGGGGGGTTTACATTCACTTTACTATTACATTCACTCAATAATAAGGGTGAAGGTAATAACCACATTGTTTTTCTTGTGAAATCTTCATAAGGTGTATATCAATAATACCTTAATTAAAAAAATAGCCACCATTTATAAGTGCCTGGAATGCCCCATAAATTATTACTAATTTTTACAATGATCCTACAAGGTTGCTCTTAGCCCCATTTTATAGCTATGGAAACTGAGGCTTAGAGAGGTGACCACCTCTCTACACAGCTGATCAACATTGGACCTGAGGTTTGAGTTCATGTATATCTGGCTCTAAACCCATGCTCTTGTCACTGTGCACCACTGCTTTCCTGTACCATGCTTTCCTGCTTTAAGCAAGGTGGATCTTCTTAGAGCATGCCTCCAGTGTTGTTGTCTCTCCATTAACCTACCCCATAGCAATGGTGGAGGACAGATCAGTTGGGAGTGCAGAAATGGTACAGGTAAACCTTCAAGGAAACTGAGCTGGGTCTTGAAGGATGGGAAGAATTTTCACAGACAGAGCTGGAGGGAAAGTATATTCCTGAAATTGGCTGTAGTGCACAAAAGTATAGAAAATACAGAGGGTTAAAAACATGAACTTGGGAGTAAGAAAGAGCTGGATTTAAATCCCAGATATGCCACCTACTAGCTGCATTCAATATCCTTCCCCTCCTCTGTTTCTGCCAACTTCCTAATCACTCCTTCTCACATCCACCCATGAAGGGCCCAGATGCCAGTTTGTACTTGCTTGCAAGAACCAATCAGGCACATGTCTTTCCAATCCTGAGTTCAGTGACTTCACATATGTAGCTGGAAATAAATCATGATGGAAATATTTACACCATGGAAATTGGCAAATGCTGCAAATCAGAGGTTTTTTTTTCTTTTAGAGAGATGGTTGTTAAACACTTACCAGCACATCACTGCACAAACTAGGGCATCTTCATTTTTTTTCAAAAACTCCACATTAATTCTGTAGTCTGGTCATGCACAAATCTTCTTAGGGTAGTGGATCTTCGACTTAGGTATGCATCAGAATCAATGAAAGGGAGCTTGCTAATATGTGTTATTTCTGGAACTCCTTCCTAAAATCCTAATTCAGTGGGTCAGGAGTAGATTTCAGGAATCTGCATTTTTACAAGATTCTCCCCTGGCCCATGATTCTATTGGAGGTGCTCTAGGGCATTTTGTCTCATCTCAAGTACACAGGCACTACAGGCAATGGAGGCAAAGCACAGGGCAGGGCTCTCAGTTCCATGCCAATCACAGACATCTAAGAACAGAACAGAATTGCTCAAACTTCTCATCAGGTTTTCTGTTTTTACCATTGGGAAAGCAATTGTTACACAGCTGGAGAGAAACCTTTCATTGTAATGAAGGTGGCAAATAAGCACAAGAGCAAAATGCACAAAGTAAAAGAGAGCTTACCGTTTAGGCAGGCCAATTTCTCCTGGCTATCTCTTGCTCCAAATCATGCACTATGTTCATGCATGATGTACCAGAGAAAATTACTGGAAAAAACAAGAGTTTAGGAGAGACCAAAGTCTAGCTTGGAAAAGAGTAGGCATGGAGGTTGGGGTAGAGAAGAAAGTCAAGGCAGAGAAGTATAATAGGTAAAAAGGCAGGTTCTGGAATCCAATTGCCTGGGTTTAAATCTCTTTATTAGGGTTTTTTTTTCTTAATGTAAGCCTCTTACTAGTGGCATAACCTCAGGCAGGTTACTTACTAACTCTGTGTTACACATTCCTTATCTGTAAAATGATTTACTATTATTAGTAACTACCTCCTGGAATTTTGATTAAGATTACATGAATTAATATTTGTAAAATGCTTACAATAGTGTCTGGCACATTAGAAGCACTGTATGTGTTTGTGAAATAAATAAATGGCCAGTCAGAAAGGAAAACATTCTGGAAGGTTCTAGGCCAGACATTGTTTTCATGGCTGAATTAGAGTCTACGCTCTTGCTGAATGAAAATAAAACTGGTGAAGAATGTGACATTGTGCCCTCCACCAAACTCTCACCTGCCTGGGAATGAAAACCACTATGATTGTTTTATGTAACCAGTGTAAGAGCTTGCCTGTCATTGAGGTGACGTGATTGAGTAGGAAGCACAAACATTACTGATGTATGTGGCCGAACTATTTTTCTGAAAGAATCTGGAAGGTTTACAGTTATTTTTATTATTCATAATACAAATAAATGTAATTTTCCAAGCTCATTTGGTGTTACCCAAAACACAAGATTGTACTGTTTCACTCTGCAGGCCATGTCTCAACTGGCATGATTCTTAGTCAGACTGTCTATTCCTGACTGTCCACCAGTCCTGGTTTGTACCTATTCTGGCTTTAACAATAGGGACCAATTCTGGGCTCCACAAATTCAGAACATGTGGAGAACCAGATGGGGACCAAAGAGAGCAGATAGCTAAATAACAGATATTCAAAACTGAGGCCTGAAAGGAGAAAGTAAAGGAAATGGAAGAGTTTTATCATGGAAGAACAAAGAGCTATTTGACTGTGGTTTTCAGGAATTATAAGACATCACTACATGAAGAGGAATATAGTATTGTAAATCTCCATTAAGGAAAAATGAGCACTAAGTTACACTGTCAGTAACTTTGGTCAGATATAAAGAACTTGCTGCAAGAAAAGGGTAATGAACACTACTGTGGATTACTGGGTCGGACAAAGAGTGGCTGAGGGACCTTGCTCAAGCAGTTTTTAACTTGGAACAGTATCTGCTGGAATAGTCCCAATGTAGTTCCTCCTAGAAGGAGGGAAATGAACTAAATGTACCCTTAAGATCTCTTCCTATTAGTATAATAAGTGGAAACATCCATGGAAATAGCCTGAAGCTACCATAGACATACCTAGGAACATGAGGATGCAGAGTTGGAGGCTGTGGCCTCTTTACTGACTCAGATTACACAGAAGATGCTCTCTCACAAGGGAGACAAAGGTAGCAAGCACCTTATTCCATCCCCAGTTTATCCTTTGTCTTTAAACTATCTGTCTCATTTAAGATAGCCAGGTCCAAGTTAGATTAGATTACTGCAAGGAAATAGGATTCTTTTAAGTAGATAATATAAAACATGTCTAAGGAAACTCAATGATAATTGCATTATCTCTGGCACGCTGTCAGAGAATTATTTGTATTGTATTACATGTTGGAAGGATTCCAAAAAGCTATTCAAAATGCAAATCCAGTTGCGCTAGCCATTCAGTCACTGGTTACAAATGAATTAAAAAGCTGGAGGGTTTCGTATTCATAATTCCAGTCACCCTCCCTTACCAACAGTCACGCGAGCAGAATACAATTAACAAGTGACAGCTTGAACAGGCAGAAAAAATCCTTGTGATGATAATCTCCTCTCCTGACCTTCTTCCTCTTTCTTGCACCCAGTTGAGGCTATTTGCAAAATGTCAGCTGAAGGATCAGTGTTCAGCACCCTATGCAAGTTTTAGTCACTGCTGAGGATTGCCAATAATTCTGTTTTTATGATACATTAATATTTGTATCATAACATGTTCAGTCTGGACTAAGTGAGGGTGAAAACACTGGTAATGATTTTCCTCTGCCTACCCTCACTTCTTTCACTGGTGACTACCACAAAAGCCCAAGACAGTTGTCAACAGTATAACAGGGCCAAGGGACCTTCTTGCCAATGACATGGCAGTAGCCCCACTCAGCACTTCTTTGACTGGATCCTAATGAATGACATGAAAATCTTTATTATTAAAGACAATACAAAAAAGTGTGCTCCACTGGCTATGGCTATTAACACTAGGCCTATTCCTGATTCTAGAAGTCTGCAGTCCTAATTGATATTCCAGATTTTAGAATGTATTTCCTGTCCCCTGTTGTAAGAGGACCCATTACAGTGGGTGGAGTGGGAGGAAAAATGGGTGATTTCTGGAGAGATGGTAAAAATCTTAATTTTTGTCTCTGAGACAACTCAGGTAGAATATTGTCTTCCCGTCAACTTTTTTGTGGTCATGACTACAAATCTTGTGGGTCTAGTGAGCCTCCAAATAGTCAAGAAAAAAAACTAAATCCTTAACTCCTTAGAATACTATGCAATTCCCACAAAGATATCTTTGAACTCACCCTCTATTCTGAGAAATGAACTCTTTCCTGTAATACTTATCTTGTAAACAATGAGAGAATGAGGGCCACAGAATGAATGCAAGATCAGCTCTAGATCTTTTATTGTTTTACACTCATTGTTTCTGTTGTCTGGGATACAATGAAAACAAGAGCAAAGCCCTATTTTCAAAAATAGTTCAGAATCTCACAGGAAACAGACCGTCTGAATAATGAAATCAATTGACTAACCCCAAAGAGTCACGTGCCACCCAAGAGATGCCATAATGAGAAAGTTAAATAGTTACTTTTGATTGTTCATTGCTCCTTCCTTTGCTGATACCTTGAATTTCCTTCAGAAAACTACTCCACCATTCTCAGTTCACGTTGTTTGGATGAGGCTGACCCCATTCCCCTGGCTTTTCATAAAAGCACATGACATAAGGCCTGGCCAATAAGAATGAAACTCAAGATCTTAACTGCAATTATTAGAAAACAGGGTTTTCCTGCTAGGGCTGCTAAGCTAGTAGGATATATATCTAGAGTATTGGTGCCCATCTTTCCTAGCATTTGGGAAAAACTTGGCTGAGAACAACATCAGCATACAGTAAAGCAGAACTAAGAGATAAGAACAGATTCCTCATAATGTGGCTGGAGTACCTTGATCCAGCCATATGTGATGCCAACTACCTCCCTGGACTGCTTAGGTACCTGAGTCAATTTTCTTCCCAAAACCACTTTGAGTTGTGTTTTCCTTCTTACACACCACTGAAAAAGCCCTGATTCATATATATTCAAATGATGATATTTGTTATTTGAACACGTTGGGATTCTTTTGACTCTAATTGAGTGATTACTGGTTTTATAGTTAATAGTCTCAGCAACGCCTTCCTCAATTGCACCATTTCTTCAATTTGACAAGTCCTTTTTTAAAAAAATATATACTGTGAGCCCAGAAGTACAAATATTTTCAATTCAGAAAATACAATCCAGACTAGCAAAATAAGTCGACCTTATTCTTAGTTTTAAAAGTCACTATTTTATAGGATTACAAGCATAACTTATTTCATTGCACTTTGCTTTATTGCTCTTGCAGGTAACTGCACTTTTTACAAAATGAAGGATTGTCACAAACCTGTGTCAAACAAGCCTATGGCACCATTTTTCCAACAGCATTTGCTTACTTTGTGTCTGTGTGTCACATTTTGAAAATTCTCAAAATATTTCAAACATTTTCTTCATTATTATATTTGTTATGGTGATGTGTGATCAGGGCTCTTTGATATTATTATTGCAATTGCTTGGGGGCATCATGAAGCAAGCTCATATAAGATGGCAAACTAAATGGATAAATGTTATCTATGTTCTGAGTGCTCCACCAAATGGCCACACCCCATCTCTCTCCCTCTCCTCAGGTCTCCTTATTCCCTGAGACACAATATTGAAATTAGTTCTACTAATCATCCGGCAGTGGCCACTAAATGTTCAAGTGAAATGAAGAATTGCACATCTCTCTCTGTCAATCAAAAGCTAGGAATGATTAGTTTAGTGAGGAAGGCATGTCAAAAGCCAAGACAGACCAAAAGCCAGGCCTCTTGAGCCCAACAATTAACCAAGTTGTGAATGCAAAGGAAAAGCTCTTGAAGGAAATTAAAAGTGCTACTACAGTGAACACATGAATCATAAGAAAGCAAAATAATGTTATTGCTGATAGGGAAAAAGTTTTAGTGTTCTGGATAGAAAATCAAATCAGCCACAACCTTCCCTTAAACCAAAGCAAAGCCCTAAATCTTCAATTCTATTAAGGCTGACAGATGTGAAGAAGCTGAAGGAGAAAAGTTTGAAGCTAGCAGAGATTGGTTCATGAGGTTTATGGAAAGAGGCCATCTCCCTAACATCAAGGTGAAGCAGCAAGTGCTGATGTAGAAAGTGCAGCAAGTTATCCAGCAGATCAAGCTAAGATCATTAATGAAGGTGGCTGCACTAAGCAATAAATTTTCAATGTAGATAAAATAGCCTTTTATTGGAAAAAGATGCCATCTAAGACTTTCATAGCTAGAGAGGAGAAGTCAATACCTGGCATCAAAACCTCAAAGGATAGGCTGACTCTCTTGTTAGGGGCTAAAGTAGCTGATGAATTTAAGTTGAAGCCAGTGCTTATTCACCATTACAAAATTCCTAGGGCCATTAACAATTATGCTAAATCTGTTCTGCCTGTGCTCAAGAAATGGAACGACAAAGCCTGGAAAACAGCACATCTGTTTACAACATGGTTGCCTGAACATGTTAGCCCACTGTTGAGATCTACTACTCAGAAAAAAAGATTCCTTTCAAAATATTACTGCTCATTGATAATGCATCTGGTCACCCGAGAGCTCTGATGGACATGTACAACAAGATTAATGTTTTTTTTCATGACTGCTAACACAACATCCATTCTGTAGCCCATGGATCAAGGAGCATTTTTGACTTCCAAGTCTTATTGTTAAAGAAATACATTTTATAAGGTTATAGCTGCTATAGATAGTGATTCCTCTGATGGATCTTGGCAAAGGAAATTGCAAACCTTCTGGGAAGGATTCACCATTCTAGATACCGTTAAGAACATTTGTGATTTATGGGAATAGGTCAAAATATCAACATGAATAGGAGTTTGGAAGAAGCTGATTCCAATCCTCATGGATAACTTGAAGGGGTTCAAGACTTTGGTGGAGGAAATAACTGCAGATGTGATGGAAATGGCAAGAGAATTAGAGATAGACATGGAGCCTGAAGATGTGGCTGAACAGCTGCTATCTCAGGATAAAAATAGAACAGATGAGGAGTTGCTTCTTAGCAATGAGCAAAGAAAGTGGTTTCTTGAAATGTAATCTATACCTGGTGAAGATGCTGTAAAGATTGTTGAAATGACAACAAAGGATTTAGAATAATATATAAACTTAGTCTGTAAAGTAGCACCAGGGTTTGATAAGATTGACTGCAATTTTGAAAGAAGTTCTACTGTGGATAAAATGCTATCAAATAGCATTGCACACTACAAAGAAATTGTTCCTCTAAGGAAGGTCCACTGACAAAGCAAAATCCACTGTTGTTTTATTTTAAGAAATTTCACAGCCACCCCAACCTTCAGCAACCACTAACCTGATCAGTCAGCAGCCATCAACATCAAGGTAAGACAACACACCAGAAAAAAGACTATGACTCACTGAAAGCTCACATGGAATTTTTTAGCAATAAAGTACTTCTTTTTATTAAGGTATCATTGATATACAATCTTATGAAGGTTTCACATGCATAACATTGTGTTACAACATTCACCCATATTATCAAGTCCCCCCCACACACCCCATTGCAGTCACTGTCCATCAGTGTACAATGATGCTATAGTCTCACTACCTGTCTTCTCCATGCTATACTGCCTTCCCAGTGACCTACCTAAATTATGTGTGCTAATTATAATATCCCTTAATCCCCATCACCATTCCTCCCTACCCATCCTACCCAACCCCTTCCCTTTGGTAACCACTAGTCCCTTCTTGGAGTCTGTGAGTCTGCTGCTATTTTATTCCTTCAGTTTTGCTTTGTTGTTATACTCCACAGATGAGTGAAATCATTTGGTACTTGCCTTTCTCCACCCAGCTTATTTCACTGAGCATAATACCCTCTAGCTCCATCCATGTTGTTGCAAATGGTAGGATTTGTTTTCTTCTTATGGCTGAGTAATATTCCATTGTGTATATGTACCACCTCTTCTAGCAATAAAGTATTTTTTAGTTAAGGCATGTACATTGTTTTTTTGGACATAATGCTTTTGCACATTTAATAAGCTATAGTATAGTGTAGACATAACATATATACTGGGACACAAAAAAATTCATTTGACTCACTTTATTGTGATATTTGCTTTATTGAGGTGGTCTGGTACTGAACCTGAAATATCTCTGAGGTATGCTTATATTTTAAAAACTGATTATGATCCAAGAAAAAGGGGCAGAGTCTATTAAAAGAGAAATATTAAGGTCAAGAGACAGGCTATAAAACTGTTACGGAAAGTTTTTGATGAGTAAATATAACTGATTATATAAAGAGAGAATTACTGATTTAATAGTGCAGGTAGAGAAAGGAATATTGGATCTAAGCAACTGGAGAAACAACCAGAGAAGAAGGAAGTAGAGTAAAGGCTGAGGAACAGGGGAGAATTGTGGAGGAAGAAGGATTTTTCTTTCCTAAGCAGTCCTTAGGATTAAGTCTCCAATAGTCTAACCAGAGCAATACCCAGCATAAGGGCAGAGATCACATACCATATTCCAAAAAATTAGAGAGACTATATCCAAATATTGTCTTCTCAATAATTTTGTTTTGTTCTGCTTCTGGACGACTGCTTTTCTAAACTAATTTGATCACAACTGTTTTTACCTGATAAATTAATAGCTGATGAAAAGCTCATACCACAAATAGGAGAAGGGCCAGCTCTGTTATTTTACTGTTGTTTATTTGTACTTATGTTATGAGTATGATCTTTAATCCACAGTTGCTTTGCAGAAATATTTATTAAGCCACATGTCCATTTGTTGAAGGTTAATTTAATTGAAATCAGATAATATGATTAATGAATTCACTGATCTGGACCTACACTAACTGCAATGTATCACAATGCTCTGAAGGCAAATCAGCGAATTTCTACTTGTGGAACTCTTACCTTTCTCTCAGGATATCTTATAAATCTTAGGTGCCATGAGCCTTTCTAACATAAGAACTCAATAAGGGTACTGATATCAATCTGAGGGCATCCTAATTCCTCTCATATAATGAATGTTAAGATATCACTAGAATTTCTAATATTTTCTTCCAGCACACTATCTTGGGGACCACTGCTTAAGAACCCTCCTCAGCGCAACACATAGACATGCACCATCATAAAAGGCCTGTCATGTTTCGTTTACCATTCACTGGATGGGTCTAATGGGCCACCAGGGACTGCTCTCCCTACTTCTTAAAGCCAAAATCACCCTGTAGTATTTGTGACTCCTAAAATGAATTTTAAAAGGCAAACTGCTTCTCTTGCTGTATTTATTGATAAAGGGCTTAAAATTCAAATACTGGTAAACGCAACATAAATTTCAGACACTGACAACTATAGTCAACCATGATACTCAGGTCTTTATACCATAGCTGATAACCAAACAGCACTACTGTCTACACAGTAGTGACTACTCCAATGCAGGGAGAATATCTAATCAGAAAGCAACAGCCCTGTGGATTTTTTATTACAAACCAAGAACTAGAAAATGCTGATATGGCATACCCAGAGATGTGTGTGAGAGTGTGGTGGGGAACGGCAACTGGTAGGAGAGATCTGCTGAGGACTTAAATGGCTTAAGCTACTTGGTCTTCATCTGAGGGGTACCAAATTTGGGTGAAAAGGGACTTGGAATGCTAGTTGCCAGTAGGCACACCGTAGAAAACTGGAGAAGTAAAGGAGAACAGTGTTCCCAGAGAGACATCCTATGGGACAAAGCCCTCAGGCAGCCTGATCAAAGACTGCCTCTTGGGCTTTACAGTGAGGTCCTAGGACAACTGTATGCTTCTTTGCCCAGATGGAGAAACATGAAAGGAACTTGACTTTGGTTCCAGCTAGCAACATGTGGCCTGACTAGTTGGTGGCTTAGTAGATGGCCTGATGCAGACCAGCATCACAGACGTAGGGAAACTGATTCTGAGAGATTAGCCCATGTTAGTCAAGTAAGACACACAAAGCCAAAGGTTGCAGCCTTTGCTTACATACATTCTCCTGTTCAGTTTGGTCCCTGCCAAAGCTACTACCTTTGTTAAGTATCCTGATGCTCTCGATGAGCTACTGGGGAAAATTGTATTATTGGCAATATTTGGTTTTAGTGCCCCTGTACCTCCCTTTTGGTTTCTCTTGCCCCTTTCCAGGTACTCCTCATTCCTCCTACACTTAGCTAGGTATTGTTCTCAAAAGGCTAGTTCTGGCTGACTGTCAATGAATTCTTGATAAGATTTGTTAATTAATTGATGAATCATCCAGTAATGGCTTACAGTATTCCCATTCACACTGCTTTGTTTTTCCTTTTTTCTTTCAATTTTTGCAAGGTACTCCTGAAGACTAAAAATTCTCCCACAGATAAGGAAATTCAATCTTAATGGAATCTCAGACACCTATATGATGATGAAGGAAGGAAATACTTCATGCAGGGGACCCGCCCAACAATTTTAAATCATACTACCTAGGCTCCTTTAAGATCAACTCCATGTAAGCAGAGCAGTTAGATATTTATTGTGAATACACTATGGGCAGGAAATATTTTTGGCATATTCTTTTCTTCATAGCCAACATTTGGTTGTTTGATATGTGCGTTATCATATTTAATACTCACAACAGTCTTACGTAGCCTGGTGTTATGATTCCTCCCACTAACAGATGAGTAAATTAAAATTCAAAGAGCTTAAGGAGTTGGAGGAGAGCATACAGGTAGTAATTGGTAGAGCTGACACTGGAACCTAGGTGGTCCCTGGAGTCCATGTTCTTGAAATTGCATTCTACTTCCTATTGGGAATTAAAGAGAAATTAAGGAGTTGTGTGTGTTGTTGACATCAAGCCCTTAAAATGGAAAAAGGCAGGGTCCTTCTTGGATTCATGAAGCATGATGCCTCCTCCAGTCACCACCTCCTATATTCATGAATCCCATGCACTGAGGGCATCCTCCGGGCTCTTATTGTCTAAGGACCCTCAGGGCACTGCCTATTGCCATTATTTCAGACCCCTGCAAAAGGGCAGGGCTTTCCTGGGATCACAAGCAATAAGAACTTTGCATATTCTCCTCTCTCTCTCTCCCTATCTCAATCTCTAATCTCCTTTCACCTATTGTAGCATTGGCTAGTGCTAACTTCTGGATAAAGGATGTCAATTTTTCTAATGTTTAATGAGAACTATTGATTTCAAGGCTCATAGAGTTCTGGAGGATCCCTTTTGTTAAGAATGGATCGTTAACTCTTCACACAGCTACTGAAGGATTGCTGGATTAAATTTCTCATTAAGTATGCAGGGGCCAAAGACTGAAATATGCAATCAGATGTCCTCAATTTATGAATAGACGTTAATGGGTTGCTCTACTGCCATTGGGAGAAATGAGCCAATTTCTCAACCTGTAGATGCTGAAGGAGATTTCTTATCCCTTTTGTACTAAAATAAACATACTTGAGGAGAATGGTCTATCCCAGAACCCTCTAAGGCAATCATACTTCCCATCTTTACTAGTCCATTAAAAATAGGAGTCGTCAATTATTGTAGGAAAGCTCTTCATGCGGAGGCAAAGTAAGTAGGAGAAGGGGAGAACACAAACCCCAAATTTAACTCAGAATTGTCAGATAGTTCATATAAGTTCCTGGAACCAGAATTTATAGATGAAATAAGTAATGGGTTAGGGCAGGCAAAATATTGCTTTAGTGCCCAGATACTAATCCCTAAAAATTCTTCCTTTGCAGATGGATTTCATTATTGGGGGTTTAAGGCTGTGGCAACTATTAAAAATACAAATATCCTATGGTGAGGTATATAGTGATTATAAAGTAAAAAAAAAAGTGCTAAAGCATTCATGGAAACCATTCTTTGTTGCTTAATTTTAGTGCTAGTGTTTAATATGGTGGAATATTTTATTTTGGTAAGTTCAAAAAGGCCTTCAATTTCAAACTTACAGCTTGGCAATCTCCTCTTCAACATCCCTGACAGATAGGGCTCCAAGAGATGACTGGGAAGTCTTTATTTTCCAAGGTCACGTGCTGCAATTGTTTCAAACTGAGTCCAGACTGACTTCCCTGGAACCTGTACTTGTGGCTTTGGGGAGAATAATATTCCCTCTCCCCAGCCCTTGACATAAGGGCAAACAGATATGAAATCTCCTGATTTTTATGTTGGCAACTAATTTGAAAGCCCTTAAAAATACTTGAGCTAGAAATTGGAACCCTTATGCATTATTAGTAGGGATGTAAAATGGTACAGGCACTGTGGAAAACAGTATGGTGGTTCCTTGAAAAACTTAGCGTACAATTACCATATGACCCAGAAATTCTACCTCTAGGTAGAATTTAAAGCAGGAATTTGAACAGATATGTGTACACCCATGTTCATAGCAGCATTGTTCACAATAGCCAAAAGGTGGAAACAACCCAAATGTCCACCAACCGATGAGTGAATAAACAAAACAGAAGACAACAGAATATTAATCAGCCTTAAAAAGGAAGGAAATTTTAACACATACTACAACATGGATGAAGTTTGAAAACATTAAGCTGAGTGAAATATGCCAGAAACAAAAGGACAAATATTATTATCCATTTACTGAGGCACCTAGGGTAATCAAATTCAGAGATACAAAAAGCAAAATGGTGGCTGTCAGGGGCTGTGGGGAGAAGGGTATGGGAGTTGTTTTTCGATGGGCCTGAATTTCAGTTTGAGAAGATGAGAAAGTTCTGCAGATGGATGGTGGTAATGGCTACACAACAATGTGAATACCCTTAATGCCACTGAAGTGTACACTTCAAATATATAAAATGGTAAATTTTAACTTATGTATATTTTACAACAACTTTTAAAAAATGGGTGAAATCTGCATAAAATCTAGACCTTAATTAATAATGAAAAATAAAAAAACATTCAATGGTACAAACAAAACATGTCTACATGGCACCCAGAACTGAACCCAAGTACAACAGTTCCGTCACCTCCCTTGATGTGAATCAGAGATTTTGATAAACATGGACTTATTCTCATAATAATATGGCACTTCCTGAATGCTTACAATATGAAAGGCATTTCTCCAAGCACCACTCATTTATTAACTTATTTAATCCTCTCCACAATTCTATGAACTAAATAATGTTATTAGCCTTGTTTTACTATGGAACAGCATTATGTGGCTCCTTAAACATTTAATACATGGTAAGATGGTGGTCCACTATAAACCCTCAGATATTTTTTTCCTTTCCAAGAAACCAGCTAGTTCTTCCCCATTACCATGATTATACTGTTTTTTATTTTACTGGCTATTCCATCCAGCTTGGAATAAAGACATAGAAGTGAGCTTATCAGGTCTTTTCCATAAGACAAACAGATTGAAGAAAAGAAATATTGCTACTCACATAGCATAGTAATACATGCCCTCCAGGGTCATTTGGTACCTAAAGGCAACATTGGGAGGATATGGTCAGATGGTTCAAACCCACATTGTAAGCCCACTTTGTCATTTATACATCACTGTAATTAAAATGCAATAGCTCCTATGTAAATAGTTTTAGTAGGGAGAGAGAATCTTGGTTGAACTTGGGAAGGAAAATACCCACTGATCAAATGAGGGACACTGAAAGGTGACCAGGGAAATACTGAACACTGACTATCTCACCAGCTATTCTGCCTCCAGCCCACCCTGCCCTTATGTTAGCACTTCAGCTTTGCCACTAGCAACCCTCTCAGAGCCTCAGCGGGGTCCTTTTGCAGTGCTAGCTTATGGGATTACGAAGACAGTACTCAAAACCCCAGCCTCAGTGCAAAGAAGGGAGAAACTAAAACCCAGGTAGATTTAACTCCAGAGCCTGTGCTCTTCACCATTGAATTACACTGCTGAATTGTCATAGGCTGCCAGCACCAAACTGTGGCCAATGCTGTGGTTCAGTCACCTGCAAAATTCACAACAAACGTAAATCCACGTGCTGGTCAAAACAGCCAAATGAACAGCAGGCAGAGCTCCTAAGACAGTCTATTAAATGCTGTCTTACTCTGTGTGCCACCTCCATGGTTCAGTTCTAGGCAACACTGTTCTTCTCAGAGGACGCATTCCAACAAAGCGTCCTGCCATGGAGGGCCGGCCTGGGCTGTGGTTCATACAAGCAGAACCACAATTTTCTTGAGAAGCAAATACGCTAATGTGCTTTTCCTGCATTCCCGCAGCCTTGATACAAGCATCGTCTATTTTCCCCTCTGTCCCTCTGTTTTAATTAGCCCTCTATCTAAGCACTTCAGTGGTTTTGGTATGAAAAAGCGTTAAAATTAAAAGAACATTTTCCTGATTAAATCCCCTGCCTGCTCTTCCAAACCTTCAGTTGTCTATTTATGACTGTGAACTTCATTTTACTTAGTTCTATTTCTAGGCCACTAATATCATCTCATGCAGAGAGACGTATTCAGCATTCCATGTGGTGTCATTTTCTGAAGGGGGTGAAGTCTCATCTCCATTACCTTACTCTTCTTTTTTTATAGAGAGCTTTAGAACACATAAACCAACTGTTTTGAAGGACTGGCTCCCATTATGTTCTGGCCATTTCTAATCCTGGATTCTAATAGTGAAGAGTGAATGCATAGCCCATGACATAATGGAGAGAGTTCTCAAGGAAAAATAGCTCTCCTTTAGGGAAACCTTAGTGTTAGCTAGGACCTGGGGAAATCTTAAGCTAAAATGCAAACTGTTTTTTTTTTCTTTTCAAGTTCTCATAGGAGCTGAAAAATCTAAGACCTGCCACCAAAAGCCTTTTTCCTCCTTGAATGTAATGCCCTGAAACTCATCTGAAAATTTCAGTTGGAACTGTAATGAATGCAAATCAATTGACTATGTCACTAGTTTGTGTTGCTCTCTTTGTGTCGTCCCCATGGGTTTAGTAGAGCTCAGAGTGAATCTCGGATGAAAAGATAGAGGAATTTCTGATCTTTACGAAGGTAATCAACATGAATTTTGGATAAGATATAATGAAAATGTAGTAACATACAAGAAACTAAAATGCTACCTCTGCATGTCCATATTTTCAACATTGTTATTGCTAAACTAAATCATACAGAACCTGTCATGACGGCATGTTGCCACACAATCCAAGTTACGTCATATACTATTGCTTAGACATAAAAAGCACTCATTAGATAAGCACTTAGTATGGGTCAGGTACTGTGCCATGTGTTTTCATTTATTCAGATTTTCAACCTTCACAACCCCATGGCATAGGCACTATTACTAATCTCCTTTTCTACATGTGTTAGCTTAAGAACAGAGAAGTAATTAACATGCCCCATGGTCACAGAGCTCATAAGTGACAGAGCTGATATTACAACACAGGTCTGTCTGACTCCAAACAGCACACTCTTAGCCACTGTCCTATAATTCCTGTCAGATAAGACAAGGAGAAGGGGTTTAAGAAGACTAGGTGAAAAAAAGCAGAGCAGAAAATGATTGTGGTTGAGCTGTTTTTACAGTAAAGCAAACTCTTAAGAATCTGAATATTCTAAGCCAGCTATGAAAGAAAATTGAACATTATCCTACATTGAAGAAAACACCTTTGGAAAAAGGAATGCAGTTAACAAGAGAGGAATTTCCCAAACAGGCAAATGTATAGAGACAGAAGCAGTTGGTGGGGGGTGTGAAGGGAATGAGGAGTAACTGCTAACAAGTGTGGGGTTTCTTTTCAAGATGATTAAAATGTTCTGGGAATTAGATGGTGGAGATGGTTGCCCAACCCTGTGAGTATACTAAAAATCACTGAGTTGTATGCTTTAAAAGGTTGAATTTTATGGTATGTGAATTATATCTCAATAAAGCTGTTTTTTTATTTAAAAAAAGGAGATAAGAATGAGATCAGAAGTCTTAACATGTTGATAGCAACTTGTGTCAGAAATAGCAGTCGAAGAGAGCTGGAAGTTCAAGGTCTCTTGTGATCTGCTCCTCTGGAGATACTAGGAGCCCTATTCCCAAGCTTGCCAGGACATCTGGAAGACAGCAGACCCACCTGGCCACACCATAGCTCCTCCTTCTGGGATTTGTGTATGGTGGTGAGAGTGGGTGGGGAAAGGATACAGATTGCATTGAACTTTTTCTCCTTAGGTGTATTTTGGTAAACAGATTGATACTATTTGTAACCCAATTCTGTTTGTGGGAAGCTTATTGGGACACCAATCGGGAGGATTACATTGCTATCAATAGGAACCCAAGAAGAGGATCCTGTGAACTGATAACAAAAGAATTTAGGGCCTAGATGGACCACTGTATAGTCCTTCCATCTGTGATATTACACTGGGGCTCGGCTACATATCATAACTGAAAGGTGTTTGAAAGAGGCTAAAAATAGCCTTTTATTCCAAAGACTTCCAAAGATAATTGAGCCATGCTCCTTATGTAAGTTTCCGGCCTAAAAACAGAATAGAGTATTGATGTTTATGTCTTCACATACACACCCAGCATTTCTGATAGTTTAACCTGTTTTTAAGTAGCTTAAAATGTTTCCTTATCTGCAAGACAGATATTGAAACTGACTTCTCCCTTGATTAGGATGCCAGATTAACTGAGGCCATCTGTAGATGATAGCTGTATTGACTTTTTCAGTCTCTCCAAATGGCGCTTACTGTTGGATAGTATCCTAGTTCCTGGAAACAATCTTAGTGAAGAGCTCAGGGATCTTACTTTTTCCATTGATGACTGAAAGATAAACTGTTGCCAAGTCACCTCCTGGCCTCAAAACTACTTGCTGTTTTAGGGACATGATCATGCAGGCAGTACAATATCTGGGTTTGATTCTTATTGGTGAGGATTCTCAGATCAAGCATGTCTCCTGAACTAGCCCCTCCCATTAGGTCCTATTTCCGAACACTACAGAAATCATGATTTGTACCAGCACCAGTGACTTATTAAGAAAGAAGAACATGAACATCTTCTATACACAGTTACTCAGTGACCTTCTCAGCTGAACTCTTCTTCAACTAATAGCAGTTTGGAATCATAGCACCATCCATTAATCTCAGGGGTAATTTCCCTGGGCATTGCAGTTGATTCTCTGATTTAATCTTTGACTTCAGTGCCACAAGTTCCTGCTCTTAACAAACAACAATGTCTTGGTCTAATATCTGTATAAATGGGGACACATTCTCAAGTTATGAAACTCAATGGGGTCAATTTGTGTAGGGTCTCTGCTTTCCATTACTACTGCAAAATAGATATTTAGAATGAGAAGAAGCTAGAGGAGCAAGGCCCAGTGTTGTGACCCTGCATTCAATCCTATTAAGTCTAATTCAATATTTCAAGCCATGTTTTAGAGCCCTAGGATTCCACGTTGAGTCTTAGAGTCCTCTAGAAAAGCTTCAAGGGGTAGGACTAACTGAAAAGGCACAGTATCCTAACTTAATCCCTTTCTTCACCAGAGTAATTCCATTGTTATCTGATTTATTGGGGTTCCACAGAAGAAGATTTTATTTGAAAAAAGTGATGCCACTAATAAAACAAACGTTTAAGTTTGCAAGGCATTGCTGCAATCAATCCAGACATGACTGGCCATGAACATGGATGGAGCCTCCAAGTAGTGAGATTAGAGTGTCAAGAAAAGCTATTTGTTCAAACATAGATGGTTAGATTTGCCACCCATTAATCTATCACATCCATTTTTGAAGCAATATTTTCAGCTTAAGCCTCAATCAAGTACTTTCAGATGTCATATGTACAAAGAAAATAAAACAGAGTAATAAGATAGCATGACCAGAGTGGAAGATAAGGGAACTATGTTAGACAGGATGGGGTCAGGGAAGACCCCCATGTGACATTTGGGATGAGATGGTATGGAGAGAAAAACAGTCAGCTGTCACTCAGGGAATCAGTGCAGTATATACAGAGTACCTTAAGTTGAGATCAGAGAGATAGTTCATGCAGCTGCCAAATGAATTTAAGTATGGATTGATTAACATTGGCAAAAGATTAGTGCTGGGGCTGGTTGTGAAGGAAGGCACGAGAGGAATTAGCCAAAGCATTAAAGAGACTATTATAGTAGTTCAGTTAAGCAATGATGGTGACTTATTAGAGTGGTAACATGGCAGACTGAGAAAAGTAGATGTATGCAGGATTTACTTTTAGAAGTAAAGTTGAGAGCATTTGATGACGGATTGAATGTGAGTTGTGAGAGAAAAAGAGAAATCAGGAGGGATGATGAAATGCTTAACTCAGAAACACAAGAATCATCCCTGATAATTCCGTGTGCTCTGTTTTTTAAGGTACAATACCTTTGTATTTAAACTTTTTTCCTCAACTAAAGTCTAATAAGAGCTGCATTTTATAACCTTTTAGATCATAAATGACCTCTTAATGACCTCTTTGGTCATCAAGAACCTCAATTATACAAGGATGTTTTAAGGGAGTATAATTTGTGTGCCGCTCTGCCAAAGGGCCCCAGAGGCCTGTTCTTTGGGAGTTTTTATGTCCACCTTATTAAATTAGATCCCTTCTCCCCTCATGTCAACTTTCATATTGTACTGTTGTAAGTGCATCTGCCTGAGGCAGTCCCTCTCCCTCCTAATTAGCAGCAATCTTGGAAACCAGGTTTGGAAAGCTGTTAGAATTGTAAGAGGAATAAAAGTAAATAGGTATCAGCAAGGTTGTCAGACTCAAGATCCACACAGAAAAATCTACCACATTTTTATATACTAGCAATGCACACAGGGAAACTGAAATTTAAAACACAATACCACTTACATTTACCCCCAGTGAAAAGATTTTCTCCAAATTGATTTAAGTTGAGTTAAAGCAACTCCTATCAAAATCCTGGTATGATTATTTTAGACATAAACAAGTTTATTCTAAAATTTATATGGAAAGGCATAGACCCTAGAATAGCTGAAACAACCTTGACAAAGAAGAATAAGGTGGAGGAAATCATTCTACCTGATATTAAGGCTTACTATATAGCTACAGTAACCACGACAATTGTATTGGAAGAGGGATAAACACATGGATCAATGGAACAGAAGATAGAAGCCAGAAACAGAACTGTACAAATATGTCCAACTAGTTTTGACAAAGATAAAAAAGCAATTCAATGGAGGAAGGGTATCCTTTTCAACAAATGGTGTTAGAACACTTGGACACTTGTAGGCATAAAAATGAATCTTAACCTAAACCTCACATCTTAGAAAGAAAATGCCTCAAAAGGAATCATGGGCTTAAATGCAAAA
This sequence comes from Manis pentadactyla, assembly GCF_030020395.1. Lineage (NCBI taxonomy): Eukaryota > Metazoa > Chordata > Mammalia > Pholidota > Manidae > Manis > Manis pentadactyla. The sequence continues at coordinate 107,371,123 of NC_080038.1, read as the reverse complement.
CTACAAAACTGTAATTTTTTTAAAGAAAAAAATAGGAGAAAATTTTTATGCTCTACTGATGGGCAAAAGTGTCTCAGCCTTGATACCAACAACATGATCCAGAAAAAGAAAATTTGATGAACTGGATTTCACCAAAATTTAAAACTTTTGCTCAGTGAAAGACCCTGTTAAGAGAATGGAAACACAAGTTACAGATGAAGAAAAAATATTTGCAACTCCTATATCTGGCAGAGGTCTAGTGTCTAGAATGTATAAGTAACTCTCAAAACTTATCAGTGTAAACAAACAATCCAAATATAAATGGGCAAAAGACATGAAAAGATTTCAGTGAAGAGGATATACAAATGGCAAATAAACACATGAAAAGATATTCAGCATCAATAACCATCAGAGAGATGCAAATTAAAACCACAATGACATATCAATACACACCTATCACAATGGCAAAAATAAAAAATAGTGACAACACCAAATGCTGGGGATTTGCAAAAGAATTGGATCATTAATATATTGCTCTTTGGAACTTAAATAGCACAGCCACTCTGGAAAACAGTTGGGCAGTTTCTTATAAAACTAAACATGCAACTATCATGTGACCCAGCAATTACACTCTTGCTTATTTATCTCAAAGAACTAAACTTTCATGTGCATACAAGAACATATACACAGACATCAGTAGAAAATGTATTCAAAGTAACCAAAAACTGGATACACCCCAGATATCCTAGAACAGTAAATAACCAAATGATTAAGCAAACCATGGTACCTCCATACCATGTACTACTATTCAGCAGTAAAAAGGAACAAACTATTGATAGAAACAATGACTTGGATGAATCTCTAGAAGATTATGCTAAATGAAAAAAACAAAAAGCCAATCATAAAAGGTTAACATACTGCATGATTCCATTTGCACAACTTGTTTAAATGACAAAATTACAAAAATGGAGAACGTATTTGTGATTGCCAGGAATTGAGGACATGTTTGGGGGTGTAGTAGGGAGGTGAGTTTGTTTATAAAAGGGTAACATCTTGACTGCAGTGGTGGTCACACAAACCTGCCCATATGATAAAACTGTATAGTTGTAAACACACACATGCACAAACACATATACACACAAAAAGTAAAATTGCAGAAATATAAATATAATACTTGTGTTGTATCAATATTAATGCTTTGGTATGGTAAGTTCTATAGTTATGAACGATGTCATCACTAGGGTAAACTAGGTAAAGATTACTTGGGACATCTCTATTATTACTTACAACTGATATAGCAACATTACTTCAAAATAAAATGTTTTAAAAATCAATGCACTTTTAAAAAGTAAATAGATAATGTAAAATCCATGTCCTAAGACAAATATATTTCTCACACAGAAAGAGGCTCTCCTGGAGGCTCTCATTTTAACCTAATTTGATTTTTTCAGAGGTTGTTTTTCTCCTTATTACCTGGTTCTCAACTGTGTTCCCAATGGGTTAGGTGCTTATAGTCTCCTCTCCTTTACATGTATTACTCATATTTCTCTGGCCCTTGACATGTGTCAAGTGCACTATAACCACTGATGAAAGGCACTTACTCACTTAAAGATGCTTTGGGGATGCAGGTGAGTAGAGGAGAATTCCCTTGGGGAATCTGCGACTGTATGAAAATAATTTATACAACAAAGTAGAAACAGTAGAATGGTAAACAAGGAGGGAGTGACACTCAAATAGTAGTAGAAGAGATACTTGTTCATTCTTCCTTTTTCTTTTCCTGCTTTGTACATTCTCTCTATTCTACCACTCTTGATTCTCCATACTCTTCCTGACAAATTCTGAAGACTACCTTTAAGCTGAGCAGTTTGTTGGGGAAAGAGATAAAACTCTTTCAAAGAAAGTGTGTGTTCAAATTCCCAGAGCCGATAAGAATGATTGCAGACTTGAATGATGTTCCCACTCCAATTTCTGGTTTGCTCCGGTTGGCTTTTGACTCAGGATGACCCCATCAACTTTGGTTTTCCAATTAGTCCCACTCAGGTTTGGATGTTCTGGGTAACTGCTCCCAATATCTGAGCCTCTCCTTGTCTCCAGTCCTAATTCACTAACTGGACTCTGGTGTCTATCTGTTGACTTCTGCATTTTTTTACCCCTTTGTATTTTGGCACTGGCAGCCCATTCTTGGCTTAGCTCACTACACAGCCAAATAGTTGAGTGCCCACTCCCTGGAGATAGACTGCTCAAGTTTGAATCATTAACTCCCCACTTACTCTCTGTGGGACCTTGAACCACAAAGTTACTCCTTTAGATTTCAGTTTCATCTGTAAAATGGGTGTAATAGTTGTTCCTATCTCTAGGTTGTGGCGAGGGTTCAATGAGTTATATAAAGCACTTAGAAGAGTGCCTGGCACATAATAAATGAAATAATGTATGGAAAGTCATTGCTGATGTGTCTGCCACATAGTAAATGCTCCATACATTTTAACTATTATGATTACTATCATTATAGTACTCTTCGTATAATTAAGAAAGGATATTATTTAAAATCTAAGGAAAGATGATCTAAAGCAGAACTTTGTTGTGCAATGTATTTAACATTCCCTTCTGGAAAGTATTTAGCATTTCTTATAAAATATTTGAGCAATTTTTTGGTAGAGTTTGATGAGCTTAAAGGCTTTTCGGCATCCAAATGGTCTTAGGAGGAGTGACCTACACAACAGGTGTTCTCATTACAAGCCTAATAACTTTTAACAAGATAGTCTTTTTTTATTCTAATCTAACAATGTTATTTACTACCATTTCATCTTAGAAAAAGTCTCCAAGAAAGAAACACAAAAGCAGAGAGGAGAACTAGGAGGAGGTTAATGGAACCTCCCTGACCCACAATTCCACCCATTCTTCCTCAAGTAGCTGAAAATAAAGACAAGATGTGCACTGTTTTCAGGATTTACATGTACCTGTCTATTTCTTGAATCTTAACTCACACCCCTCTGCCCTTAGCTCACTAAACTCCCCCGTGAACAGTTCTTCCTTTCCCTATTTCATGTAAAGCTCTATTTCTGCCTCAGGACCTCTGTATCTGTTATTCCTTGTGCTTGTAATTACCTACACATTTTGCAACTCCACTGCTCTCACCCAGTTTCACTGCAAAAATAACTAAGTAGCCCCTTAGCTTAGAGGCTATACATAGTTATACACTCCATGTATACATTCTATAGTTATACACTCCACAGTTCTCCATAGCAACACTCAGCACAACTTAAATCAACTACTTTACCTCTGTCACAAATCCTTGTATAAGTCCTTCTCATATAGTCAGTATTCAAAGAAGGTTGGATGGGTGGAAGGCTGAATTAGTAGATGGATGAGTGAATAGATAAATAAATGGATGAGTGGATATCACAGATAGGTTACAGATAAAGCATATTCACAGAACTACTGAATAATAGAGCACAGAAGGACCTGAATGACCTTTTAGTGCAATCCTCATCTTTCATAACTTTAGTTACTGAGTCCAGAAAAAGGAAGGTGACTTGGTTAAGATCTCTAGTTAGTAGCAAAATCGGGATCAGAGTCTAGGTCTCCCATCTCCAAGCCATTCATTCATTCATACATTCATTTAACCAGTATTTATCGGGAGCCTATTACATGCCAGATACCATTCTAGGCTCATATCAGTAAACAAATCAGACAAAAATTCCTGCCCTTATAGAGCTTGTATACTAGTGGGGCGAGAGGTACAATAAACATGGTTAGTAAGTAAATTATGTGTTAGAAAGTAGTATATCCATATCTGTTCCTTGAACACACGCCAAGCTCATTCTCAATTCATTTGCTCTTTTGTAAGAATACAAAAATAAAACAAGGAAGTAGCATAACCAAGTTTCTTTCCTTTTGCTCCATTTATACACATGCATATATCTTCTTCAGAGCATGCGCCCCTCCCTATGGACCATCACAACCCCAGATGTCTTTAGTACTCCATTTTCTGCCTGGTCACATTTTTTTGGCTGAGTCCTTATCTCTCACCATATGTTTAGTATCAGACCCTCAGATAACTGCTCTGCTCTTCTGCTTCTCTGTACGATGGAAAAGCAGTCAGGGATTAGCTATTTATGAGGCTGTGAAAAGAAACAATCTTAAGAGTAACATCTATAGAAATGAATTTGGGACTTCTGCTGTTCAGGAAAATGTGGTAGGCATATTTGTCCCAATTTCTCCCACCAAGTACAACTAAAATCCTGAAAATTATGTAAAAAACATACATAAGAAGATTCTGAGGGGTGAAGAGGAGAAAGCTTAGAATAATGTTGTCCATACCTACAAAACATCTTGCTGATTTTTTGATAGGGATTTTATAGGAATTAAACCCATACATCAATTTGGGTCATCTTTACTATTCTGAACTATACATGAACACAGTATGTCTCTATTTATTTAGATGTTGACTTCCTTCATCAGTTACGTAGCTTTCAGCATACAAGTCTTTTGCATGTTTTTTGTTAGATTGAACTTAAGTAGTTCATTAAAAATTAATTGTATTTCTATGTATTAGTAATGTAAATGAATGTACAGAAAGGCACTGAATTGTACACTTTAAAATGGTGAATTTTAATTACTTGAGATCATGTAATGAAAGTGTTTGAGAAGTAGTAGCTAGTAGTAATAAATACAGGAGATGTAGCATTTTTTAGCAGCTGCTATGCATTTGGCCGTATGGCTAGTGTGCTTTATATAGGCTGCCTCATTTAATTGAGAGTTTAGAACTTGAGGAGGAAAAATAAAATGATGAATTTTATTACATGTGAATTATATGTGAATTTAAAAAGAAAGAAAAAAATATCCAAGTTACCCCACTTAGTGGCTTTATGGCCTTTGGCAAGTTATTTAAACTCCTTCTGTGCCTAGTTTGTTTGCTCAAGTATACAATAGAGATAGTAGTATAGTTACCTCATAGGGTTGTTTTAAGGATTAATGAAAATATAAATATAATGCACCTAGTATAGTGATCTTTCAATGTGTTATTACTATTATAATTATTATTTTTATTGTTTGCTAGCAGAATGGGGATAAGTTACAACTGCCCAAGTTTAAGGCATTGCCATTTCCCATTGGCTGACCTTGATGAGTATCTCCTCTCTTCTTTTTTGCTCTGAAGGGTATGTTTCTAGCTTTCTACCACCCTGTATTTTCTTATCCTTTGATGTGGCTGTTCACTAACAACCTTCTTTCTCATTTTTTTCCCTTTGATTGGTGAGATTAGTGACGTTTTGAGTTCTTCTTATCAATTTTTGCTGAATATGTGGGAAAACATACCTGGAGCTAAACAATATCCATAGTGCCACAATCTTTGGAGGACTCAGCCGCATCTGAGACTTTCCAGTGCAATGAGAGACAGCTCTGCGCCACAAGTTGCCAAAACCATCCAAAAAATTACTTGATGAGATCACTGAGCATAATATCTGGATTGAGAGTGAAGGTCACATTTGCAGTTTACCCCTCCCACTGATCTTTCAAAATGCCTATGTCCTTTTTCTTTGGTGAAGGAGGAGGGAACTGAATTGAAAGGAGATCCTAAAAATCTTACAGTGGGGAGAAAGGGTTTGGCACTACAAAATGCATCCAAAGAGTTCTACTTGATGCTTAAGATACCTTCATGTCTAATCCCATGGTGACAGCCAGCATCAAATGAACAACATTTCTGAAATTCTTTCAAGCAAAACCGGCCTAGACTTTTCTCTATATACCTTAAGATGCCAGGGAAGCACAGACCTCAAGAATGGTGAGGGGTTGGGGAGAGAATGGAAAGTAAGAAAAGGGTTCCCAGTAGCCATATAATTAGTTTAAAGTTAATGAAGATCCTAGATATGCTGAATTGAAGCCCATTGCTCTTTCCGTTGCATACACAAGCCATCGAATGGGGATATGTCAGTGATCGAGACTATTCTGATGGGAAGGAAGTCCTAGGAAAGGACACATGCAATCTTCCAAGAGAAGAGACCAGGATGAAGCAGTTGGAAAAGTAGAGGATACAAGGGAGCAGAAGAGGCAATCACTAGAAGCATGAAGACCACATATCACTTACTTTTTTACAATTTTCCACCCACTTGTTCATCATTATGTGCCATCACTACCTTCCAAGACACCCCCCTGCACTATCCAGGGACTGAGAAGAGATCTGTTTGTTCCAACTATGGCATTTCATTCAGTCTGCTCCAGGTGGTCCACATTCTTAGAATATGGGGAAAGGAATTTCCCTACTTTGGTGGAAAGCAAGTTGTGATCCTCTAGCTTAGGAGTCTGGCCTGAAGGTCAATGCATAGACACTGCAGCCATAGCACTAAGTTGCCCATCACCAGTTACCATATCAGGGACTAACCACATGCAGAAAGTTGACCTCAGAAAGGGAATAGAGGTCTTCTCATGAAACACAGCCTTTTCATTTCCTATGTTTCTAGCAGTGCTACTAAACCACTGTCAGACTTGCTATCCCCAAGAAGAGATAAACAAACTGATATCAAATGTAATTATGGATTCTGATGAGAGGAGACAGAGAAATTGAGTCATCAAGTGTTAATAACATTCATGAATTTCTCACATGAAGGGAAAAATCAGGAGAGGCTCCTGTAGCATATAATCTATGAGAATGAATTTCTTGTGAGACTTCACCAACTTTTAGCCCTCCAAGAAAGGAATGGAATCAGGCTTTGTTAGGAAGTTTGTTTCCTGAGGAGTTTTTCTAAAGATTAGGATTAGACAAAGTCCTTTGGGGAGCTGGGCCATTTTGATAGGCCTCCTGCCAAGTGAAAAGATTCAACTGGCCTTTCCATTGGATCAAGATGAAATTAAAATGGGAGAGATGGTTCCAAACAGGACCAATGCCCCAAACCTTGAAGAGATCTGTTTGTTCCAACTATGGTCAATTGAAAAAAAAAGGTTTAATCAACAAACATTCACAGAGAATCCGCTGCATGTCAAGTACCTTTAAGCATTTCATAGGCATACAAAAGAAGTATAGAACAAGTCATTGTCTTCAAGAGCTTACACACTATTTGTAAAAAAAAATAAGAAAAATTAACTATGGATAGATAGTAAAAAGAAGGAGACCTTGGTTTTAGTGCTAGCTCTAACATTCACTTACTATGCCACCACAGGCAGGTCTTTTCTCCTCTATGGGCTTTAGTTTTCCTGTGAGTAAACTGAAGAAATTGTACTGATCCTTAAGGGCCTTCCAAACTCAGACATTTACTTAAAAATAACAAGAGAGTATGAAAGTTGGAGAAAAATAGTTGAACATCCCATGATAAAAAGGGCTTAGTTGTTTTCGAAGATGAGTTTCTTTTCAATTCCAAGAGCACAAGGTATCTTCCCAAAGCCTTGAGTTCACTGGCAGCTGAAGATCATAAATGTCCAATGCAAAGGCTAGATAACATTTCCTCTCCAAGGATCATCAAATGAAGTCTGGAAAGTCGGTGACTCATTCCAAAACTTCCTCAGGGAAACTATAGAGGGCAACTCCAAAGTCAGCCTGAAGTTTCCAGACTTTCCATTCACATCATCTACTGTCCAAATGCAAGAGGATTGAAAGGAGATTCCTATCAGGGCCATTTCTTTGGCAGAGAGCCCAGTATCTGCCTAAAAATGAAGACAGTGTTTGGTGCTCATGAATAAGGGTGGTAAATTGGTATCCTTTGTAATATTGCTAGAGAAACAATGCCAACTTCAAGTCAAAAAGGGCATAGTAGACTGGAGGTGAGGAAAAGACAACAGAATTGGAAATGGGGATGGCCTATTATAGAGATTACAAGCACAGAGTTTAGAGCCATTTGGTCCTAGGCGCAACTCTAGCTCCAGCGCTTTGAACAAAGTGTTTAACCATTAAATTTTAGCCTCAGTTACTTCATGTGTAAAATGAGGATAATAATAATATTTACTATATAAGGATTATGTAAAGATTAAATAAGATATTGTACTTAATGTGTGGGGCATGTACCTGATACCTAGTAGGTGCTCAATAAATGACTGCTAGCATCATCATCAATTTCTCTCCACACTGGCAGTAAAAACATTCCTAAATCATTCACATAACTAATGACTTATCAAAGGTCATTGACATTAAATGCTAAAAAGTCATCAATGGTTCCTTATTTCCTATGGTTTCAAATCCAGTCTCCTTTGTTTAGCACTTAACACCCTCCACAATCTGGCCTCATCTGGCCTCTCTCATTTTATTAGTTTTTGAAGCCATTTATTTGCAATCCCTGGCCTGTTTAATTACTCTCCAAATCCTAACCACAACCAGAAGTGTTTGGGGAGCTTTATGTTCTCAAGTAGGTAAGTATAGCCTTTGCTGTTCTCCCCAATGCATGGCATCTAATGAGCTTGTAGTGACCCTTGGACTCATATCCCTGTGGCATGTCTGTTCCTTAACAATGGTGACTTAGGTTAAGATGCTTGACCTTCTGCCTCGATTTCCTGGTGAGAATTAAGGCTATCTTGGCTGCCTGCCTAGATCTAACAAGTTCCTTTTCTGGAAGCTTGGTTCTGGATTATGGCACCCTCAGATATGGCTGAGGTTCTTATTACAACAGACTGACTGATAATTTAAAACTAAGATGCCACTCCACACCAGCTTTGAGTGTTGTCTGTCACCTAGACCTTATTGCTCCCATGCCTCACAAACCCCAGTGCATGCCTTTAAGTACTATATTGGACTGATGATGCTTCCATCTGGGTCATAGGAGGAAAGAGATGGTACATTCAGAAAGGGTAATTGAGGGGAGTTTAATGAAGGGCTATTTAAGCGGTGTGGGAAAGGTTAAGATAAACCAACAAAGGATAATGAAGCACTCTAAAACTAGCAATAGCAGAGGACCCTTTACCACCCCTAGACCTAGAGGGACCAGTGGAGGGGGCAGTTACTGGGACCCAGAGAGAGTCCCATAGCTGTGACTATAGGAGATTGGACCCCCTCACCCTCCCCAAAATTGTGGCCTACAAGGGAGGAATCTGACCACTGACTACAAAGATCAACCTGACAGAATAAATATTTTGACCTCAGTCTCCTCCCATCTTTTGCTGCTGTCTTCCATTGGCTGTACTCAACTGAGAAGTCAAAGGCAAAATAACCTAGTTGATACATCCATAAAGGTCAGCCTCCTGAGGCCAAGAGTAGAATGTAGCAGAGTAAGGGCTGGATATAAAGGAATAAATGGGAAATATTCAGCACAGTCGGATACTTCTGTTAGAGACTACACTGACAGGGAGGCCAGTTCTGTTATCACCAGCAGTACCCTGCCTAAACTTCCTTGTGCTCTGAGGTTCCTGCCACTGCAATGTTCAATTCCCCACCCCTCAACTGCAAGTTATGCTAGAGGCCACACCTTACACATCTATCTATATTCTTCCAAACATCGTAATACTTGTTCACATATTGTTTTTGAAAGTGCTATAACTTATCAAAATTACCTTCTTTCTGTCTGCCTATTTATTCAACAAATATTTCATGAGTTTCCACCATGTATCAGCCACTGTGCTAGGTGGTGGGATGCCACGGTACACAGAAACACATTCTCTCTTCTTGCAATCTAGTAGAGAAGAAAAACATTAGTCAAAGAACTACACTAGCAAATAAAAGAACTAATGTCTAGTAAGTGCTTGTAATATGCCAGGAACTGCATGGTAGCTTTGTATTATATCAAATTAAGAGCTATGCTTCCCAGAATTACTTTCCTTGTATAGTTGCAAGTTAGGGTTGGTCACAAGAGGTAATAGGTAAATGAGCAGCCATTTTTAACACTCCGAAGGCTGTTGTGGGGCCGGGTGCTGTTTCAGTTTATGATCATGATTGCTAACACACTGGCCCATTTTTGTTCTTCCCCACTTCCCATGCTGATGTCAGATTTAATACCAAATGCTGCAATGAGCCGTATAGAAGCTATTTAATAAGCCAAACTGATTGGATTCAAAACTTCACTTCCTCCATTTATCAACTGTTTGACTGTGGGAAAGCTGCTTAATCTCTCTGTGCCTTAGAGTCCTCATCTTTAAAATTTTAAAGCAATTTGGCTTAAGAGGGAGAGAGACAGAGACAGAGACAGAGAGTATGTGTGTGTGTGACTAACCACCACACTATCTGCCTCTCAAACCTTAGTTTGAAATTATGCCCACAGGTAAATAAGTACTATGAGAAAAAGAACACAATTCTATGACAGTGTAGCATAAAACAAGGAGCCTGAATGAGATTATATATCTATCTCTCTGTTGATCAATCCTATCTCCATAAGCTTAGAAAAATACACATCTTTTACAAAATACCTGGTGTAGGAGGGAGAGCCTAACCTGACTATGTTTGGGCAAAGGAGAAAAAGCAGGAGGCTTTCCATTTCCCTGACACCACTGTTGGGCTACAGTGGTTGCCTACTCCACAGAAGAGATACTAGTCTACCAAGGGCATAGCCATGCAGAAGCTGTTTGCAGTGCTGAACACTGATGAAAGAATACATGCCCTAGATGGGGAATCCAGAATATTGCCTTATAGTCCTAGTTCTTCCACTGATTTGTGTAACTTTATGCATGTGACTTCCCTTCTCTGAACCTCAGTTTCCCCTTTCTAAGATGATATGGTTAGATTCTATGATCTCTAAGATTCCTTCTACTTCCACGATTCTATAACCACTGGCCTATGAAATTAGAGTCTGCTCAGGCTTTTGGCTCAGTTAAGAAAACACTTGGGTGATGAGCTGGGGACTCCTAGGTGATTATTTGTAGATTCTTAATAGAAAACAAAATAGCTAACACTTAAGTAGTTTTGCTGGACTCCCGAAGAGAAAGAAGGGATGGCTGGGCCAGTTTACTTGGTCCTAAACCAGTCTTGCAGTCACTGGCTATAGACTATAAGCCATTTCTTTCACCAATATCTCAAATGAATTCTTGAGTGCAATAAAAAAGATGAGCACATTCATTTTGGAGAGGTGATCTCGTCATCCAGAAAGTCTCCGAGGGGACCTTTATCAAACAGCAGAATGTGAAAGCAAAGCATGATTCAAGGAAACCACATGACCTTCTGCCCAGAAAATGATGAATACTTTCTGCCTTGGCCAGGAAGAAAAACATGAACTAGAATTGATTTGCTCTCTCCTCTTGGGAGAAAGTGGGAGTGAGGGCATTAGAAATTCTATTTTGAATAGTCTGAATTCAAATCTTCGTATTTTCTTGATATGTGGGAGTTAAGAGAGATAAAATACCTATTCTGTTCAATTACATTTGTTGTTCTGCTGCTTGAACTGAATACGTTTCTCTAATCAAATTTTAAAATGATAGAGTTCTGAAGTATGTGAGCAGCTCAGGTATCATGGGTAAGGTTATAATTGGAGCAGCCATCTCTTCAATGAAGAAAGAACAGCTACAGACTTAGCATTATATCCTGAAGCATCTGAATCAGATAATTGAAAAAGTGGGTGGGGAGGGGGAAGTTTTCCTGTTATCTTTAAAGAAAATGATGTGATTTAAAGAGATTTCTCTTAGGTCTAGGAAGACCAAGGTCCTGAAAGTATATGGATGAGATCACATTGCTTTGACCTACAAGTGCATAAGGTACAGTAACTAGTTTTTTAAGTAAGATAAATGACCTGACCTCATTTAATTAGCATGGAGTGGTTTTTCAGGGGAAATAAAGAGGATTAATTAACTGCTTGTATATGGCCCTATTTCAAAAGATGAAAAATCCACAGTGGGAATTTATGTTTGGAGAAGAAGTCTATCCAATATCACAAGAAGCCATATTTTATCTCCTTTTTGCTTCTAGTTGCTTCTTTTGTTATGGCATTTGTTCAATTCATTTATTCATTCAAATATCTATTAAGCATGGACCTTATATTAAGTGCTGTGCTAGGGACTGTCCTATCCCTTTAGCCTTTAAGAACAGTGTTTTGAGGTTAAGCCTCTAGGCCTGGGACTTCAATGTCAATTTTAAGATTTTTCACTCTGCTTTGGAATTTCCTCCTTTTCTGGTTTTCCTCCAACCCTCCCCTGTAATTCAGGTTTAGGCTATCTGTGGAAAGTTCCTGTGGCCAGGATTCTCACGTGGCCCTGGTTGGCTATCTCACTGAACACATATGGGCAATGCATTGTTATTGACTCTATATAAAGAGCTCCGCCCAGTGCTCTAGGTGATGTGGTGTCATGGCTGCAAGGCTGCAGGAGAGCAGAGCAGAGGCTGGAGTGGTGGCAGCACCAAGGACAGAGGCCCAGAGGATGGCTGTGTGGGCACAGAGGCCCAGAGGCAGAAACCAGCTTGTTGCATGCAAACTCACTCTGAGAGGAACGGATTTTAGTGATTGACCTGCCACCGTGGAAATAAAGTTGGGTATACCTCTTTCACCCCAAGACAGTTCTACTGTCATTTCTTTGGTCACATTGAATCCATAGTGAACTTGACCAGGGCTGAAACCCATTGGCAAGACACTATCAGTAAAGTAGAAAGGAGGGTGTGTGGCATGCAAGATAGCCTAAATGCAAGCCACAAGGCATATAAAGTAATGTTCCCCATTGTCAAGACATTTTAGTGACCACGTATAGCACTCCATGCCACCATCAATCAGAGGCAAGATATACCCCTGTTCTTTAGACTCTTGGATTTTGATCAATACCTGTGGACCAAAGTCTGCCACTTCCAACAATGGAGAGACCAAAATAGAGAGTAAATGCTGTCCCAGAACTAGGTTTAATAAAACTAATGAATGAATGATATCTGCCTGTCCCTTCTTGCCTTTGCTGCCTTTTGGGGCCTCAATATCCATTTCCACAGGTCTGCAGCATCAACCTCATCTTCCTGTACTTAGGACATCAATCCTTTGCTTGCCTTACTTCACATATATCACCTGGATTCTGATTGGTGAACTAGACACACCTCTATCTCAGGGAAGAAAATACCTAAATCAAAGCATTTTCTGCATACAAACAGCCCACCCACAAAACTACTCATTTATTCATTTCTCCTTAAAGCTATTTTTTAATGTTACTACATATGTGAGTGTTTAAAATGGTTCTGACCTAAACATATGAAGCAGTAACATAACTAGTCAGCTCAGCCCCTGTCCAGGTCCTCACACTTCATTCAAGCTCTGTTTAGCCTTACTTGACTTATTTGCCCTTCTACACAGTATTTTCATTTTACTAGGGAACCCTATAATGCCCTAGGCCTAACTCACAGGAGTGAAGAACTGTGTTGTCCCCACATGAATCAGGGGGCAACAGAAGCTGGGGACCTTTTTAACCTCCTATCAAGTCACTTCATCTAGCCCCTCTTCCACCAGCACATTGGGTAGGTCATGCTTGACAAAGAGTTAGGAAACATTGAATACTGGGAATCTCTTCCTCAAGGAGAGATCAATCCAACCAACCACTTCTTGTCTTTGCCAACTAACTGTTTTAGTTTCTGTCCACTAGGTCAAGAACCCAAGAGGACTCTTCCTACTATTGACAACTAGAGAGACTCTTCACACTGTCTGCTCCTGTGTGTTAAGGACCTATTTTCTAAAAACTGTATAGTCAGAGGAGAGAAATATGATGAGAATCTCATTCCTCTCTACCTCGGAAGTGCTCTTGGCCTTGTTATGGCATTCCGGGCGAGCAACGTGGGAGTTGGGGTTGGGGCAAGGGAACTGCACTTTGCATATGCTATCACAAGGTGAGACTGCCGTGGTACCCAGCGATGAAGTGGGAGGGGTGATTGTGGGCGTTCAGTTAAACAGGCAGGTCTAAAAGATAAAAACTATGTATTTTTGAATAATTTTAAATTCACAGTGAAGTTGCAGAGACAGTACAGAGAGTTCTCATATACACTTCACTCAGTTTGCCCTAATGTCAACATCTTATGTAACTATGGTACATTCAGCAAAAGTAAGAAATTAACATTGGCACATTCCTATTAACTAAACGACTGGATTTCACCAGTTTTTCCACTAATCTCTTTTTACTGTTTCAAGGTCCAATCTAGTATTCCACATTGCATTTTACAGATAGCTTTTTGGTACAGTACGAGAAGATCTAATCAGGAGGCCAAGCATCGGCCAAGCTCAGTAGGAGAAAGCTGCTCACTGCTCACAAAATAAAAAGAAAAAAAACCCTCCTTTTTCTCTGACTACACATCCTGGTTAGTCTGTACGGCATAGTGCAGCCAATGGGAGGTTAGCTAAACAGCAAAATCAAAAAGGACATTGCAAGGGGAAGGACATCTTTCAGATAATAGAAAGGCATGAGGGCAAAGAAGAAGAACATCAGGTGCCAAGTAGAGATTAGGTGGACAAAGAGGAATTTGATGGTCATTTCCCCAGGGACTCGAAAGTCACTAATCAGAATTTCTTAAAATACATCAAGAAGAAACTACCAAGAATTCAGTAGGACTCCATAAGGAAGACAGTGGCAGGGGCGTGTTCAAGCATGAAAAGGCATTATGGCCAGGCATTTGTGACACACTAAGCAAATTCCCTGCCTCTGATTCTACTAAGAATGACAAACCTTTATTATCAAGTAGCCATGTTAGGGCTACTAAATCAACAAACACATAAAATATTCTAGACCAGGAGTTTGCAAACTATAGCCCCACAGGCCAAATTTGGTCTGCTGCCTGTTGCTGTAAATAAAGTTAGCCATTTCTATTTGTTTGTATATGGTCTATGGCTGCTCTTGCACTATAAAGACAGAGTTAATTAGTTGTGACAGAGACTACTTGGCTCACAGAGCCTAAAATATTTACTCTCCATGTTGAATCAATAGTTAGAGAAATACGAGCCTGAATGGTCTCTAGCAAGTAGAAGTGGTGCACCTGTCACAGCTAAAACATGCAACCTGTGTCAGAGGTCTGGTGCCTGGCCAGTGGCATACCCAGTAATGCATGAGGTTTCCCTAGAGTCTCTGACAACATCAGACTGCTGAGTCTGGCTTCTACCCTAGGCCCCAGTTGCTGGAATCTCTAATTAAGGGTAGATCACTGAACCACAGAAAGGCTGGGAAGGCATGGTTTGGGGAAGGCAGAAATCACTCCTCACCAATGCTCTGAGAGATCTTTGCAGGAGTGTGGTATTATTAAGAAACAGGAATAAGGGACACCCATGAGAATAATCTATTTAAATATTTTAATGTTTTCCTTTGACAAGGTTGTATTTTCAGGATGGCTCAAGTCTTTATTGAAGTCTTAGTGCATGGCCCTGTGGAATTACAAAAAGGACTTAAACCATTATGATTTTAGTGAGGAAGGAAAAACATATACCCAACCACCTATAATGTAGGTAAAATAGAGAAAGTACCAAAATATGTAAATGCCTCCATTTAAGTTCCAACCCCTTCTCACTCCTAGGACTGCATTGTACTTCCTTTCCCTATATCATCCTTCCAACCTTCTCCACTGTGGTCTCTGGAACCACCATTTCAAGATAAGCAAACTTTCTGATGCACTCATTCTTCACGTAACACTTTTTCACTTAACTGAAGTCTGGCTCTAGCATAAGGCCCCTGTTTCCCCTCAAACTCCCTCAGGAGCAAGCTGCTCATTCCCCTACAGCTCAGAAATCACAGAACCATAATTGCTTATACTGTCTTCATTTTAGAGATGAGAAAGAAAAGTGAGGCTTAGAGAGGCCAACTCACTTGCCCAAGGTCACACAGCTGGCCAGTGACAGAGATAGGATTAGAACCCCACTTGAAATGACTGGAGCACCATACTCCTTACAACAATACTAGACAGCCTTTCTGGTCCCCTAAAACCCCCGATCATCACTTGTTGCTTAAAGTAAAACATCAGAAAAACAATAGATTTTTTAAAAGTATTTTAGGATCAGGTACTTTCCTAGATCCTAAATGCAACTGCCTAATGTTTCCAAACGGTCAGCAGGGACCACAGGCACACTTCATGTCCTGACAGCACCTGTTACCTACCCACTCTTCTTTCTTGGAGCCAAAACATTGTCACCAGCAATCTAATTACAGTCTATAGGCCAATCCTTGTCTGACAGACTATCTGCCAGAAGCCATGTGGAAGTTGGTACCAGGAGAGGTCAAAAGAGACACAGAGAGGAAAGCTATATGGAGAGGGCCTGGGAGAATGCTGTTAACCAGCAGTGCTTCCTAATCAGCTTGCCCCAGCACTCGGGGATACTGCAAGTGAGTTATGGGTTTGCTAATAGATTCTTTATCCCTCAGCCTCATGGTCCCAGTGCTGATTGTCCCTGGGTGCTACAACTCTCATCTTTTTGCACCAGGGTTCCATAGAAATATTTTGTTTATGCCATGGTTGCAGTGCAAGTGTTTGGAAAGCACTGACCTTGAGGAGTAGCTAATCTGACATTCTGGCCACCAAAGATTTCGTGCCTTATGCACAACGTGGAACCCTTTCATTCCTCCTGGTCTGCTCAGGGTACCTTTCAGATAGCTTAGAAGAGCAGGCTATGAGAGGAAGTGTGGAAGAGAAGCAGAGTCTACACAGAGTAGAGGTAATTGATGTCATTCAGGGTGAACTGGTGTCTGGCCTTTTAGAACAAATCCAGCTCTTGAAAAATCTTTTACTCAGCATGCAAGAGAGATGCACAAGCAGAAATTAGCCTATTGGCAAATAAGTGAACCTTTCTGCAATACTTGTGACAGTCAGATTAGATGTGGACTGATACCTTGGGCATTACCCAAACACAAATAAAGTGATAGAGAACTAGATATATAGATAAAGGGAAACAGTCTTGGACAGCTATATAACCAAAATGTTGACTTTTATTTTTAATTTCTTTAGGCATTTCTGTGTCTTCTCATGCATTTTACCATTGAGTATGCATTTTCTCCTATAAAAAGTAGTAGCAAAAAAGGGATTCCCATTTTGGGAAATGCCACCACAACAATAAAGTACTACATGATCTCAGATACATCAAAACCTCCCTTAAACTCAGTTTTCCTGTAAAACAAGGATAATACCAGCCCCTCAGAACTTGGTAATAAAGATCAGAAGAAATAGTAGCAGACACACAGCAGGAACGCAATACACATTACTTTAAAAAACAAACAAGACTTCTGAAAGTGTCAGTGATATAAATATGGGATTACCTCTGCAAAAAAAAAGAAAAAATAGAAGCCCTTGAATTCAGGGTCAGACTCTTCAGCTTTCTGCCTGCAGAGGTCAGGAATAAGCAACAGATGAAGCAAGTTAAGAATGACGAACCTTACTCCCAAGAAGGAAATTTACCCAAATTCTATTAACACACCTTACTGTGCCGTTGTTCTGTCTTGCTTTAACCTCTCTATTTTTCCTTTCCCTAGTGATATGAAAGACTTAAGAAACCTAATAGGGCGCCAAAGATGTCACTGAAAGATACATCTTGTTAGATGTACATCTGACACATAGATGGAAATTTGCCCTTTTTATCACTGACTGTAATGATCTGAGACTCTAAGTGGACACAGGATTTGGTTCTAGCCAGTCAGAACTATTGCACCTGCAAACTTGTGGTCTGTGATATATCTTTTGCTCTAAGGAAGTTTTTGTCTTACCTCATTACTTCCTGTCAGATACACAAAGATAGAGGCTTTCAGTGTGTTTACTTTTAAACAAAAGAAATCAAATAAGAACAGAATAGATAATGCCTGCCAAGCCTAACACAGAGGAAGAACAGCTGCAGCAGAAGGGGAACAGACTCAGAAAGTCATCCTAAACCAAAAGCACATAATCAAAATGACTTATGTAGTAGTCACTGTGCATCGGGCCCTTTTCTTAATACTTCCCATACACCAACTCATTTAATCTTCACACAACCTCAAGAGGTAGGTACTTTTTTTTTTTTGAGGGGCATCTCTCATATTTATTGATCAAATGGTTGTTAACAACAATAAAATTCTGTATAGGGGACTCAATGCACAATCATTAATCAACCCCAAGCCTAATTCTCAACAGTCTCCAATCTTCTGAAGCATAACGAACAAGTTCTTACGTGGTGAACAACTTCTTACATAGTGAATAAGTTCTTACATGGTGAACAGTGCAAGGGCAGTCATATCACAGAAACTTTCGGTTTTGATCACGCATCATGAACTATAAACAATCAAGTTAGATATGATTATTTGTTCGATTTCTATACTTGATTTATATGTGAATCCCACATTTCTCCATTATTATTATTATTATTATTATTATTATTATTATTATTTTTAATAAAATGCTCAAGTGGTAGGTAGATGCAAGATAAAGGTAGAAAGCATAGTTTAGTGGTGTAAGAGAGCAAATGTAGATGATCAGGTGTGTGCCTGTAGACTATGTGTTAATCAAAGCTAGACAAGGGCAATAAAACGTCCACGGATGCAGAAGATTTCTCTCAGAACAGGGGGGTGAGGTTCTAAGCCTCACCTCTGTTGATCCCCAATTTCTCACCTGATGGCCCCCCTGCGACTGTGCCTGTCTTAGGTTGTTCCTCCCTTGAGGAATCTTACCCGTCTCTGGCTAACTGGCCATCTTCCGGGGCCATGCAGGGAAATGTAAAGTTGGTAAGTGAGAGAGAAGCCATATTTTTTGAAAAGGTTAGCTTTTTACTTCTTTGCAGATTTATGCCCTGTGGCTTCTATGCCCAGCATTTGTCTTGAGGTACCTTTAAAGAGGTAGGTACTTTTGTATCTCATTTTACAGATAAAGAAACCAAGGCACAGACTCAGGTAATCCGGCTAGTAAGTGGTAGAAGCTGACAACCTGACTCCCAGGCCTCTGTTGGTAAGCACAGTGCTATATTGCCTTTTCAGGAAACAGCACTTTCAAGCACAGGCTGCAGTTAAACTGAATAAAAAAGAACCATTCACCCCCGCTTCTCCCCCAACAAGTGTTCTTTCTCAGTTTCTCCATGCAGTTTTTCTTTTTGGATACACATCTTCATCTGTACTTACTCACCTCCTCTAGCCTGCCACCATACTCACCCATACTTACAGACACTTGGGAATTCCCGAAAGATACTTTTACCTTGTGCCTGCCTTTTCACTGATCTGAGCTCACTGGCTCCTGTCTCCTTGATAGTTGTCAGCGTACAGAACATGCTCCGTCTCCTGCACACTTACTACTCTTCCTCCTTTGCCAATGAGTTCAGTCAAGAACACGGTATTTTATAAGAAGCAAGAAAGGCAACTTGAAAGAAATACCCAGAGAATATACTGCACCCTGTCTTTACATTCCCAGTTAATGGATCCAACAGCTACACTGCCACCGAACATGGGCCACACAACACCGATAACCAAATGTTTTTACCAGACGGAGCCTCAGAAAGACTTTGCTGAATACTATGGATCCATAAGCCAGTACTAATAAGCACTTTTGTCAAGAACACTGTATTAATTACTCTTTAGAGCTTTTAAGAAAGGGCTGATTCTTTGGTTGGAGGAGGTTTCAACAAGTCAATTATTTCTCAGGTTGTAAATCTCCTTAATCTCCTCCCTGCTGAAGAGTGCTGTATTTTTCCATACGAATTGATTTTAATGAATATATGTTCCATTTCTAATGAATATGTTCTCCATTAATGGCTTGGAGTCGAAGGCAAAGCGCTATGATGCTGGAACTACTTGACAGGAAGGAAACCTCAGGAGGCCCCTTGACAATGCACCTGCAGGACCCCGCCATCATGGAGCTAGAAGAGCATCTACAGGCAGAGAAAGGGAAGTTACAGTAACAGCTCATTTACAGTGCTCCCTGCAAGGCCCTTCTTGGGTGTTTCCTGACTGTTCAGGAGGAGTGATATGAATACAAAGCCTAAGTAATGAGAAGCATAGCAAATACACTAACATAAACAGTATTAAAAATAAAAGAGAGAATAGATCTAAGACAGTCTTAAATCTCTGTCTGCAGAGAATAAGATTTCATACTGGTCTTGGCTCAACAGGAGACAGATGATTCAAGCTGACTAGATTCAATCAATCCAATTCCCTGAGGATTTGCTGAGGACATACTATGCTTTGTGCTCAGAGGCAAGGGGGCGGGAGGAGTAGGGGTGGAATCTGGAGGGAGGATGAAAAAACAAAAAGGAACAAGAAAAAAGCAAGAAGCCCTTTCCTTCAATGAATGGACCACTTTGCTGGGGAGACAAGACATGTTGACAGGAGACAGAGGATAGTTCATCCCAATCTATAAACAATGCTGGATAAGATGGTATAGGCCACTGTATTGTTTCAAGACTGAGACCTATGTATTTCTTTTGGCATTTTAATCCTTCTGGAAATGAAAGCTGTCTTACAGTTGCTTTGTACATTCCATGTAGTGTTTCAGCATTTCATTTTATCTTCTGAAAAGATGTTTTTAAAAGCAATAGCACATCTTAGAACTACAGAAATATGCTCTGCAGGCTCCGATTCTCTGAAATGGTAACAATCTCTGTGGTTCCAATATGAAGGATAGTCACTATATATGAGGTTGTATCTGATCAGAGACCTGAAAAATGAGTGCAGTAGATAAGCAGAGAGAAGGCACTCATGGTGTAGGTAATGGGAAGATGGAGAAATAGCAGAATAATGCCAGGTACAGGAATGAAAGTGGTCTGGTAATAGGCAGGGGAATCTGGCTGGAGCTGAAGTTGTGTATAAGACTCTAGGAGATCAGGCAGGAAAACTAGATAAGTTGCTCTTTGGGAGAGACCTACAATAGGTGTCCTATAACCAAACTGACAGGATCAGGAAATGAGCTAATTGAGGAAGGTGCCCTGAGGGGAGTCAGGAGGGTGAGCCTTAGAGATACAGTTTTAAAAAGATAGATAGGAAGCTAGGAAACAGGCCAAAGTCAGACTTTGAGGGGTTTTACACTTACAGAAAAGGGCAGGCTGGAAGCAGATTATAGACAGGTTCTTGAATTTAGATAGGTCAAGACAGACTCAGTCCTCTCTGGGCCACAGACATAGATAGCCAACAGCACTGCCCGTGGGATACGCCCTCTCCATGCCCTGCTGGGCAATCTGTGAGTAATGGTGGCAAGTGTGAAGGGAAACTAGAGAGAAAGAGAAAGAGGACCTACTTACCTCATTCCCTTATGGTCATAACCACTGAATAGAGCAGAGAGATTTAATTTAATACTTTCTTCCAGAGAGGAGTTTTTTCCTTTGGCCAAAAGCTTAGCAGCCCCTGGGAACTTCAGCAAGATGGTTACGGAGGGAAAGGCAACTCAGGCGAAACTACCATTTTCAGGAAGCACCCACAGTAGGGACAAACCTGGTGATCGGAGGCTGGAATGCCTGCACGGAGAATCTACATAGACCCGTCTCCCATTAGCTGCCACAAGAAGTGCCATGAAACTCTACAGCTACTTGAGGCTGCTTAAAATCAATGGAAATCACACAGACTTTGGAGTTAGCCTGCGTGGATTTAATCCCAGCTCTACCACTTACAGACTGGCTCACAATGGACAAATCTCCTCTCCCATCTTGCCCTGCTCTAGACCTGAGCTTCCTTAGCTCTACAATCAGCCCAATTTTACTGATGAGATGACTGAGGTTTCAAAAGTTTGTATGTCATTTTTTTACCCTTCACCAAACCATCTCCTTATGACTGTAGAAAGAGAAAACTAGTTGCCCTATTCCCAGGGCTCATTCAATTCCTGCCAGCCTTAAAATAATAGATTAAAATTTAAGAGTGGGAGAGCATTGTGTACATCCACTCTGCTCCCAAAGGAACTATCATTAAGTGAATGCCTACCCCCCACTAGGAACTTTGCATATTTCATCTCATTCAAACCTCCCAACAACCCTATAAAAGAGGGTACTATTATTCATCTCCAATTTACAGTTGAAGCAATTGAGGTTCAGAGAGGTTATATGTCTTTTCCAAGGTCACACAGTTAGCACTTGAATGGGTCTGATTCCAAAGTTCATGCTCACATTTTCTGTTCCAAATGTAACCACCCTTTGAAGCAGAGCTTCTGGTTCTGTAACAAAAGGCTTTATCCTCAAGTAAAAGAAATGAAGGCCTAAAGGGTTCCATGGCAGAAGTATTGGGAGGTACTCTGTGAAGCGAAAAGGATGCTGCCCACTATGCCTGTGGTAAGGACTGTCCTTTGCCTGCAGCATGCAGAGACACACTGGTTTGCAGAACTCTAGCCCAAGGAATAACACATCAGAACTATACATCAACCCCCTCAGTTACATATAACTGCTATTATTTTACAGAGACTCCTATTTTACAGAGTTAAAGATAGTGAATCTCAGGCAAGTTAAATAATTCACTCAAGGTCACAAAACTAGGAACTTGACAGAGCCAATATTCAAATGCAGGATTTCTGGCTGAAATCTACACACTTGTGTTCTTTCTCACAATTTCACGCTGTGATTTGTACAGTTCCCCACGTAGTATGGATGCTTAACAAATAATCAATGACATCTGCCTGGTTCCCAGCCAAGAGTACAATACAGTGCAAATGTGCTCCATGCATCTTAAAACACCAGAATAGATAGAACGGATAAATGTAGCAAAATGCAAAGCGTGTGCCAGGTGTTTTGTAGTCATCAGTCAGCATCTACAGCAGGCGTCAACATTGAGGCAATTCTATTTTCAGATGCCGCTAAATAAATTCATCTCCCTCCCCTGATTTAACAATAATAATAAATTCTGACTTTTCAGACCTATCCCCTTTTCTGACCCTATCTCCATAGGGTCCCCTGGAACTGAAAATACTGAGCAAATTTGGAGAAAAATTAGCAATAGCAATTCCTGAATAAACTACATTTAGGGGAGGCCTGTCAACTTCAGATAGCAAAGGAGATGGAGTCAATGACAATTAACCATAATAAAGTTCTCCAAGTGGCTTAGTGTTAAAATCACTTTGGACCTGAGGTTTACCGTCTTCCATATGGTTTTACCTCAAGAACTCTTTCAGTTTAATCAGGGCAGGGCAGGCTTGCTAGGAAATAGTGTAGTAAAAACTACTGCGGGTAGGAGGTTCTAAACCGAATTCTATCAATACTGATGCCAAGCAAATCATTTCTCCTCTCCTTAATGGGAAAATGTGCAAGACTAAAAGCCTTCTCAACTGGAAAAGGATTATCTGACAGTTTCTACCAGCTTTATAACCAATCATGCAAACATTCTCCCTACAACATCTATACCCAAAACCAATCTACCAATGAGAATAGTGAGAAAAATGGAAAGGAGAATTTTCTGAGATCTTATGAACAGAAAACCCACCTCCTCGGAAGGCGGTTTGTTGCCCCAGAAAGATTTTCTTCAGTCAGGATTGATTCAAAGTAAAACAAATGTTTCACACAGTTTTACTGCTGATTATTATTAATTTTATTGTTAAACCAGATTGATTTGGTTAACTGTGACCATATACCAATACTCCTTGTGATATGACAGTCCAAAGTTTCTTTCCACAGCTTTCTTTTAGAAACAGCAAATGGTAACTCTGTTTAATTAGAAGAAATACAAGTTATTTCTAAAAATCTGTCTTGTTGAAATATTCTTCTTGATGCCAATGTATTTAGATACAAATAAATCCAGGAGCTCAATTTTATATAGGCTATTTAATATCAGCTGGGTAAGGCAGGGCAAACATTTTATCGCTTTATTCATTTTATCACTTGATTCCTCATCACATAAACCTTCAGTGGCTCTCCATCGTCTCCAGGCACGTCCAGACTTTCCAGAACCTTAATAATCAAGAACTGACTTACAATGATGCTGAAATTATAAATGAGCAAACTATCCTATTCCCAATTGTAAGTAAAATTTTCTATGATGAATGCAGTGAAGCCATTTCATATCTGTGCTTTTAAAATACCTCACTAAAAGATATTACAAATCAATGTGACAAAGACACTAAAAATATAGGCAAGTCATTGAAAAAGAAATACAAGTGGCCAGTAATCATATGGTAAAGTAAAAAAAAGCATTGGTAATCAAAGAATGCAAATTAAACCAAGAATGAAATCGCAGTTTTTACAAACATATTGTTAAAGATTTAAAACATAGATAATAATGTGATAAGAGTTTCCAGAAAGTCTTTCTCTTATATGCAGGTTAGAGTGTGTATTTGTGCAAACTTTTCCAAAGCCAGCCTATACATTTCAAAGGCCTTCGAAATATTCATGCTCTTTGACCTAGTGTTTTATTTCCAGGAATTGATCTTCAAGAATTTATCAGAAAGTGACACAAAGATTTAGCCACAGAGAGATAAATACATAATTATTTACCATAGCAAAAGTAACTGCAAACAATTTATATGTCCAACAATTGAAGAATGGCTAAATTATATCTTATTATGTCCATAATAGACACCATGCAGTCACTGAAAGTGTTGTAGAAGAATATATAATGACATGGAAAGATGCCATTATCTATCATTAAATGGGAAAGTATCATATATAATCTGACCATGTTTGGTAAAAAAAAGTTCTAATTGTGTGTGTATGTATGTGTGCATGTGTATATATATGTGGGGGGTATGTATATGGGCATATATATGTACACACACATATAATGACTTTCATATACATATAAAGAGAGAGCAAAAACTGAGAAGGATATGCACAAACATATTAGTAGTCATCTCTCAGCAGTGGGATTGTAAGCACTTTTTATTATCTTCTTTTTGCTTGTCTGTATTACATAATACACATTAGTTTTGTATTTCTTAAAAAGACTATTTTAAAAGTCACATTAGGTGCCTATTAACTATTTCTAAAAAAATGACTTGTTTTTGAAATGATATTAGCTCATTTAGAAGAGTTTCTGGTCCAGGCTGAGATTACTATGACACCTTGTTTTATCTAAGTCAGGCAGGCAGTTTGCTTTCAGCTTTGGAGGCTGGAATCAAATGATATTCAAATTGCCTTTCAAGGCAGCCACCTAGGAAGCGTGGGCTAGGGCTGGTGGGGCCAGGCCAGTGTGGTAAAGGCAAGAGAAGTCACAAGAGCCAGAGGGTCACAGGGAAGCAAGAGCAGGGTCCAGGGCAGACAAGAGGGTCCAAAAGATCCAGAGGGAACAGGCTAAAGGCAAGACCTCATCAGGGGAGCCTGGCAAAGATCAGCTTTTACAGCGCCAGACTGGGCTGAAGTGCAGGGGCGAGAGCAGTCTGCATTTAACGGGAGGACCAGGGCTGAGGCCTCAAATGGCACACAAAGAAGTAACTGAAAAAGAAGACTAGTCAGAGAGAACAGGGATAGCACTCAGGAAGCAGCATGAGGATGTGAATGTTGAGGCTTTCTGAGCTGGGACTGAGCAATCCTTACTGTATAAATAGAAAAAGATTGCCCAGTGTGCACACTTGTCTGAGGAATGCAGCCAGCACTAATATATGGATGGGAGGTCATTACCGCATAGGCAAAAGCCTGGCACCTTGCTGTCATTACCCACCTGTACTAGGCCAGCTAAGATATCGATTAAGCAGAGCATGGAGATGAGAGCAGAAATAAGAGTAGACTAGCGGAGAAGCCTAGGATCGAGTGGGGGAAAATACGGGTTTTCCGAAAGATCATAGGCCTTAGGCTGCTACTGTATAACTTCTCTTTCAACATCTGACTTGTGGAAAACATCCCAATCTCACAGAATATCAGAGCAAGAACAATATAGAACTATACTTACGGATCATTTAGCCTGACCTCCTTTGATTTATAAATGAGGATATTCAGGCCAAGATCAAGGAAGGGATGTGCTTAAGGCTTCACTTAAAAAGAAAAACAAAACGGGAATATCAAGTTCACTCAACAGCATTCATGGTCAAAAGACATTCTTAAGTATTTTTAGTGAGAAATTGAGGTCAGTATATTAATGCTAATATTCTGGGTATCTCTTTTGTTATTAAATAATTTAAGCATAGGAAAAAGTACAGAAAATGATATAACAGACAACCATGTACCCACTACCCAGATCTAACCAACTTTAATACCCTGCCAGCTTTGTTATAGATCTTTTTAAGAAACACAGCTTTACATATACAGTCAAAATTCTCTTTGTAGGTTCACACAATCTCACTCCCTTTCCTACCTGGCTGCACAAGTGGTAACCATGCTCCTAAACTGGTATAATCATTTGAAAAGATTTCTTTATACTTTTCTTCTTCTTATGTATTTGTACAGTATATTATTTTATGTTTTACATTTTTATATACACGGTCTCACACAGTACATATCATCTTGCAACTTAATGTTTTCATTCCACATATTTTGTGAGGTGTTAATATATGCAGGTCTAGTTCATTGTATTTATTTCTTCTATTGAGAAAAATTGAGGTGGTTTCTAATTTTACTCCTGCAGAGCTGCCTTAAATATTCTTTTAGCTATGTCCTTGTGTACACATGTGATTGTTTCTCTAGTGCATACACATAAAAGTAAAATGATGGTGTTTGGTGGTGAGGAGCCTCCAGTAAATAGCATCTTCTTTCCTCACTCAGGTTATCAATCAACTGAGAGAGGTTTTTCTTTTATTTTAAGAGTAAAAAAGATTATTATTAATTAATAAAGCCGACATTAGCAAATGTGTTTATATCTGCAGCCAGGTATATTTTCTAATCCTAAAACCCAGTTTACCCTCACCCAAGTCAGAAGCAACACTGGACAGTAAAATTTTAAACATACAGGAGGACAGGATAGGAGCTCAGCCTCACCCTAAGACTCCCAAGACTCTCACTAACAGCAAGCTCTTCTTCAGTTTGACTAGACATTGGCAAACTGCTCACTAAAAACGTCTGTGCCACTTTGCACTCCCTCGGTTCTATATTCCCCACATTCACAAATCTGGAAGTCAGACTTTTAAAAATTCACCAGTGTGATAGGTGAAAAGTGGTATCTGATTGCTTTAATTTGCATTTCCCTCCTAATTAGTGAAGAGGAGCATATTTCTTAACCATTCAATCTTTCTCTTTTGTGAATTGCCTGCTTATACACTTCCAATGTTTCTAATTGGGTTGTTAGCCTTTTTCTTATTTGTGTCCAATATATTCTGAATCATTTGCCAGCTAAATACACTGCAAATATCTCACGTTCAGTGAACTGTCTTTTGATGCACAGAAGTCTTCATTTTAATGCATTTATCAATAGTTTTCTTTATGAATTGTCCTTCTTACATCATGTTTATGAAATCCTTCCCTGCTCTCAGGTTGTATATTCATTCATTTAAAAATTGTAAAGTTTGCTTTTCCTACTTAGATCTTTTTAAGAAACACAGCTTTCAACTGTGTCAAGATTTCTGGTTACTAGAATGGTTTGTGAGTGGATTTTTTCCATCATATATTTCTCAGTGTAATCACAGTGTATTAGTGTTCCCTTGCTGTTTTAATATTTATCTTGTATCTTGATACTTGTTGAATTATTTTATTAGTAATAATAGTCCGCCTATAAAATATACTGTTTCTCTTTTCAAAAGGTGGTATCCTTCTTTATCACCATTAATGCTATTTGGCTTAAATTCTATTTTTGTTTGATATTAATTTTGCCACAACAGCCTTTCTTTTGCCTAGGATTTGCCTCACTTGTTTTTCTTAATTCCTTTATTTTCATTCTTTCTGTTTTTCTTTTAGATGAGTTTCTTATAAAGTGTATGCAGTTGCATTTTGTTATTTTTTCATTCAATCTGAAGGATCCTGTTTAATGAAAGTTTTCTTTAATTTACATTGGTTGTTATTAATGATTTCTTTTCATATGTTTCTGGCATTTTCTTTCTTTTTTTTCATTTTACCAAACCTTTTTACTTGGCTTTTGTTTTATCCATTCCTACTTTTTGTTGAGTTGACAAAGTTTTATTATTACATATATATATATATATATATATATATATATATATTTCTCTTCACTGACCCTCTCTACTACATCTTTAGTTGCCTCTACTCATAAAAATTCCCACGCCTACCCTGAAGTTCAGAACTATGGCTTAGGTCTCTGTTCTAATATGATATTGGTGATATTAAAGATACAATTGTTGAGCTAGCCAGTTATTTAGCTGAAGTCCTAGATGCTAAGATATGTCTGCTTCCTCCCACTTCCTTGGTATATAGCTTTACACAAATCTTAAGTCCAAGCAATGATGAAGCTGCTTTCAGCCTTCTTTCAATGCAGAAAAGACTTACCCCCAACTCCAATGCTAATGCCAGTCCCTTCTTCTGAGTAGCAAGCCTAGATGTAGTTCTTTACACTCCTATGAAGGACTTTTAGTCTCTGCTTTTCTAAAACAGTTGAACACTTATCCACCTCTGCCTACATGTAGACCGTAAGTGTAACAGACCAATGATACTTACCTTGCTTTTAGTTTTTTTGAGTTTCTGTCCAGTTTCTTAGCCATGGAGTTATTTATCTCATTTTGAGTATAGCTCTTTCCTACATTTCCTCTTTTTATATTTTATCCATCATTGTTATGTGTTAGGAAAGGAAGAATTCTCCAAGCATGAAGTAACCATGCCATTTTGATTGAATGACTCCTAAAGTGCTTATTTACTTTTATTTATGTTACTTGATTATTAAATAACTTAGCTCTTTGACTTGCAAGTCACAGGTAATAAATGAAGTAACCCAAACAAAAAATCCTCCTGAAAAATCTTATCTTATAGTCTCTCTATTCAGGAAAAGTTAAACAGATTAAGAAGAAATTCTCAGAACAAGGCAGCTTAAATCACTGAGACATTATTTCAACCAATAGGCTTTAAAGGAGGATAATAATCAGAATGATTTCTTGGACAGAAACCCAATAGCCAAACTGATTACCAATAGCCACTAAAAATTTTAAGTATAATGTGATGCTGAATGCTAGGAACATGGCTTAAAACTCTCAGAGCCATCTAAAATAAGTTGAAGATGCATTTTGCTGAAATATGAACTTAAAACTATAGATATATTAATCAAATATTAAGAACAAGATTAATAGTCATGGTACCTAGGGAAATGACGTGAGAATGCACTGTAAGGACCTTCAAAAAGCTAATCCTCCATAAAAGCTATGAGAACACTGGCCAAAAAAAAATGACCAAGTCAATTTTTTCAGAACTCTGGAAATTAATCACAGGCTTTCGAAAATCTGACCAACATTAATTCAAGAAAAATGGTTGAATCTTGCTCAGAGTAGTAAGCCTTTTGGTGTTTTACTTTCCCAATGCACAATCCTCCCACCCTTCCCAAGCTCCATAGTAACCTTCAGAACCAACCCCACAATCACAGTGAAAACCAGCAGCCCAGGAACCACCGCACAGGGTAAAACGGTTTCAAAACTTCCCAAAACCACTATTCTCAAAATTGTAATTATTCGACCTGTCTTCCACTTCCATTAAACCCAAATTCACAGGGTCTGTCTTTATTTGACCTAATTCAGACATTTCTCAGTGCAAACACCCTTTTCCTTGGACTTTTGAAAACAATCTGTGATTATTGTTTAATACTGTTTTAGCCTAAGAGTGATAAAATTTGGGGCAAATAAGAAGGTAACCTAAAAACTTACAGAGAAAAGCTAGGGAATGAGATACACACGGGATCTTTGAAAAGTTCCAACATATTCCTAGGGATCTAAATGGCCATGCAAAAGGGTAGGACAGTGTGCTTGCCCAGGAAAGACTTAAGGAAGCCCTAATTTCTCACCACTGGCTGACCTTCAGGCTCTGCATGTGCCAACAGGAGGTAAAGAATAAGGCAGAGTTATAAACTGCTGGAGGGTTGAATGCATGCCCCAACAATCACACAGAGAACTTCTGCAAAGGCTAAAAGACTGTTTGGGTTGAATCATTTAAGAAAATCTCTGTCCAACCATTAGCTGACCACACAGATAACTAAGTAATGGGAATTTGATTTCCAGATCTGACATATTATATTGTTTAACATGTCCAGTTTTCAACAAAAATTTATAATATGTTCAAAGAAACAAGAAATTATTGCCTATACATAGGAAAAGAAGATGGTAGAAGTTATCCCTGAGGAAGCTCAGATGTTAGATTTACTAAATAAAAACTTTAAATCAGCTATTTTATATATGCTTAAAAAAGTGAAAGAAAACCATGTCTAGAGAACTAAAGGAAAGCATGAGATAGATGTCTTATCAAATACAGAATATAAGTAGAGATAGAAATTATAAAATGAACCAAATAGAAATTCTAAAAATTTAAAGTACAATAACTGAAATGAGATATTCACTAGAGGGGTTCAACATCAGATCTGAGAAGGCAGAAAGAACCAGCAAATTTATAGATCAGTTAATTGAGATTATCCAGTCTGAGGAACAGAAAGAGAAAAGAACAAAGAAAAATGAACCAAGACTGAAAGACTTGTGGATACAACTAAGAATACCAAAACATATTTAATAGAAAATCTAGGAGAGGAGAAAGAAAAAGGACAGAAAGAATACTTGAAGAACTAGTTAGTAGCTAAAACTTTGCTAAATTGATTAAAAAAACAAACAGATTAATCTATACATACAAGAAACTCAACAAATTCTAGGTAGGATAAACTCAAATAGATCCATACCTAGACACTCTTCAATTAAAATACAAAATAGAGACTGAACTTGAAAACTCCCTGAGCAGGCAAAACCATTTTAGTCACATAGGGTGATACTTAATTTACTTATTCTGTAAAACAAGTGAAACTTAACTTGGGCTACTTATAAATGTGTCTGATAAGCATAAAAGAAACAACTAATCTTCCTGAAAATAGTATAAGATGATCACTTTTAATCAATTCCCTGTCATCTGGATTCTGGATTCTGGATTCTGTAATGATTGATTATTACAGAAACCCCCACTGTATTAACCAATCATTACAAAGATTTAAAAACTTCCTCACAAAGAAAAAAGAAAAAAAAAGATAAAAACAAAAACAAAAAAAAACACACAAAAAACTTCCTCATATTCACTTTTACAAGCCATCCTATAGCATCATGCCCCTGAGCTTCATATCAGTGTTTGAATTTGAAAGTTCCCAGTTCACGAGCTGTTCTTATATACACAATGAATTCTTACTAAATAACATTTATTATTTTGGTGATCTAAATTTTGCTATTTCTGGATTTTTGAAAACTATTAACAATCTGTATGAAAGTAAAAGAAAAAAAGAAAATCTTGAAAGTATGATACCTAGTTGTCTCTTTATTTTTTATTTAAAAATGTATGATTTAGAACTATCTATGCCATCATATACTCAAACAGCCAAACACAAGCATTAGAATTGCATTTCTATAGAAATGAGTACTTGTATGGGAAATTGTTATTATAGTAGCTCACAGAAGGCCTGATTGTTGGCTCTTGTATCCATAATCAAAATTCTTGTAGGCAAATTATCTCAGGGGGAAAAAAAAACCCTTGATTATTAAATAACTCAAAATATAAAAACCATTACTGAATTATCTCAACAATCAACTTCTATTTATTCAGTTTGACTGAGAAATGGCATATTTCTTAATTGATTACTCTGGGTGACTAAAAGATATCTGCTCTTTCTACTTTACATAAATTGCCATTTTTCAAATAATCAAGATAATAACATGAAAAACAGAAAACCTACTGAGAACGACCATTTTTTCTTCAGTGCTTAAACCTTGTTTATAGCTTTAATGTCTCCATGGAGAAACAATTTCCCATTGTCCAGTACTAGAGCTACAGCTGGCTTTAGAAACTTGGGCTGGATGTGTACCAAGTCCTAACCAGTCCTTGGATGTTGCTTTAAAAAATCAATTCCTTGGTTATATGAGTGTGTACACATGTCAAAATCCATCAAAATGTATACTAAGGCTTATACATTTTATTGTATGTACCTCTATTTGAAAAAAACAAATTAACAAATAAATAAAAAATTTAATATATAAATCAATTCCTTATGTCAGTTTAGTTACTCTTTCCCATCAAAGTAGCAGAAAGAAAATGCCAAATAAATCTGTTTGACCTTTCCATGGTTTGGACTTCAGACACATAAACAATTGTTGTACCTGGCTATAAATTAAATACTTTGGAAGCTATTGAACAGTCTTGTATGACTGGGGCAATGTTTCATAGGCTTTATCATAGAATCTGTAAGGACTTCTCAGGACATGAATAAGTTCATCCAATGTCCTAAGGTATATTCCTTAAAATCAGTAACACTTTGATGTAACAGAAGAGTTTGCTTCAAACAGTTCAAAAGGACTGTAAATTTTATTGGAGAAAAATACTAGACCCAAAGTCTTATTTTTATAGAGTTTAACCCTCTAGTAGAGATAAGAGTAGTGTACACCTGCTAGGGAAAGACTTAAGAAAGTTTATGGTACTTGGAACAGGGCAGAGGCCACTTTCTTTAATAGGACTGCTACATACCTGGGCTAATCTACAAAGCAGTAGCTCTCTTTCCTACGTTCCAAAGTGCACAGGCAGGAGAGGAGAAAAGATCAAGTTGCTTCCAGGGCAGTAAGTCATTCACTCATTCAACAAATATGTAATAGAAAACTCCCACTGACCAGGCACTGTACTAGGTCCTGGAGATGGTGAACATAAACAGATACAGGTTCTACTCTTATGGAGGATATAGTCTAGTGAGGAATAGTTATTCTCCATATTTCTAATTATACAAATTTCCATTAAGAGTTTTCTAAATGCCTTTCAAAATACTCCAAAAGTACTCATCAACCACTGAAACTTAGACCCAAAAATGAGGTGATTATATTAGCATATTCCAAATTTCAGAACACTGGGCAAAATTTAGAAACCTCTATCTCTACCCCAGCCCCATCCACAGCCCCAAAGACCATACATAGTCCTATATCCTGCCAAGCTGATAGGGACAACTATGGCCTTTTTGTTGTATTTGTTCTTCTTAGGCTCAATCTGAAGATGGCATGCTCATTTCAACTAAAGAAGAAAGTGCCCTGGGCAAGATGCTATACCCTTATCCCTTTGTTTTCTGACTGGTCCTTGGAAGTCTAGAAATTTGACAGGAAGAACCACCTCCTCCCAAATGGTGTTTTGTTTTATGTACTTAGTCAAATGTTCAACAAGCACATGAAAAACTGTGCTGACCCACTGTTGCTATTTCCTTCTCCTTTATTTCCCTCTTGCATTCCATTTGTAAACCTGCATGGGTGTTAAAATGGAGAATTTGTGATCAGAGGAGCTATGGGATCAGGGCTTGGAACAGATTGCTGCAAAATATTATTAGTCATTGCTTTTAATGGATTGAAGCAGCACGAACACCTGCCTTACTGAGGGGGACAAAAGGTGAGACTGTAGAAATGATTTAAACTCATTTTGTTTCTAGGGGAACATGTAAGACATACCGAACACAGTCAAACCTGTTTCTTCCTTTTCCCAGTGGTTAATGAAAGGGAATAGTGAAAAGACATTCATCATTGGTGTGAAATCATCAGACTTTTAACTAACTTCAATGCTGGATAAATAACACAATGGCTTCATTACTAATACTTCTCTACATATTGTAGAGGTGATAAAGGCAAACTTTGGTAATGAGGCAACATAAACTGAATGGTCAGTCCATACCAGGTTGTGGGGCAAGGTTGGAGAGAGTGGTAAAGAGGCAAGGAAAACAAGCATCTCCAAATTATTACCACTTGTCAGTCTCCAACTCTCTGAGTGCTTCATAACTGCCTTTGGCTCGGCCCTGAGCTTTTTCCATTGAATATTTGCTGAGAGGCTTAAAAATCATGCACAAAAAAGGAAGCTTAGACACAGAAAACTATCCCCAACAGGACAAATCTGTGAGACCATGCATTCACATCAGCATTGAGATGAGAATGAGACCATCAGCATTCACAGCCAGCCTGGGGCTGTCTTGCAGCCCTGAACCTCGTTGGAAATGACATCCTTCTTTTTGGAAGAATTAAAAATAAAAACAGATATGGATTCCTTGATGTACCCCAACTGCTCCTTTTTAAAAAATTTCAGACAATGTGGCTGGAACCCTTTCCCATGGGAACTTGAAAAAGCAGAAGGGCCCTCAGAAATCCCTGCCTGACATCCCTCTGAAATCCTCGTGTAAAGCAGATGGTCAATACTGAGAACAGAAATAAAGAGTGCTTTTCAGAGTCCTGGGAAAATGGGTAGGTGGGAAAATAACCTAAATTAATGCTATTAGATTAATGGTTCCTGACTGTTTCCTCTCAGAGTCCTCCATGTCCCACATTTGCCCTTATTAAAGCAAAAGCCCTGGTTGATCTCTTAGCACAGTATTGAACCTGAGTTCCATGTTCCCCTAGAATATCCATGGATGGTCATCAGGAGATCCACAAATATATGGAAATGGGCAAAAATTCACATTCATTTGTTCATAGAAGTTTTTGAAAAGCTACTTCACAACTTTTGTCAGATCCTCAATGGGCTCTTTTACTCTAAAAAGATTAAACATCACTGTTTTGGATGCTGCCACTACTGAACATTTGTGCCTTCCCTCTCGAATTCCAGTATAGTCCAGGGGGAGAGAGAAAAGAAAAGCAGTTATGTCTGAGCAGGTGGTGGGAGGCAATTCATGTCAGTCAGGAGCAGTTGGTTGGAATAGCTAAAACGAACTCCACTGCCTAAATCTCTGCCCCATCCTTTAATCTATTGAAGATTACCAGCCTTCTCCATCCCATCTACTCCTTCCAGAAGTGAAGAAACCTCAAACTCCAATTGAAAAACACTACCCTGATTAACAAATGTATTCTAAGAACTTCATCCATGGCCCCAAGATTCCTTTATTTATACACAAGATACTGTCCACATTTGGAATTGTTCCTATCTTAACGTCTTTACATTCTTTTTCACATACCAAATTGAAACTTGAAAGGAAATCTATATATTCTGACAACTTTTAAAACATGGATGACTTCACTAGTGCTGGCCTAGCATCACCCGAGCTTCCCAGGCAGTACACATATCCTTTGCTTCATAGAACCAATAGAATTCTTCTGCCAAGTTTTAAAGAGAGCATTTTTTTTAAAAGGATCACCGCATTTCTTTCAAGCAGGTGAATAAAAACCAAATTCCTTGCAGTGGACCACAAGGTTTACATGATCGCATCTCCCCCACTCCCAGCAAACTTACTACTTTTCTGTCCTCATCTTCTGCCATGTTTCTCCTCGCTCATGCTACTCCAGCCACATGTTCCAGAAACACATAAGCACTCCAGTCTCACATCCTTTGCACTGGTGATTCCCTCTACCTAGAAAGGATCTTGTACCAGAAATCCCCTAGCTGGCTCCCTCATTTTCTTCTGGTCTCTACTCAAATATCACCTGATCAGAAAAGCTTTTCCTGACCACCTTATTTAAAATACCTCTGCCAGTTTTCTCTTTCCCCTTTACCCTGTTTTATTTTTCACTCTAGCATGTCTCAGCACCTGACATGTTTATTTTCTCCCCTGACTAGACTATAAGCTCCACGAAGGTAGAAACTCCATCTGCCTTGTTCCCTACACTCTATCCCAGCACCTAGCACAATACCTAGTACATAATAGGTGCTCGATATTTGTTGAATGAACAATGAGCAGAGAATGATGAGCAGAGATCTCAATATCAGAGTCCCCAATTGAGTTTCTCATTGGTGATTTAGGGAAAAAGAAAAAAAAAACCTTTGTATTAACCATGTACTTAATGTCTATTCCAAAGTCACATGAGACCTTAAAGTATAAATTTCACTGCCAAGCACTCCAATATAAATTACAACTCCCTTTATTCTTTGTCAAAGCTCCTTTACCTTTTCTTTCATAGCACTATTCAATGTGTAGTGATCATGTGTTTGTTTTTAAAAAGATGTTTAACATCTGCTTCTTCCCGTTAGAATGAAAGCTGATGAGGGTCACAGACATGTCTTCCTTGTTGACTACTTACATTGTTAGCAACCAAGTGCACTGATGGGGGCCTGGTGGACTCTCAATGAATATGAGTTGAATAAGTAAATGAATAAATGAGAAGACCTTTATAGAAGTTAAATCCTCCCTTTTTCTTAGCTATGCTGTTTCAATACCAATGCAGGGGATGCAGGGATCATAGAGATGAGAAACTCAATGTGAGACTCCGATATGGAGATCTCTGCATCCATCAGCCACTGTTTGAGGATTTGAAGTAGAAGTGGGGACATAAAGGGAAGCAAACCACCAATTAACATGAATATTTTACTTTCCACTTTTGACATTGTGTGATCACTATTCATGTAGATCTTGAGAAAATTGGTCAACAGAAAGAAGCAGAAGAAGGATGCTTTCTCATATTTGGCTTGATAGAAAAGATGTAAGTACCATCTATAGTTACTAATATTCTGTTCTCCAGATCTATGAAAAAAACAGACATGGAGCACAGATTCAAAGCTGTTTAGGATTTGACAGTTTTGCTGACTAACTTGACTCTTCAAATCACTCAAAGATCATTGAAACTTTATTTTTATATAGAGAGCAGATGTGTGAGAACAAGCGTAAAGCTTGGTTTCATTGTTCTCTTTGGAGCCTTCATCAAATAAAACCTTACATTTCTATGGTTATCTACACTTTAGCATTTTTACCTATATGGATTCTTTCATTTAATGCTCACTACTCTGGGAGATGGGTACTATTGATATCACCATTTTCCACATGAATATGCTATGACCCAGAGAGGAGCAATGACATTCCACTGGTTACACAGCTGGTAGATGACAAAGTCAGGATTGTTAACCTAGATTCTTAACTCTAAGTCCAGTGCTCCTTCCATGACTTCCTTATGTTTCCATATTTTGCTCCCAGATAAGTTTTGTTTTCTAGGGTGGCAAATTTGTCCTGGTTTGCCTAGGTCTTCCTGGTTTTAGCACTGAAAGTCCAGTGTCCCAGGAACCCTCTCAGTCCCCAGTAAACCAGGACAGTTCATCACCTTACCTGTCACTCAGACCAAATCTACAACTCATCTTTCTTTCTACCCTACAGTGTCCATACTTCAACCCAAATTTGGTGTCAACAAATTTTTTTTTTGAGAGGGCATCTCTCATATTTATTGATCAAATGGTTGTTAACAACAATAAAATTCTGTATAGGGGACTCAATGCACAATCATTAATCAACCCCAAGCCTAATTCTCAACAGTCTCCAATCTTCTGAAGCATAACGAACAAGTTTTTACATGATGAACAAGTTCTTACATAGTGAATAAGTTCTTCATGGTGAACAGTACAAGGGCAGTTATCACAGAAACTTTCGGTTTTGATCACGCATCATGAACTATAAACAATCAGGTCAATTATGATTATTCGTTTGATTTTTATACTTGATTTATATGTGAATCCCACAGTTCTCCCTTATTATTATTATTATTATTATTTTTGATAAAATGCTGAAGTGGTAGGTAGATGCAAGATAAAGGTAGAAAACATAGTTTAGTGCTGTAAGAGGGCAAATGTAGATGATCAGGTGTGTGACTATAGACTAAGTATTAATCCGAGCTAGACAAGGGCAACAAAACATCCACGGATGCAGAAGATTTCTCTCAAAACAGGGGGGGTGAGGTTCTAAGCCTCACCTCTGTTGATCCCCAATTTCTCACCTGATGGCCCCCCTGTGACTGTGCCTGTCTTAGGTTGTTCCCCCCTTGAGGAATCTTTGGTGTCAACAAATTTGATATTAGTTTTATCCCTGTGCTCTTATTTGTCATTTATATATATATATATACACATATACCCTTTGCATACAGAGAACAAAGATTTAGAGAAAATAAGTCTGTTCTTTTTTGTTTCATGCCTAATACAGCATCCAGTGCTAATAAAGTCTGTTTAATAATTCTGTAATAGGGACTGTGATTCATTTTTAGGAAGGAACAATGAAGACGGGATTCAAGGTATAGGGGTCTACTCTTTGGTTATAGGCAAGACCCTTCCCGTCTTTGGGTATCTCAATTTCCTCATCTGGAAATACTAATAATAATCTTTGCCCTGCCTATTCCATAATGTTAAAATGAGATATGCATAAAATTAACCTGTAAACGGCTAATTATATTAGCAACATTGTATTAGAAAGGCAGAAGGAAGATGATGAGCCTAGCCTCATGGGAAGTGTGCAGTGGAAAAGCCTGGTGCGTGTCAGCGTTTTGTACTCAATACTGCCCCAGGAAGGAAGCAATAGATCATTAAGGCAGTGGAAATCAACAGACTACTTCCACCACAGTCATACCATTCGGGCTGCACAGATGCAACCTTAGCTTTGCCTTCATTATCGTCACCTGATGGCTAAGAACATAGCGCTCTTTCATTGTTTGGAGCCTATTTACTAAATTTGCCAAATGTGTTCACTGCCCCTGGGTGCAATTAGCAATAGGCAAGATGTTAACATCTTGCCATTAGTACCTAGACCACTTCTCAAATTACAGGAAACTTAGAAATAGCCCCCATGCTCATATTTCTAGATAATAAAGTAAACGTAATTTAAGAAAACTGACAATATTAAAGCATTGGACCTTTGAGAGCTCGTAACCCACAATTTCCTCATCCAAAGAGGAAATGGCATATGTAACCAACTTCCCAGAGCTCTCACACCCACTTATTTATACTAAGGAGCCTGGTGATGAGTGCACAGCCAAAACCTAAGATTCAATCTGGGAAAAAAGAAAACCAGGATGAAAAAGAGGTCTAACACAGAAGAGGTCTTTGCAGTTTGGCATTTCAATGAGTTTGGGGCTTTTACAGAGCTAGCGTGAGCTCCAAGGGGAGGCTGTTGCCACAGGGACCATGATAGCTGAGCTGAGGCAATGCCTTGAGGTTGGTGAGACCCTCTCACCTCCCACCAGAAAAAAAACAGATAACAGTAAGATTGCTAAATTAGTTGGTCTTTGCTACATCTCTAGCTTCCTTTTCTGTGGTTTCCCAGCTACATTCGGAAGCAGTGGTTGTGTCAGACTGACTGATGGCCAGAGTCCTCCTCTCCAGACAACATTTTTCTTTCTACCGCCTTCTTTGCTGATGGCAGTGGGTAAAATGGGCAATAACCTCCCAAATGGATAAACTGCCCCTACTTGTGCGCCCCCCCATCAAAGTCTAATCTTCATACAGAAACCAGAGAGGTCCTTCTAAATTCTCTATAGCTCCCTATCTCACACTGAGTAAAAGATGAAGTACTTAACTACTACCCCCAAGGCCCTCTCTGTCTGTCCTCTGACTCCCCAGTTACTTCTCTGGCCTCATTTTCTACTTTTGTTGTTCATTCAACCCCTGCCACACTGGTCTCTTTCCTACTCAGTATATGTACCAGCCTTTCCCTTGCTCCAAGGCCTTTGCATTGGTCTGTACCCTCTGCCTAGAATGCTCTTCCCGAGACATTTGTATTTCTTCAGCCTTTTACTAGACTGTCATCTTCTCAGTGATCCCTTTACTAGTTTCTCCAGCTGAAACTGAAACTCTGTCACTTAGGATACTTTCGATATTTCCTATTACCTTTTCTTGTTGTATTTCTCTCCCTGGTACTTAGCACTATCTAACATATGACAACATATTTTACTGACCTTTTCAATTATCTGTCTCCCTTAAAAAGATTATGAGCTCTATGCAAGTGAGGATTTTTATCTTCTTTGTATCCCTAGAACCTAGAAAAGGACCTCACTCACAGCTGGCGCTTATGGAATATTTCTTAAAGAAATGAATAAGTGAGTGAATGAATGAAAGAGATTAATCTTATCATGCTAAAGTAATCAGCTGAGAGGGTTTTTCTTTCCAGGAGAAAAGAATGACTGTATGGCTTAACTAATAAAAGTACATATTCCATTTCACATGTCTGAGCCATCTGCAGACAGAAGAAGGAGATACTGAGATACTTGAGGGCAGAGAGAATGCCTTCCCCAATTGCTCTCAGAGGTGCTATCATTGTCCAATCCTTACCTAAGGTGCTTAGCAGATAAGACTCATCAACAGAATGAGAGGTGCAGGGACTACTTCCAACACAGGTAAAGCTAGTCTGATTTTGTCAAACTACTATAAATTGAGAATTTACTATATGCAAAGCCCTTTATATAACCACCTAAAATTCCCACCCAAATTTATCAAGGTTTATATCATTATTCTGATTTTGTAGAAAATGAAACTAACACCCAGAAAAACTGAGTAACTTTCTAAAAGTCCCATAATTACAAATATGCAGAAATATACCAAAAGTCACATAACTGGAAACCCAGGTCAGTAGCACACAGAGACTCTGTTCTTTCTGCTCTACCTTACTACTGTAGTTGAAGGGAGGAAATGTATCCTCATCCAAAGTTTCCATTTTGACCAAAATCCACAGACTTGGCATTACTTGGCATTGCAGTGAGTATTTTACATTCGCAGCTACAAAAGGTCTCTGCACTGACAGGAATGAAATTGCTACCCTGCCCCACCCCCTGCAGCACATCATGACAAATGATGGTCTTCTCCTTTGGAAGCTGTTGACTGTATTTGCCTCCATTTCCCTGACTTATCTCTCATTTCCATTAGCAGAGCTGGAGCTGGAAGACCAAAACCAGAATGTCACACTCTAAGTGTCACATAGCAGTCCAATCACATTGGGAGAAGTGGAACACATGTACTCCTCCTTGTCTGGGGCATGCTAATAGGCTCTAAGGAATTCCAAGCCAGTATCACAGTACAGAGCAAGTTCCCAGGGACAACACGTTCCACTGAACAACAAATATTCTGGAGGCACCAGGCTCCCTGGAGGCCTGCCAAACAATTCTCCTCCTCTTCTTACAGCTACCCTCTTCCAAAGAGGAGAATCTGTTGTTCATCAAGGAACGCTGGGTGAGCACAGTGGCCAGGCCCTGTGTTAAGTGCAAAGGACAGAAAGGTGAATGTGATTCCATCTACTAGGGGAGAGAGACATGTAATCAGATGAAAAATGACTACTCAATGTGGCAATGATTATGGTGGGGGTAGGAAGAAGATCCAAGGAATACATTTTACAGATGAGGGAAAGCAAGGCTCAAAGAAGGGAAATAATTCACACCAAATGACACTGTGTGACATTGAGCAAATAATTTTACATCCATGAGCCTCAGTTCACTTATGATAATTTTGTATACCTCATAACTTCATCGTTAGGATTCATGAAGATAATGCATTCTCTTAGGCCAGAGCCTAAAACACACTAGATATGGAGGAAAATATTGATCACTACTACTATTACAATGATGATGATGTTGCAGTTAGTTCTAGTTAATCTTTCAAGCGCAAGCTTCCTGCTTTGAAAATAGCATTCTATTTTACTCTATCACACTGGCTCAGGACAGGCCTCTCAGCAACACTGGTCAGTATGACTTGACAAAGTCCTGGATTCACATTTTTCATTTGCTAGGTTTGTTCTACTACCTCACTGGCTGCTCCTTTTTAGTCTCCTCTGCTTCTGTCTAATTTCCCTGACCATTAACCTTTAGATTGCCTCAAGGCGCAGGCTTCAGATCCATTCTCTCCTCTACACTCATCCATAGGGCATCTCATTCAGGCCTAAAGCTTTTAAATTCCTTCTGTACCTTGATGACTCACAAATGTCTTTCTCTAGCTCAGACCTCTCTCTCTCTCTCTCCCCTGGGCTTCAGTGTCATGATGCCAATCCAGCATCTACATTTCAATATAGACCTTTCAAAGTAAATATGACCAAAATAGACTTCTTGATTTTCCGCCCAAATTTACACCTCCTTCTACCATTCCCCATTTTGGTAAATGCTCCCCACATCATTCCAGCTGTTCAAACCAAAAACCCAGGCACCTGCTCTCTTTTCCTCCTATCCTACACCCCATCCATTAGCAAGTCCTGTTGGCTATGCCTCTAAAATTCATGAAATTCACAAATTTACTCACTTCTCATCCCTGCATTGCTAAAATATTAGGCTAATCCAATATATATTCGGTCTAAATTACTATGTCTTGCCAATGGGTTTCAGCCCCGGACAAGTTCACTATGGATTCAGTGTGACCAAAGAAATTGACAGCAAAACATTCTTGGGGTGAAAGGGTTATACCCAACTTTATTTCCAGGTGGCAGGTCAGTCACTAAAATCCCATGCATTCAGAGCAAGCCTGCTTGCAACAAGCCGGTCTCTGCCTCTGGACCCCTCTTCCCGCACAGCCATCTCTGGGCCTGTCTGCCTGCACAGCCATCCAACACAGCCTCACTCTGGGCCTCTCTGCACAGTCGTCCCACACAGCCATCCTCTGGGCCTCTGTCCTTGGCGCTGCCACCACTCCAGCCTCTGGTCTGCTCTACTGCAACCTTGCAGCCATGCCACCGTGTCACGCGCAGAGCACTGGGCAGAGCTCTTTATATAGAGTCAACAGCAATGTATTGCCCACAGGTGTGCAGTGAGCTAGTCAACCAGAGCTAGGTGAGAATCCTGGCCACAGGAACTCTCATTTTATCCACACTACAACATCCTCCAATATGATCTCCTTGCATTCATTCTTGCAATCCTTCTATGCAGCAGCTAGAGTGATTATTTAAAAATCATTATTCAGATAATGTGATTCCTCTGCTTAAAACTTCCTACAATGATTTTCATTGGACATCCATAGGTAAAGCAGCATAGCTCTGCCCCAACTCCCAGGGCATTTTTATTCCACTATTCTGTTTCTTTCCTTTATAGCACTTATCACTATTTGAAATGGTATGTGCATATAACATTTGTGCATATAATATTTGTCTTGTTTACATTTTCAAATCTCTTCCTTACACACCAGTCAACAGAATGTCATTGTCAGGAGAGAGGAACTTTTGCTTATTCAATTCTCTATCCCCATCAGTTAGGACTTAGTGGCTGGCACAGTGGGACTTCAGCAAACATTTGTTAAGTACAAGAATAAAAAACAGAAACCTTACTAAAAAGTCAATTTGACTGGGTCCCAATATCCCTGCCTCTGTCTATGAAACCCTCTCCTCAAACAAAGTCCACGTTCTAGGTAAGATCACAGAGAGTTTGAGAAGAAGCTGCTTTCCACCCCACCTTGATACTGGTAGGTGAATTAAGCATCAATATAGCTCTCTGAAAGTATTCTTT
This sequence comes from Manis pentadactyla, assembly GCF_030020395.1. Lineage (NCBI taxonomy): Eukaryota > Metazoa > Chordata > Mammalia > Pholidota > Manidae > Manis > Manis pentadactyla. Next base: position 107,328,255 of record NC_080038.1, on the reverse strand, counting down.
TCATGGCAAAACTGTGATTTCTCCAGTCTACAAAAGATTTAAATGAAAAAGAATCTATAATGATCAAAAGTACTGTTCTTAACTATGGTGTGGGGAACATGGAAGTTCCATGGCCAGGATCCTCAAATGACCCTAAACTGCTTGATGATATAATTGGCCTACTGCTAGGCTAAAGCTTCCACACCCATAGGCAATGAGCTATTATTGACTGAGTCACTATGTAAAGATCTCTGCCCAGGGCTCTGCACAGAGGCAGAGATGGAGGTGGATTGTGGACCTGCAGACTGCTAGATGCAAATGTGATTCCAGTGCTACACCTCCTTCTGTGAGAATAAAGCCAGGTGTAAACCTTTTTACCCCAAGAATGTTCCATTGTCATTTCTCAGTCTCCCCAAATCCATAGTGAACTTGCCCCAGGCTGAAACCCTCAGGAAAGACATATGGTCATGATGAATGTAAAATAATTAAGATATTTCGACTAGTGTCCACTTGCTTGGCACATTCCACTTAAGGAGGAGGTTATAAATAAAGAGGTTAAAAACAAAATGTGTTGTAAATACTGTATAGGAGAAGAGCTCTGGCACAGAAACCTTCAGGCTAATCATTCTGCTGATGGATGGCTTATTGCTACAGAAATAAATTGACTTCTAGAACCATAGACACATGGAAGGAGTGGAAGAGCATGTTGACATGTAGTCACTCCAAGCAAGCATTAGGAGCCTTGAAAATAGGTCAAAGTTGGGATTAAAAATCAGGATTATCCCTAGGCAACATTGAACAAGGAGGGAAGTTGTCCAATAGAGGAAATAATAAGTGTAGGGGACTTTCAACACCTCTATTTATTATTCGGCTACATGGGAGAGAATAAGTGGACAAATAAAAAGGAATTTGGCCTGAAGCTTGTAGCACAGTGGGTTGCAACATTGAATTCACATCAGAATCACCTGTGAATATTAAAAGACGCTACTGCCTAGGCTTCACTCCCAGTGATTCTGATTTAATTAATCTGGAGCAAGTCCCAGACACTAGTATGTTCTTCAAGCTTCCCAGGAGATTGCAATGTGCTATGACATGGAGTCTCAACGGTTGAAAACTATTTTTTGCTGACCTAAATCTTAGGAAGGCAGCCAATGTTTCTTTCTTTAATTCAGTGTGTGGATAAAGTGAAGGTTCCTATGGCCAGGATTGTCACCTGGCCCTGGCTGGCTAGCTCACTACACAGGTGTGGGCAATACATTGTTATTGACTATATAAAGAGCTCCGCCCAGTGCTCTGGGTGACAGGGTGGCATGGTTGCAAGGCTGTAGGAGAGCAGAAATGAGGCTGGAGTGGTGGCAGCACTGAGGACAGAGACTGAGATGGCTGTGGCGGTAGAGCGGCCCAGAAGCAGAAAACAGCTTGCTGCATTCAGTCGCTCTGAGTGGACAGGATTTTAATGATTGACCTGCCACCATGGAAATAAAGTTGGCTATAACCCTTTCACCCCAAGGACGTTCTACTGTCATTTCTTTGGTCACACTGAATCCATAGTGAACTTGTCCAGGGCTGAAACCCACTGACAGGACACAGTGATTCTCAAATTATGGTCCCCAGACCTTCAGAAAGTGTCACTCAGGAACCTGTTAGAAATGCAAATTATGGGGCCCCACCTCGGATCTACTGAATCAAAATTCTGGAGGTAGGACCCAGTGATTTGCAGTTTAACAAGCCCTCCAGGTGATAACAATGTACCCCCCTTCAGTGGGAGAACCACTGCCTTAACCAGCAGTAACAGATTAAGCAAACAGAATATACCCCCTCTGACTTCAATAAACAGCTGGAGCTACAAGGAGATACAAGAAGTTCTTTAACTCCAAACTGGGCTGAATTACAATAGTTGTAGGATCTTGTAGCGCCAAAAAGTAAATAAAGAATTGCTTAGAAAAACAAGAGAGGTAGTGAGGGAGCCAACATGGCGGCGTGAGTAGGACAGTGGGAATCTCCTCCCAAAAACATATATATTTTTGAAAATACAACAAATACAACTAATCCGAAAAGAGAGACCAGAAGACACAGGACAACAGCCAGACTACAACTACACCAGCGAGAACCCAGTGCCTGGTGAAAGGGGTAAGATACAAGCCCCAGCCCAGCGGGACCCGAGCACACCTTCCCCCAGCTCCCAGCGGGAGGGAGAGGGAGCCCAGGACTGCTAAACACCCAGCCCCAGACACCCGCACCAAAGCACAGGCAGAGTGCATGCGTGGAGGGCTGGAAACTACGGAAATAGGGCAGCAAGATCTCTGAGCGGGTGCCAAAGCTGATGCCCCTGTGACAAAGAAAAGTGGGGGCTTTTTGAAAGTCTTAAAGGAACAGGGATTTAACAGCTGAATGGAAACAGCACAGGTCACAGCCCAGTGGCTGGAAATTACAGGGAAAACCGGGCGCACTAACCCCCTGGGCAACAGCTCTGAGACCCCTCACGGAGGTAAACAGCCAAACAACGCCCAGTCCATTACCCCTCCGGGCACTGTGAAAGAAGAGAAACAGCCTAAGGCAAAACACACCCACAGAAAGGCAGAAAGGAAAATTCCTACACTTCGGCCAGGAAAGACACAAAGACCCAGTCTACATGCAATTACACAACACAAGCCACTAGGGGTCGCAGTTGTCCCAGTAAAGAAAGGCCAGTAGCAAGTGAAAAGTTTGGCCCTCCCAGCCGACAGTCAATAGCACCTGTCAACATGAAAAAGCAAAAAAATATGATCCAGACAAGACTAACCCAGACACCTTCGGCATCTGCTACATCTTCCCCTGAGAAGGAACCTGGGGAGATAGATTTAGCTAGTCTTCCTGAAAAAGAATTCAAAACAAAAGTCATAACCATGCTGATGGACTTGCAGAGAAATATGCAAGAACTAAGGAAGGAGAATACAGAAATAAAACAAGCTGTGGAAGGACTTCAAAACAGAATGGACGAGATGCAAAAGACCATTAATGGACTAGAAAAGAGACAACAGGAATGCAGAGAAGCTGACGCAGAGAGAGATAAAAGGATATCCAGGAATGAAAGAATTTTAAGAGAGCCAAGTGACCACTCAAAAAGGAATAATATAAGCATTATAGGGATACCAGAAGAAGAAGAGAGAGAAAAAGGGATAGAAAGTGTCTGTGAAGAAATAATTGCCGAAAACTTCCCCAAACTAGGGGAAGAAATGGCCTCTCAGACCACAGAGGTACACAGAACTCCCATGACAAGGGATCCAAGGACGGCAACACCAAGTCACATAATAATTAAAATGGCAAAATTCAAAGACAAGGACAAAGTATTAAAGGCAGCCAGAGAGAAAAAAAAGGTTACCTACAAAGGAAAACCCATCCGGCTATCATCAGACTTCTCAACAGAAACCCTACAGGCCAGAAGAGAATGGCATGATATACTTAATGCAATGAAACAAAAGGGCCTTGAACCAAGACTACTGTATCCAGCACGAATATCATTCAAATATGAAGGAGGGATTAAACAATTCCCAGACAAGCAAAAGTTGAGGGAATTTGCCTCCCACAAACCACCTCTTCAGGGCATACTACAGGGACTGCTCTAGATGGGAGCACTCCTAAAAAGAGCACAGAACAAAACAGCCAACATATGAAGAAGGGAGGAGGAGGAATAAGAAGGGAGAGAAATAAAGAATCATCAGACTGTGTTTATAATAGCTCAACAAGCGAGTTAAGTTAGAGAGTAAGATAGAAAAGAAGCTAACCCTGAACCTTTGGTAACCACAAACATAAAGCCTGCAATGGCAATAAGTTCATACATTTCAATAATCACGCTAAATGTAAATGGACTGAATGCACCAATCAAAAGACACAGAGTAATAGAATGGATAAAAAAGCAAGATCCATCCATATGCTGCTTACAAGAGACTCACCTCAAACCCAAAGACATGCACAGACTTAAAGTCAAGGGATGGAAAAAGATATTTCATGCAAACAACAAAGAGAAGAAAGCAGTTGTTGCAATTCTGCTTTCAGACAAAACAGACTTCAAAATAAAGAAAGTAACAAAAGACAAAGAAGGACATTACATAATGATAAAGGGCTCACTCCATCAAGAGGATATAACAATTATAAATATATATGCACCCAACACAGGAGCACCAGCATACCTGAAACAAATACTAACAGAACTAAAGAAGGAAATAGAATGCAATGCATTCATTCTAGGAGACTTCAACGAACCACTCACTTCAAAGGACAGATCCACCAGACAGAAAATAAGGACACAGAGGCACTGAACAACACACTAGAACAGATGGACCTAATAGACATCTACAGAACTCTACATCCAAAAGCAACAGGATACACATTCTACTCAAGTGCACATGGAACATTCTCCAGAATAGACCACATACTAGGCCACAAAAAGAGCCTCAGTAAATTCTAAACGATTGAAATCCTACCAACCAAATTTTCAGACCACAAAGGCATAAAACTAGAAATAAACTGTACAAAGAAAGCAAAAAGGCTCACAAACACATGGAGGCTTAATAAACACGCTCCTAAATAATCAATGGATCAATGGCCAAATCAAAATGGAGATCCAGCAATATATGGAAACAAACGACAACAACAACACAAAGCCCCAACTTCTGTGGGACACAGAAAAAGCAGTCTTAAGAGGAAAGTATATAGCAATCCAGGCATATTTAAAAAAGGAAGAACAATCCCAAATGAATGGTCTAATGTCACAATCATCAAAATTGGAAAAAGAAGAAAAAACGAGGCCTAAGGTCAGCAGAAGGAGGGACATAATAAAGATCAGAGAAGAAATAAAAAATTGAGAGGAATAAAACAATAGCAAAAATCAATGAAACCAAGAGCTGGTTCTTCGAGAAAATAAACAAAATAGATAAGCCTCTAGCCAGACTTATTAAGAGGAAAAGAGAGTCAACACAAATCAACAGTATCAGAAAGGAGAAAGGAAAAATCACGACGGACCCCACAGAAATACAAAGAATTATTAGAGAATACTATGAAAACCTATATGCTAACAAGCTGAGAAACCTAGGAAAAATGGACAACTTCCTAGAAAAATACAACCTTCCAAGACTGACCCAGAAAGAAACAGAAAATCTAAACAGACCAATTACCAGCAACGAAATTGAAGCGGTAATCAAAAAACTACCCAAGAACAAAACCCCTGGGCCAGATGGATTTACCTCAGAATTTTATCAGACATACAGAGAAGACATAAAACCCATTCTCCTTAAGGTTTTCCAAAAAATAGAAGAGGAGGGAACACTCCCAAGCTCATTCTATGAAGCAAACATCACCCTAATACCAAAACCAGGCAAAGACACCACCAAAAAAGAAAACTACAGACCAATGTCCCTGATGAACATAGATGCAAAAATGCTCAACAAAATATTAGCAAATCGAATTAAAAAATACATCAAAAGGATCATACACCATGACCAAGTGGGATTCATCCCAGGGATGCAAGGATGGCACAACATTCGAAAGTCCATCAACATCATCCACCACATCAACAAAAAGAAAGACAAAAACCACATGATCATCTCCATAGATGCTGAAAAAGCATTTGACAAAGTTCAACATCCATTCATGATTAAAACTCTCAGCAAAATGGGAATAGAGGACAAGTACCTCAACATAATAAAGGCCATTTATGAAAAACCCATAGCCAACATTATATTGAACAGCGAGAAGCTGAAAGCTTTTCCTCTGAGATCGGGAACTAGACAGGGATGCCCACTCTCCCCACAGTTATTTAACATATTACTGGAGGTCCTAGCCATGGAAATTAGACAAAACAAAGAAATACAAGGAATCCAGATTGGTAAAGAAGAAGTTAAACTGTCACTATTTGCAGATGACATGATACTGTACATAAAAAACCCTAAAGACTCCACCCCAAAACTACTAGAACTGATATCGGAATACAGCAAAGTTGCAGGATACAAAATCAACACACAGAAATCTGTGGCTTTCCTATATGCTAACAATGAACCAACAGAAAGAGAAATCAGGAAAAAAACTCCATTCACAATTGCATCAAAAAAAATAAAATACCTAGGAATAAACCTAACCAAGGAAGTGAAAGACTTATACTCTGAAAACTACAAGTCACTCTTAAGAGAAATTAAAGGGGACACTAACAGATGGAAACGCATCCCATGCTCGTGGCAAGGAAGAATTAATATCGACAAAATAGCCTTCCTGCCCAAAGCAATATACAGATTTGATGCAATCCCTATGAAACTACCAGCAACATTCTTTAATGAACTGGAACAAATAATTCAAAAATTCATATGGAACAACCTAAGCCCCCGAATAGCCAAAGTAATCCTGAGAAAGAAGAATAAAGTAGGGGGGATCTCACTCCCCAACTTCAAACTCTATTATAAAGCCATAGTAATAAAGACAATTTGGTACTGGCACAAGAACAGAGCCACAGACCAATGGAACAGACTAGACAATCCAGACATTAACCCAGACATATATGGTCAATTAATATTTGATAAAGGAGCCATGGACATACAATGGCAAAATGACAGTCTCTTCAACAGATGGTGCTGGCAAAACTGGACAGCTACATGTAGGAGAATGAAACTGGATCACTGTCTAACCCCATACACAAAAGTAAATTCGAAATGGATCAAAGACCTGAATGTAAATCATGAAACCATAAAACTCTTGGAAAAAACATAGGCAAAAACCTCTTAGACATAAACATGAGTGACCTCTTCTTGAACATATCTCCCCGGGCAAGGAAAACAACAGCAAAAATGAATAAGTGGGACTGTATTAAGCTGAAAAGCTTCTGTATAGCAAAAGACACCATCAATAGAACAAAAAGGAACCCTACAGTATGGGAGAATATCTTTGAAAATGACACATCCGATAAAGGCTTGACGTCCAGAATATATAAAGAGCTCACACGCCTCAACAAACAAAAAACAAATAACCCAATTAAAAAATGGGCAGAGGAACTGAACAGACGGTTCTCCAAAAAAGAAATACAGATGGCCAACAGACACATGAAAAGATGCTCCACATCGCTAATTATCAGAGAAATGCAAATTAAAACTACAATGAGGTATCACCTCACACCAGTAAGGATGGCTGCCATCCAAAAGACAGAGAACAACAAATGTTGGCGAGGCTGTGGAGAAAGGGGAACCCTCCTACACTGCTGGTGGGAATGTAAGTTAGTTCAACCATTGTGGAAAGCAGGATGGAGGTACATCAAAATGCTCAAAACAGACTTACCATTTGACCCAGGAATTGCACTCCTAGGAATTTACCCTAAGAATGCAGCAATCAAGTATGAGAAAGACCAATGCACCCCTATGTTTATCGCAGCACTATTTACAATAGCCAAGAATTGGAAGCAACCCAAATGTCCATCGATAGATGAATGGATAAAGAAGATGTGGTACATATACACGATGGAATAATACTCAGCCATAAGAAAAGGGCAAATCCTACCATTTGCAGCAACATGGATGGAGCTGGAGGGTATTATGCTCAGTGAAACAAGCCAAGCGGAGAAAGAGAAATACCAAATGATTTCACTCATCTGTGGAGTATAAGAACAAAGGAAAAACTGAAGGAACAAAACAGCAGCAGAATCACAGAACTCAAGAATGGACTAACAGGTACCAAAGGGAAAGGGACTGGGGAGGATGGGTGGGTAGGGAGGGATAAGGGGGGAGAGAGAAAGGGGGGTATTAAGATTAGCATGCATAGGGGGGTGGGAGAAAGGGGAGGGCTGTACAACAAAGAGAAGGCAAGTAGTGATTCTACAACATTTTGCTATGCTGATGGACAGTGACTGTAAAGTGGTATATAGGGGAGACCTGGTATACGGGAGAGCCTAGTAAACATAATATTCGTCATGTAAGTGTAGATTAGTGATACCAAAAACAAAACAAAAAAAAACAACAAAAAAATGGGCAGTTCCTGTGTGGTAACCCCCAATGAGTTCTACACAAGGGTATAAAGGGCATATAAAAGTGTAGGCAAAGGGTCTGTTTGTGTTTATACAGAGGATCAAAGCCTAATTGGGCTACCCCGAAAATGAACTAAGATACGACATGAAAGAGAACTTCCAACATCAGCACTCTCTGGAAGACTCATGCCAGAAGATGATCATCAAAAACCCCAACAAAGATCCACGCACTGCTACAGCTGTAGATGCACTCATCCCACCAGTTCCTGGACTTGCCATGGGAATGAAGGAGATATCTAAGCTGGCCTGTGCATACAGTAAAACAACAAATTTGACTGGATCTATACTGTTGGAACTCAACCAAGAATTAGGAGAAGTGCAAATTGTAGCACTCCAAAATCTTACAACTACAAACTATTTATTGTTAAAAGAACATAAGGGATGTGAACATTCCCCAGGAATGGGTTGTTTTAATTTGTCTGATTTCTCTCAGACTGTTCAAGTTCAGTTGGACAATATCCACCATATCATACATAAGTTTTCACAAATGCCTAAGGTGCCTAACTGGTTTTCTTGGTTTCACTGGAGATGGCTGGTAATTACAGGTATGCTTTGGTTATGTAACTGTACTCCTATTATGTTAATGTGTG